>NC_067410.1:95283425-95585725 GCF_009764475.1 Pristis pectinata | reverse complement strand
TAGAATATGCCAAGTCAAAGATTTGATGTTGTTCCTGGAGCTTAAAGAAAATTAAGGTGGCTGACCAACAAGTCAAGGAAATGCTTGCAGACTGAATAAATGTATTAATTTTCTAGACTATCAAAACATTTTATTTGATACAATTCCACTACATATACATTGGTCAAAATGGAAAGTTATAAATTTCAGTGCAAATCATTAGCAGTAACTGTTTAAATATCTAACAATTATTGTTCAATCCAGACATAATGTGAACACCACTAAAATGTTACAGGATAGGCATCAATATAATAAAATCAAAGACCTATGAAGTACCACAAAATGCCAATGACACACTTAGTAAATAGTATAACCCTAAATCTATCCAGTCTTAAGATATGTAGTTGAAGGTTAGTATAACATGAACCTTTCCTTTACTAGAATCCAATATTACACAAGCTGACTTTTAAAAGGGTCGTGCACTGGGGAAGAACTGGTGCAGGAAGTCATTGCAAGATCTTTGCAACTTACTAGACAGGGTAACAGAACATGAGCCTGACCCAGATTTTCTGACACAGGACTGTAGGTCTTGGTCAAAATCATTGAGAGGAGGAGAAAGATCCTGTATATGCAGGGAAGGGGGCTTTCAGACCCACTAAAACAAAGTGAGAGGAGGCAGCTGCTAAGATTACTGTGAAAAGGACATTGATGCAAGTCCCACAAAATGTTCAAAGTTTCCTCGTGCAGTAGTTGTTGCTCTCTAAAGATCCGTGAAGGATATGGCCCCCTTTAGAGGAAACCTCTCCCCCTCCTACACCTCCCTAATCCAGCGTGTTGCTTGCACTGTTTGTCCTCTCTTCAGTTGCTTTATCACAAAAATGGCTTCTACTGGGCAGCATAAAAAATGCTGGAAATGCACTTTCAAGTAGATGCCTTCCAATATTTAATGAAGGTGGATCGTCTGATGAAATGTTACTGGTCTGAAAAGTTAGTTTTGTTTCTTTCTTTACAAATACTACCTGACCTGCTGCTTATTTCTAGCATTTTCTGTTTTTTATTTCAAATTTTCAACATCTGTCATTTTTGGCTTAAGGTTCTGCTGTAGCCTTAAGTTAAAACCACAAGTCCTCCTTCTACCAGGCCACTCCTGGTCAACTTCACAAATGGCCACAAGGCCTTACTTTAAGACTTCCCAAATAATTAACAATAAACCTGTAGGTAATTAATTATCAGTTTAAATAGAGCAAGTGGATGCAAATGGTGGGTCCTTCCTGCTATTAAACATTGGTAGCATTCTGTTCTTGTGAATTCATGGGGTTAGCTCAATTACTGAGATCCAAATTGGCAAACTTGGCATCAAGTGTGTATGGCACATCGGCTGACGTCCTTATCTGTCTGCTTTCAGCTTGTCAGAGCTTCACAAGCATTATTACTGCCTTCCCCAACACAGTGAGTAACGTGATTCATATAACAATTTGCATGACCTTTACTGGATCCAAACTAGCTCCTCTAGTTCCCACACAAGTGCGAGGCAGATGAATTTTTGAGCTTTTGTTTCCAAGATGCTCAAAGGTATATCAAAGTGCCTCAGCAGGTGTTTAATGGCTAAATCCATCTTCCTGTTAATTTGCTTTCCCTGAAACTGCTAACATTTTCAGATTTTGATATTCTTAATTTATTTAGAGATGAGGCATATTCACATGAAATAACCTTTTCAAGACTCCTGACCAATAAAATTTAAACTGTACAAATTAGCAAATAAGAAATGACTACAGATGGGATAGGAATGTGTTTCAAGTGCCAGATTACTAGGACTCAAGATCATAAGTGCCTACGGGTTGCACCCTGGACGTCCTGAAATTGGGAAAAAGTTGCATATGAAATTTATTCAAAAATTTTATAGCCAAACATTGTTCCCAATTCTATCTTCTCCATATTTTCATGGTGATGTCTGTATCCCACTCAAACTTGCTTCACTCTTTATTTTTTCAGCCCATAGTTACTTGTAAGGAAGACAGCAACATATATTGTGATAAGGTATATATTCTGTACTTTATGGTTTTGCGCAGTAGGTTTTAACAATGTATTTATTAACTGTTGAAAAATCAAGTGCATAATGATTTGACCACTACATATACACTGTCAATAATTTGCTATTTCTGATCAAGGAGTCCTTATATATGAGGCAAATGCACATGGCGCAACCTTTCCTAAATTCCTGACCAATAAACTTCAAACTGTACAAACTAGCAAATAAGATGTGACTGCAAATAAGCTAAGGATATGCCTGTTTCAAGGGCCAAGTTGCCACATTAGAGTCCAGTATGTCACAATCGTATATTATTGATGTCAAAGTCAATTGCTGTCTTTGGCATAAGTTAGAAAGAAGTTCAGAAGGAAAATGGCGTCAATAGGCAAATATATTAGAGACCAGGAATTAGTGATCATCTATGACAATAAACCAGGCCGATTTTATAATGGAGGAAAACAGTATACCTTCTATCAAAGAAATATTAACAAAGTTCTCAACAGATACAAAAATTCCTAAAATAAATTTTCACTTAACTGAGTAACTCCTCCAAATTTTCTTTCAACAATGAATGCTGTAATCTTGTCCTTTGTTTTTCCAGTGTGTTCATTTTTAACAGGAGTTTTCGCAAACACAGTGAAGATCTCT
This sequence comes from Pristis pectinata, assembly GCF_009764475.1. Lineage (NCBI taxonomy): Eukaryota > Metazoa > Chordata > Chondrichthyes > Rhinopristiformes > Pristidae > Pristis > Pristis pectinata. The sequence goes on along the minus strand of NC_067410.1, from coordinate 95,583,069 downwards.
GCCATACCACCATTACTAAAAGGAATTCAGATATAAATAGTGAAAGAGAATATTCAGTCCCAGAGTAATTATTTCTGCCCAAAAATATCCCCACCAGCTTAACCCTTTGTTAAGGACCCTATATCATTAGACAAGCAGACAAAAAGATTCCAACACAAGATGAGTCGAATTTTACACTCATTCCACAAGATTTAATTTCCTCATTGCAGTAGAGTTGTTGTGGGGCACTACTTCTGCTGATGCCAGTCAGGGCTTATTAGGAGAGCAATACAAGCTCCCAGAGAGATTCCCCCACGAAGATTAAATAGAATCACCCCTACTCCAACTCTAGTGCCAGTAAATATGCCTAAAGGTTTAATGACAGTCTTAAAGATTCATAATGAGGTTTCAACAGCAGAACAAGGCATAGGTCAGCTACATATTTGAAAGAAGAGGGTACCATAACTGAAGCATCTGTATTCACTTGGCACTTGCTCCTCTTCCCAGCACTTATTATCATCTACCCCATGTGATAACCTCAAGAAACAGCAATCATGTAACATTAATACTGGTAGTGATAAGACTGTTGTCTCTCACCTAATCCAGAGTTTGCTTCCATTTAGAATATAGTTCTTGCCCTTCTTCACAGCAGTCGTCTTTATTGAGGCTGCATCAGATCCACTAGCTGTCTCAGTGAGGCAGAAGGCAGCAATTGTCTTACCTACAAATGGACAGTCAAAAACATTAAAATGCTGCGGTGGTGAAAATAAAACAGTTAGTGAGTTAGACATATTGTTCCACATCTAGGTTGTGTCTAAGATTGAGACTTATCTAGATGATGTCTCCAAATGACATGAGTTTTGGGAAAGTAATCCAGATCAAGGAGCTCTAGGACCCCAAATGGTGCTAAAGTCAAAAGGTGAGAAATTAACCTTCGTCACTAGTACGCAATGACCCTAAGGGTATCGGCCACCAGCTGTTCCCACTACCATACATTTGACAGCCACAAAATCAATGTACCCAAATATTTGTAGGCAGGTATAACTGATGTCCAAACTCTCACATAACAAACAACCAATATTTTGCAGAGAAAAATCATGGGATGACCAATTTAGGAAATGTAAAAATGTGATCACATGGAAAGGGGGAGAAGCAGACACAGTTTTTCCGTTCTGTGCATTTGCTTCACTTTCAACACTGTGGTTGCCAGAGAATATGATGAGGACAATGAACTTTGTGCAATCTGAATTCCCAGCACCGGTGATAAAGGGAGGAGAGAAAGCAGTGAATTGAAGAGTAGAGGAAGCTGTCTTGCTTTACCAACAGATTGCTTCCTCCTCTTCCTTCACTTAGGTAACCCACACCATTGTAGCAAAATTATATCAACCTAAGTGAGACCAACTAACTCAGCACTGAATCAGGATTTATCTGTAAAGTCAGATCCCAGAGTGAAATAAAATATTTATAAATATATAACTGTAGATATCTTTGTTCTCAAGCTTTAGTTCTTCAAAGAATATTACTGAAATGCCTAAATCTCTCTGCTAATAATGTTTTCAAGGGTTAAATTTAATACCTAAATTGCAAGAACCAAACAATGGATGAAACCAATGAATTCTGCACCTTTCAGAATATGTGTTGACATCTACCTTTTTAATATTCATGAGAAGAAAGGGTTTGTTCTTACACCAACTTATTTATATCAATAAACAAGAGGAGATAAAATGAATATCTTTTCTAAATGTAAATAGATATCACACACTCCCTTGGTATTCCAAATGAAATTATTCCAACCCACCTGATGCAAGATCGGGCAAATACTTCTCTTTCTGTTTATCAGTGCCAAACAATAGGATTCCTTTGAAGCCAATGGATTGATGAGCTCCAAGAGTTATACCCACTCCAAGGTCATGAAGGCCAACAATCTCCACCAGTCGAGCATACTGTAAGAGAAAGAATTCAGAAATGAATCTTGATAAAACAAGAAAAATATAAAATTAAGTAAGCACATAGGAGTAGAAATTCAGCTTTGATCATGAGCACTGAACATGCAAATACATTTTCTACTGAGTTTCCAAAATTCCTTGGCATTGGAATCAATTTTTAGAAGCAAACTAATAATGAGCCGTAGCTATATATATGTGTGTGTGTGTTTAGCACAAGTGATCAAGAATGAACTTCTACCCTTTTATTTCACTAAAATATGTACATGAATCAAACAAAAGTAGATCATTCAAAAGTAAAATACAGTAAATGCTGGAAATCTGAAATAAAACAGAAAATTCAGGAACTGCTCAACAAGAGAGGAAGTGGCTGTGAAAAGGAAAACAGAGGTAACATTTCAGGCCTTGGTCCTTTCTTCAGAATTTATCTACTGAGTATTTCTTTTTCTACTATAGAAGCTGATGATAGGCGGATAACCCAACCCATGGACCGCAGACCAGAAGTTATGGTCAGAAAGTGGCAAGATAAATGGAGTCCCTTTAGCAATCACCAAGCCACCAATCCTCCAACATCCCATCTGTCCGTGATTCAGTCCCTTGCCAATCCCTTGCCACTCATAGGAACTAAATCTCCCAGCCTGTGCATCGGTAGGCAGCTTCCCCTTTCAGCAATCCAAGCTCTGCTGAGTTATAGTGGCACATTTGAGATCAATGAAAGGCGAGGGGTCTCAGACTGAATGAGATCATGGGAAGAGGGCATTTCTATAGGGGGTGGTTTGGGATGGAAGGGATGGGTGTCCAGAAATGGTCTCTAGGAGAGGAATTTGGAGCTGGATCAGAAAGGAACACAGTGCTGATGAAGTAGATATTGATGCATTGTAAAAGAAGGTAACCCCAGCTGCAAGGTCAATTTTGTTTTATTTTTTAAATATGCCTTTCCTCAAAAGTGACTGACATGGGATTGCGTAAAGGCACCGCTAGTGGAGCTGCTACCCCACAGTTCCAGCGTCACAGGTTCAATCCTAACCTCCGGCGCTGTCTGTGTGGAGTTTGTATGTTCTCTCTGTGGCCTGTGGGTTTCCTCCAGGTGCTCCAGTTTCGTCCTACATTCCAAAGGCATGTTGGCTGGTAGATTAATTGGCTACTGTAAATTGTCCCTAGTGTGGGTGGTTGGTGGAATCTGAGGGAGTTGATGGGAATGTGAGGAGAGTAGATTACAGGGAAAATTAGTGAGGGACTGGGATTGCTGGGAGAATCAGCACAGACTTGTTGAGCTGAAATGGCCTCCCTCTATGTCGTAAGGAAATATGACATTTCTCTATATGAAATAGATTACAGACAATGATAATCAGGCTGTTATCCATACTTTTCCTATCCTTTGCATTGAATAAATTGGAATATTTAACCAAAATATGTACATATTGATAATAGAACATAGAAAAACTACAGCACAACTCAGGCCCTTCGGCCCACAAAGCTGTGCCAAACATGTCCCTACCCTAGAAATATTGAACATATGCTAGTTTAGGTAAGAGAAGAGTTAAATTGTAGAAATAGCTTAACCTTAAATGATTGAACAAGAGAAGATATTCCAGCGATTCTTATCATGTGTGGCATCTCACAATCTTGGAACTGAGGTCCTACTATCACAAACAAATGACAAAACAATAGCAAAACAAGAAAGCAGTAAGGAACTAGAATTTGGATCATAAAATAAGGGAAGAGAACATGGGGATGTGCATGTGCAGGAATTAAGGAAGGGGTAAGTTTCCAGCTTGGATCCTAGGCTAACAGGGGTCTTGCTAACATGTCCCTCTGCAACTGAACCGCAGATATGCTGTATAGAATTAATCATGACCACACCAAGTGGAGAATGAGCATCCTGGATGAGATTGAGAACCTCAAGGTCATGGATCAGGAACACACAGAGGCCTTGCACAAGCAGCAGAAGGAGCACACTACCTCAAAAATTACCACACCCTGAAAAAAAGACATAAAGATAGACACAGTTTGGAGCACAAACACAAAAAGGAGAAGATCTGAGGAAGATTATAGAGGCAGACAAAACATTAACTGAAGAGGACCATTGATATAGTTTACTAGTGAGTTTTTTGTACAACTGCATCAGTTCTCAGTTAAATGCAATGTCAACTACTGTAACCAGCTTGATAGCCACAACAGAACAAACATTGCTCTGCACAAACAGCAACATCAAGTACCTGTACTCAAACATTTACTACCTGAGTGTTGCTGAGTCCCAGTCCACCGTGTTCTACAGGAACTTGCAGCCCAAAAGCTCCCATTTCCTTCAGTCCTGCCAAGGTCTTATTCTCCACCTCCCCCAGTCTATCATTCTCACCAGCATCATTGACCTCCTAGAATGAAACATAGCAATTAAAACTCAACATCACAGCAGTGAAATCATCTGTTCTGTGTTTCACAGTTATTTTCTCTTTTCGCTTGGTTGGTAAAGGGGTTAAGGATTACGGGAAGAAGGCAGGAGAATGGGGTTGAGAAAAAAAATTGGCCATGATTGAATGGCATAGCAGACTCGATGGGATGAATGGCCTAGTTCTGCTCCTATATCTTATGGTCTATGGTCAGCGAGCCTGGGCAGTGAGTGTTGGCTGGATCTTAACTGCTGAGCCAACCTTCCTTTTGTAGACCATTAACAGTTGTACATTTCAAAGCAAGGTTAAGAATAGAACCCACAGAAGAACTTCACCATCCTAGCCCAGTGGTACAGAAATCAGCTGTCATATTGACTGAGACCAGAACTGGAATCGAATAAAGTACATACGGCTCAGCTACTCAACGGTCGATGAGAATGTAAAAAACAGCAAAGTCAAATATTTTTCCGACACCTTATGATACTAGAGGGCAGTTAAATGAACGTTCTGGTATAATTAATCAGCCTAATTACTCAGTACTTAAGTGATTAGAAACAAGCACAAGTCACGGTTACAATAATAATGGGAAAAAAGAAAATCAGCATTGTGTTACTTGCCAAAAAGAACTTGGAGACTGGGTCCACCAACTCCTGGAGAAACTGCAACTGCTCACTGTTGAGAACTGCATAAATGAACAACACACAATTAATTTTTGATTTGAATTCTCAAATAAAGAAAATTACACAATTATACAAAAATTCATAGTGCAGATTTAACTTTACATTTAAAATCAGGCCAGAGGATTTATTATTTTCCTCTATTAAATTTCTGATGATGAATGAAGCATCATCAGAAATAGTTTCCTATCAATCCGTTCACTTTCTTTGGGGGCTTTGGGAATATATTTTTTTTACACTTCCCCCTTCTCTTCTCTGTGCTTATCCTTGGTGTCATTACCACAGATAAGCTGATAATTCCTGCTCAGTTTGCTGCCTCTCTTGATCCATTCAGTCCAGCCCCACAGCATCTGGGTCATCAGACCTTTAGTCTTGGTTGAGCCACAATTTTCTTCAGCTAGTCACATGTTCACCCACCACCTACTTCCAAGCTTTCATGAAAAATAGGTCATCTTACCAATGATTCCATCTCTCTTCCTAGTTACTGTTTCAGGTTCACTGTGAGTGTGCATAATCTTGAGATCCCATTGAACCCAAAGGTATGTCTCTAAAGCTATTCTTTCTCTGTCACAAAAATCACCAACTTCCCCATCAGCAACCCCAGTCTTTACTTTGGCTTCTCTACTGATGAATCCCTCAGCAATACCTTCATTGCCTCCAGCCAGGACTAATCCAATGCTTTCCTGGCTAGTTTTCCATCCATTGACTTTCCATTCTTCAGCTGCTGGTTTGAGGTTTATCCTCCCTTCATTTGCCTCACCATTAAACAACATGTCTAATCACACGATCCAAATTCTCTCTCTAAACTCCAACACTTTACACTTGTAGGATGGTTATTAAACCCACCCTGCTTTTGATCACCTAAAAACATGTCGTTTTTTCACGTTATTATTATTATATCTTTGTGAAGTGCTTTGCAAATACAAGCGACATTTGTTGTTGACAGCCATGGTAGCAGAAAGGCAGACTAAAATGTGGGATAGTACTGACTTATTGGATCTGAAATTATGCCACGGGATATTCATAACAGAAATACATCTGAAATTTCATTCTCCACTGTTTTAAAATTACACAATAACCAGGATCAGAATTTGGAAAATGCACAATACAATAAATTATACAATTATTCAGGACAAGATATTAAGCAAAATATGAACAAAATTTCAGCTGAATGCTATAGACTCCAAAACCATTGCTATTATTCTGGAAATTCATAATTGTTTAAGGAATTTATTGTCTCCTGTGACATTAACCTGTCTGGATTAATCATGGTGTAAGGCTAAATGGCAATTGCCTTTTACTTCACTTCATGATGCAATGGAAAGGATAATAATGCAGCATCTACATAATAAGTAACTTGGAGGAATTATTATAAATATAAGGATGTATTAGCTACTTGGAGTTTCTTAAAAAGTTTTGAACTTGACTGCCTGGTGATTAAAAACTCGAAATGCTAGAAATTCTCAGCAGGTCAGGCAGTGTCTGTGGAAAGAGCAACAGGGTTAACATTTCAGGCTGAAGATTCAAGATGCAGATAGTATGGGGCAGAGAGGGAGAAAGCAAAAGGGAATATCTCAGGTAGGGTGAGACCACCAATGCCTGGTGATTGCTTGGATTTTGCCCTTTTGGGCAGGTATATGCGTAACTAGCACAATGCCTTCAGGAAGAGCACACGGGCTCCAACACATTTCCAACTTTGGCCCACAGCCCATGTTGTATTCTTTCAGAATGGAACATGCAAACACTCCAGTGGATCCAATTGAAGAAGATTGATTGATTGATTGATTGCAGTAATATCTGCAACAGTAATTTCTAATTATATAACAGATTTAATGGCAAACGGTTCAGCTATCTAAGGGGAAACAATAAACAGCCATATATGCAACAGAAGATTTGATTACAAAGAAGGGCGTTCTCACCGTTTTGAAAGGGGAAATAATATCTTGGAGGAAGTTTCAAATAATGGGACCAAGGAAGCTGAGGTTCTACAAGAAGTACTTGAAAGGTAGGGAAATGCATAGACATACAGAGTATAAAGGACACAGTAGGTTACAGAAGTCAAGCAGGGCAAGGCTGGTGTGGGGTGAAAATGGGAATAAGAATCTTCAAAGTCAGAGAATAAAAGAGAAAAGAGTAAATCGATTAAGATTGGGGTGTGAAGCTAGCAAAATTTAGTGCGATAGAAATGAGTGGTTGAGCTTTGAGTGAGTTTGTGTTGAAATAGGATAGAGGATGGAGGTTGATGTGTAGAGAACTGGAGAAATAGAGTCTAACTCTGGTGAAAGCATAGACAAGAGTCTATCGGCACAGCTTTGTGGGCCGAAGGGCCTGAATTGTGCTGTAGTTTTTCTATGTTTCTAAGAGTCTCAGAAAAGTGAAATAAACCCAGAGGTAGCAGTAATGTTTATTCAATATCATAGACCACAGTCAAAGAAGTCTTCAGAAAATCCGGGAGTCATCCTTTCAGATATGGACGTGGAAAATAATAGTGTTCTGTTAAGTAACATTTTTACACCTGATTAGTTTTGGATTGACAGATGCTGTCATTTCAAAAGAAAAATGAAAAGAAATCAGACACACGTACCATATTTCCCAAAGAGTTTAGTTCTCCTTCTCATTCCTATATTTTGTTTTAAAATGTTTGCTTATTTAATTGGTAATCAACTTTTAAAATGAAAAAAGTGACCCCACTGTTAATATTATTTTGTACATCAACATATAGTGGCGCAATTGGTCCATCAAATAATGGAAAATTTCATGTGGAGAATAATTAGAAATTTGTTTGTTTGAATTGTTTACTTCCTTGGTTCCCAATCTAAAAGACGCCTGTATTTGAATTGGCTTGAGAAACTGTTGGATCACCTCCTATCAAATCTGTTGCACAAATGTTCAGGGGATTAGATATAACATTGCTCTTTAACTCTTTGAACATGCAACGTTGATCAAAGTTCATCAGAATTCAGGTTTAAAAATTAACATGGGAAGATTACTCCACTGCCTGGAGTTCAGTGCTTCTGCTACAGCTGGTTGTGCCCATGCTCCAATACATATGTAATTTGGGAAAAGGCATAATCATATTGTTTATGTTTTTTATTTACAGAATACAAATAAAATTGTTTTGAATTCACTGTGACATGCACATAACATTTATTTAATATAATATGGATTTGAAAACTATGCATTACAATCAAAACCATGCAGAGAAAATTTCCATTTTAGTCACATTAGAGAGCAACAGATCAGCGATTATTAGATGATAAACTACAAAGGAATAAGAAGCTACCAAGGGTCTTGACCCGAAACATTTCCCTCCACAGATGCTGTCTGACCTGCTGAGTTCCTCCAGCATTTTGTTTTTGCTCCAAATTCCAGCATCTGCAGTCTCTTGTGTCTCTACCAAAAGGTTTCAACAAATATCCCATCTTAGAACTTGGCAGAAAGTCTCAGCGTGCATCACATTCAATGACTTAGCAGAGTTAATGTTCAAGTAGACTTGAAATTTTAATCCTGGTTCTCTCATCAGGTGGTGCCTAATCTGCTGAGTACTTCCAGCATTTTCTGTCTTTGACATCTTACAGACGAAATGCAAGTTTGCTGGAGCCATGTGGTTTAAGCAGCCTAAGAAGTATGAGTTGATTGATCCTCAATCTCTGCTTCCTAAACTATTCAGTAGGAAATTTGCAAAGACCTCCTCAATAATACAGCTTGGCTGGTGGAAAATCAAGGAGTTACGTAATTTATACAGTGTACAAGGGAGTAAAACAAAAATCTCCTGAGAGCAAGATATGAGATTTTGGGGTAAAAAAAAATGTTGATAAGTAGTTTGTTGTGTGCAAATGTTGGTTCATTTCTGGGCACTATACCATGAATTTCTTTGATGGAATTGTAATTATTGTGAAACTGAACATAAATTTTAAATTTCTGATATCCAAGATCGTATGCATTTTTATCTCATGTTTTTTGGAATATGACATCCTTAATCAGAGTAACACCATGTTCATGAGTAGGCTTGGCTTTTGGTATTTTGCAAGACACATCATCACTGTGACCTTGCACATTTGGGAACAAGCACAACACTTGGAATTCTTATGGTGCAATGTAATAGTGCCTGTGAAATCTACAACCATTAATCTTTTATTTGCACAGCAAACATGCTGACAGGAGCATTTTACTTGTCTCCTGTCTGCTGAATCACAGTGCGTAGAATATGTTCTGCACCATAATTGGTGGTCATGAAAAATATGCTATATTCTTCAAAAATCAAAGTGATACATGAAATAGTGTCTTCCATACAGATCATAAGTTTGCATTTATGATTCTCATATCGTTGGTTCACAACCTCAATCAGCCTGAAGTTACCAAACAAATGGAATACGAGTGAGAAAGTGAATAGAAATAAGACCACAAGACATAGGAGCAGAATTAGGCCATTTGCCCCTTCGTGTCTGCTCCACCATTCGATCATGGCTGATTTATTTTTCCCTCTCAACCCCATTCTCCTGCCTTCTGCCCATAACCTTTGACACCCTTACTAATCAAGGAGCGATCAACCTCCGCTTTAAATATACCCAATGACTTGGCCTCCACAGCCATCTGTGGCAATGAATTCCACAGACTCACCACCATCTGGCTAAAGAAATTCCTCCTCATCTCTGTTCTAAAGGGACATCCTTCTATTATGAGGCTGTGCCTTCTAGTCCTAGACTCTCCCACTACAGGAAACACCCTCTCCATGTCCACTCTATCCAGGTCTTTCCATATTCCGTAGATTTCAATGAGATTCCCCTCATCCTTCCAAACTCCAGTGAGTACAGGCCCAGAGCCATCAAACATTCCTCATATGTTAAGCCTTCATTCCCAGAATCATTCTTGTAAACTTTTCTGGACCTTCTCCAATTCCAGCACATCCTTCCTTAGATATGGGACCCAAAACTGCTCACAATAGTCCAAATGTGGTCTGACTAACAACTTCTAAAGTCTCAGCATTACATCCTTGCTTTTATATTCTAGTCCTCTTGAAATGAATGCTAACATTGTATTTGCCTTTCTGACTACCAACTCAACCTGCAAGCTAACCTTTAGGGAATCCTGCATTAGGATTCCCAAGTCCCTTTGCGCCTCCAATTTCGGACTTCTCTCCCCATTCAGAAAATAGTCTACGCCTTTATTCCTTCTACCATACACTTCCCTATGCTGTATTCCATCTGCCACTTCTTTGCCCATTCTCCCAACATGTCCAAGTCCTTCTGCTGACTCCCTGCTCCTCCACCTATCTTTGTATCATCTGCAAATTTGGCTACAAAGCCCTCAATTCTGTCACCCAGATCATTAACATACTGTATAACATGAAAAGTAGCAGACCAAACACAACCTCTAAAGGACACCACCAGAAAATACACCCTTTATTCCCACCCTGCCTTCTGCCAGTCAGCCAGTCTTCTATCCATGCTAGTACCTTCCCTGTAATACCATGGGCTCTTATCTTGTTTAGCAGCCTCATGTGCAGCAATTTGTCAAAGGCCTTCTGAAAATCCAAGTAAACAACATCCACATTTTATGCTGTCTCCTTCGTCTATCCTGCCTGTTACTTGCTCAAAGAATTCCAACAGATTAGTCAGGCAAGATTTCCCCTTAAGGAAACCATGCTGACATTGGCCTATTTTATCATGTGCTTCCAAGTACCCTGAAACCTTATCCTTAATAATGGACTCTAACATCTTACCAACCACTGAAGTCAAGCTTTTCTATCTTTTGCCTCCTTCCCTTCTTAAAGAGTGGAGTGACATTTGAGATTTTCCAGTCCTCTAGAATCATTCCTGACTCTAGTGATTCTTGAAAGATCACTACTAATGCCTCCACAATCTCTTCAGCTACCTCTTTCAGAACCTGGGGTATAGTCTATCCAGTCCAGATGACATCTGCCTTCAGACTTTTCCGCTTCCCAAGTACCTTCTCCTTAGTAATAGCGACTACACTCACTTCTGCCCCCTTCTCTCTTGAATTTCCGGCAGGTTGCTGGTGTCTTCCACAATGAAGACTGGCGCAAGATACTTATTCAGTTCATCCACCATTTCTTTGTTCCCCATTACCATCTCTCCAGTGTCATTTTCCAGTAGTCCGATGTCCACTCTTGCCCCTCTTTTACTATTTATATATCTGAAAAAAACTTTTGTATTATTCACTAGCTTATCTTCATATTTCATCTTTTCTCCCCTTATTGCTTTTTCACTTGCCTTCTGTTGGTTTTTAAAAGCTTCCCAATCCTCCAGCTTCCCACTAATTTTTGCAATGTTGTGTGCCCTCTCTTTTGCTTTTATGCTGTCTTTGACTTCCCTTGTCAGCCACAGTTGCCTCAGCCTCCCTTTAGAATGTTCCTTCTTCTTCTTTGGGATGAATTAATCCTACGTCTTCTGAATTACTCCCAAAAACTCCTGCCATTGTTGCTCCAGCATCATCCCTGCTAGGGTCCCCTTCCAATCAACTTTGGTCAGATCCTCTCTCATGCCGCTGTAATTATCTTTACTCAACTGTAATACCAAGACATCAGATTTTAGCTTCTCCCTCTCAAACTACAGGGTGAATTCTATCATATTATGATCACTGCCTCCTATGGGTTCCTTTACCTTCAAGCTCCCTAATTAAATCTAGTTCATTGCACACCAAATCCAGAATTGCCTTTTCCCTAGTGGGCTCAACCACAAGCTGCTCTAAAAAGCCATCTCATAGGCATTCAAATTCCTTCTCTTGGAATCCAGTGCCAACCTAATTTTCCTAAACTACCTGTCTATTGAAATCCCCCATGACCACTGTAACATTGCCCTTTTAACATGCCTTTTCTATCTCCTGTTGTAATTTGTACCCCAAATCCTGGCTACTATTCGGAGACCTGTATACAACTCCCATCAGGGTCTTTTTACCCTTGCAGTTTCTTAACTCTGCCCACAAGGATTCTACATCTTCTGATCCTATGTCACTTATTGCTAAGGATTTGATTTCATTTTTTTACCAACAGAGCCACCCCACCCCCTCTGCCCACCTGCCTGTCTTTTCGACAGGATGTGTATCCTTGGATGTTTAGCTCCCAGCTGTGAACTTCTTTCAACCATGACTCAGTGATGCCCACAACATCATAGCTGCCAATTTCTAACTGTGCTATAAGCTCATATACCTTATTTTGTATACTGCGTGCATTTAAATATAACACCTTCAGTCTTGTATTCACCACCCTTCTTCTCAAATTTGTCTCAATGTTGCTTGAAGTTGAGTTATTATCCCTTTTAAACTTTGTCTTATTCTTTATTCTGGACAATTCAATAACCTCTCCTGCACTTGCCTTCCCTTTCACTTTATCCATGCTCTTCCAATCTGTTTAAAGCCCTAGTTATGCGATTCGCCAGAACCCTGATCCCAGCATGGATCGCCAGAACCCGGATCCCAGCTCCCATTGGAACAGCTCCATCCTTCCCCAATAATGGTGCTAATATCCCACAAACTTGAACCCACTTCTCCCACACCAATCTTTGAGCCACATTATTTAACTCACTGATCTTATCTACGCTGTGCCAGAGTATGTAGCTCAGGTAACAATCCAGAGATTATTACTATTTTAGTTCTGCTTTTTAAATTTAGTCCCTAGCTGCTCAATTTCCTCAGCAGACCCTCTCTTCTTATTCTACCTACATCATTGGTACCCATATGGACCATGACAACTGGATCTTTACCCTCCCATTCCAAATTCCTCTGCAGGTCAGATGAGATGTCCCAAACCCAGGCACTAGGCAGGCAATACAGCTCTCAGGTCTCTCAATCCTTGCGACAGAGAATTGTGTCTGTTCCCCTGACTATACTGGCCCCAATCACAACTACATTTCTCTTCTCTGCCCCCTTTTGAATGGCTCGCTGAACCACAGTGTCACCGTTCGGTTGCTCATCTTTCCTACAGTCCCCACTCTTATCCGCACAGGGAGCAAGAATCTCAGACCTGTTAGACAAGCTCAAGGGCTGAGGCTCCTTTAGCACTACCTCTTGCATCCCCCTACCTGCCTCATTCACAGTTGCACCTTCTTGTCCCTGACCACAGACCAAATTTAAAGTAGTTAATCTAATGGGCGTGACTGCCTCTTGAAACCACAGGTAACTCTCCCCCTCCCTGATGCATTGCAATGTTTGAAGCTCAGATTCCAGGTCATCAACTTCAAGCCTGAGTTCCTCTAGCAACCAACACTTGCTGCAGATGTGGTCACCAAGAAACACAATGGGGTCCACCAGCTCCCACATCTTGCAGCTACAACACATCACCTGATCCTGCATCCCTACTTTATTTAATTAGTTGTAATTTGATGTCTTCTTGGTTAACTACTATAAAAAAAGAACCTTACCTGTTCTTACCTGCTACTCACGTGTGCCTCTTCCCCAAAGCCTCAGATTCCACTCCTACACTGACCCATTCACACAATTCCCACTCCAAAATGGCTGCTCTACTTTACCCTACTTTCATTTTATTGGCTGAGTTGCCACACACTTAGCCAATCGCACAACTTTAACAAAAAGTGCTAGTTCCTCCCCTCTGCTGCTCTGGCTGCTGCAACTGGAGAAAAACCAGAGGATTGTTTTTCATGTTAGAGGCCAATGATCAGTGGTGTTCCGCAGAGATCAGGGCTGGCTCCCCTGTTGTTTATCATCTATATTAACAATTTGGATAAGAATGTGGGTGGTATGATTGGTAAGTTTGTGGATGACACAAAAAATTATTGGTGTGGTAGACAGTGAAGAATATGGTCTATGTTTACAGCAGGATCTAGATCAACTGGGAAAGTGGGCAAGGGAATGGCAGATGGAGTTTAACTCAGACAAGTGCGAAGTGATGCATTTTCAGAAGGTAAATCAGGCCAGGAAATGACACAGGGCCCTGGGGAGAGTGGCAGAACAGAGAGAACTTGGGGTACAAGTACATAGTTCCCTGAAAGTGGTGACACAGGTAGTCAAGGTGGTGAAAAAGGTGTGTGGCATACTTGCCTTCATTGGTCAGGCCATTGAGTATAGCTGTGCAAGACACTGATGAGACCACACTTGGAATATTGTGTGCAGTTCTAGTTGCCATACTATAGGAAGGACGTGAATAAGCTGGAGGGTACAGAGAAGATCCAGAAGGATGTTGACAGGACTGCAGGGCTCGAGTTATGAGGAGAGATGGAGAGGATAGGACTGTTTTCCCTGGAGCGAAGGAGGCTGAGAGGTGATTTTATGGAGATTTATAAAATCATGAGAGACAGAGATAAGGTGGATGGTCAGTCTTTTTCCCAGGGTTGGGAAGTCATACAAAAACATGCTTTCTACACTAAACAACTCACCTGATGGAAAAGGAAAAACTTGTTCAGTGATGACTTTGCCCTTAAAAATGTTTACACCAAAGGATAATGACTCCTACAGAGGAAGATAACACATTATTTATAAAAGCAAGAATATACATTTTGTATTAATCTCGAAGAAGCTAGATAGTGAACAACAAGCTTTCTTCAGTATATAGGTAATTAAATATAAGTTACATTATGAGTTTTTATATCTAGAATTATCCAGATATTCTTCCAATAATTCATCTACATTATCATCTGTAAATTATGATCACTATTTTTTGCTTTATGCTTATTATTTGTGAAGGGAATTGATTAGTGCAGCTGGTTAAACATTTCTAACTTTGGAAGCTCGATTCCATTTCAACCTTTACTGATCAAAACTTTAATAATGGGCTACAAAGGTCCCATGTGAAGTGAGTTTGTGCAATCTCATTCCAATTCTTTGTAACAAATGTGCACATAGCAATTCGCCCTACTTTGGCTTTAATTGACACCAATTTCTCACACAGTGTTGTCACGGATTGGTCTCCTAAAAAGCAATGACCAAAGGACCGCCAGCACTTTGATGATTTTGATTTGGGCCAGTTCCCTGTTAAAGGCATCTTTTCCCTACAAGCTACAAATATCTTCCTGCTTGTAACTAGTTTGTAGGGAAAAGATGCTTTTAACAGGGAACTGGCCCAAATAATCCTTTGTTTCCTTCGCCATCAGGTCCCGTTGGGAATATGGCTTGGAGGAGCTGGATCTCCAATGCGTGGAGTGTTTAGACAAGGTGAAATTGAAATTAGATTATGGAAGCGATGCTCCCTCTTAGAGAAAAAAATCTCGCATCAGGTGTGAGATGTTTTTGGTGTTGCTACACATGATGTATTGTTGCCCATACCTGCTCCTGCATTGTAACAGTTATGCAAAGCCATCATGCTAGCCATCTTCCATTTTAACTGGAGGTTGAATGTGGATTGTGTTCATTGAGACATGATGTATAAACCTTCACAGAAAGGTGCTGTCATCTGATGGCTACTTTTTATGTCTGGCTGCATCAAGCCATGTGTTGATCCTGTCTGTCCCCATTGTTGCAAAGGATGGATCTGGCTATGTTTCCATGGAACATTCCACTCAGGTGGATCTTGCTGTATCACCTATACCACATGGAAATGTTTGTGCTGAAAAACTGCTTTGACTAAGTCAACTCGCCATGTTCATGGGCTGGGACCATGGAGTTCTGGGACACAATTCTAAACATACTGTAGGCAAGATGGGACCTAGGGAAATTATGTCTCAGGAAGGTGACATCCATCATCTGAGACCCCCACCATCTGGGCCGTGCCCCCTCCTCATTGCTGCCATCAGGCAGGAGGTACAGGAGCCTGAAGACCCACAACTCAAGGTTCAACAACAGCTTCTTCCCCACTGCCATCAGGTTCTTGAACCGACCTGAAAAACCCTAACACCAGTTTGGACTATATTTCTTTTTCTCTATCTCAACTTGCATCGTCCTTATTTTTATTTTGTCATGTAAGTTATGTATAACTTATGTTAATTTAAGTTTATGTTAACTTATGTCTGTAATGTACTGTGCTGCTGCTGCAAAAAGCCAATTTTCATGGCAGTTACACCCTGTGTATGTATGCCCACAACAATAAAGTTGAACTTGAATGAGGATATGGAGCCATGTTGCAACAAGGATATCACTAAGGACAGGTTGATGGATCCAGATTTTGTAAATAATTGAACATTTTGATCATCACATGAATCAACAGGATTCTAATCATTATAGTGTAATGTAAGCTGACAAATGTTCAGTGGTTTGACTCACGCTTCCTCTTTCACTTGCATAGTGCGCGCCAAACTGGAACCTTGGAATAAACACTCTAGGTAAAATATTCCTGAAGGAAAAGGAACAGAATAGATCGAGAATATCAGAAAACCAACAAAGAATATGGAAAATATCTCAGCAAGTAAGCTGCTTTAAAGCTTTACTGATTTTTTGACAATTTTATACCACACATAACCGTTTAAAGATGACTGCTTTTAACTCCCATGGATAGGCACAGAAAATAATCAAGGAAAAGTAGCAGGCAACTTGCCTTATGGAATTATGCTGCAGCTGTACAATGCCTTAGACCACATCTTGTGCACTGTGAGTGGCCCAGACCAGCATGCCTTAGAAAGAATAAATTGGCCTTGGAGTGAGAACAGAGTGGATTTCAAAATATTAGGAAGTGATTGGATAGGTAGATAAAAATATCCTCCTTTGATTTTTGAATCTGGGCTAGAGGAAGAGCCAAACTTTCAAGAGTATGGGTCAGTGCATGAAATGATGAAAATTTTGAGCACTCTTGTGAAAGTAGTAGTAAATGCTCAATCCATGGTTAATTTTAAGGCTGAATTTGTTAGTCAAAGATATTAAGAAATGCAACACATGTGATACATATGGTCACAGATAAGGCATGATTGAGCAGCACGGGGTTTGACGCCAACCTCTGGTGTTATCTGTGTGGAATTTACACATATTCCCTGTGAAGGTTTTTTGCCCAGTTCCCAGGTTCCCCTTCCCCCCACCCACATCTCAAAGGGGTTCTGGTAAGTTCTTTGGCTTCTGGGTAAGTGGAAAGGAATCAAAGAGATTTGACAGGGATTTGAGAGGAGCTCATTTATAGGGCTTACAGGGAAACAAAGGGACAATGGGACTGATGGAATTTCCTCTGCTGGGTGCTGCCATGGATCTAAGGGGTTGAATCTGATCCTTCTGTGTCATAAAAAGTAAGTACCTCACTGAATGCCAAAATGGTCTCAGGAGACTAAATGGGCTACTCTCAGGTTTGCAGATCAAAATGCCCATACTAACTGCAGGGTGCAGTTGCTATGCTTAGTTTCAACGTGAGGGCACAGCTTTTGACTCTCATCAACTTTTACAGATGCACCATGGAAAGCATCCTACCTGGATGTATCACGGCTTGGTACGGCAACCGCTCTGCCCAGGACCGCAAGAAACTGCAGAGGGTTGTGGACACAGCCCAGCGCATTACGGACACCAGCCTCCCCTCCTTGGACTCTGTCTTTACCTCTCGCTGATGTGGTGGAGCAGCCAGCATAATCAAAGACCCCACCCACCCGGGACATTCTCCCTTCTCTTCTCTTCCATCGGGTAGAAGATACAGGAGCCTGAGGGCACGTACCAGCAAACTTAAGGACAGCTTCTACCCCACTGTGATAAGACTATTGAACAGTTCCCTTATACAATGAGATGGACTATGACCTCACGATCTACCTTGTTGTGACCTCGCACCTTATTGCACTGCACTTTCTCTGTAGCTGTGACACTTTGTACTGTTATTGTTTTTACCTGTACTACATCAATGCACTCTGTACTGACTCAATGTAACTGCACTGTGTAATGAATTGACCTGTATGATCGGTTTGTAAGACAAGCTTTTCACTGTACCTCGGTACAAGTGACAATGATAAACCAATACCAACTCATTCCCAATCTGATTTGAAATGTGCCAAGTACTCAGCATGAAACAAAAGCTTTGGTATCTCCTGCACTAACTTACTATAGAATAAGTTACAGTATGTGGCTGGCCTCCTGTAGCAATGAACAGTGCATCGACGGCACTCTTCTGTGAAGCAGAGTCACAGCCCAGCACACGTTCAGTGATACAAGCCATGGGCTGTTCATCATTGGGACTCACTGGTGAGCAGTGTACGCACCTCCGAGCAGTGGGGTTAGGCTGCCACCTGGCGTATGTTCGGGTGAAGGGTAGACAGCAGCAGCGAGCGCCGCTCTGCAGCAGAAGGAGCATGGTCTGGACACCGGAGCCAAACCTCCTGGCAGCTGGCAATGCGTTCAGTATTCAGTGAGCGGCGCAGGCAGTTGCCACCACCATTCGCAGCACCGCACCTTTGCAAATTTATTTTCACCACTCAAAAGCAATTTGTTTTTTTTTCCCCTCCTCTTCCTCCCACCCGAAGAGTTGATGCAGCCTTGACGCTGCCCTCCATCTCCTCACATTAAACAGGGGAAGGGAGGATCATCTCCAGGGCAACCTTTCTGTGACGCCAGTAACGACAAGTTTGTGTAAAGATGATTAACATCTGGCTGCAGACACGGGAGGGGATTTCTGCCTCGGTCGCTGTCAGGCTTTCGTTGAGATGGTTCAATATCGATCCAATCACTTCCTCCTCTTTGCGTTGGTTTCACCGCCAAGAGCAGATTTATTTCTTGTATCATCGTTTGATCATCAAGCAGGACGGAACTGCTTGCTCAGCTTCAGATGGTTGAAGTGCGCCCAGAAGTGCAGAGTTTTGGGGTCATGGCTGATCATAAAATTTCACAACGACTTAATTTTAAAGCGTCATTTATCAAAATTCAAATATTTGTCTCCCTTCCTGACAA
The DNA here is from genome assembly GCF_009764475.1 of Pristis pectinata. Lineage (NCBI taxonomy): Eukaryota > Metazoa > Chordata > Chondrichthyes > Rhinopristiformes > Pristidae > Pristis > Pristis pectinata. The sequence continues at coordinate 95,564,328 of NC_067410.1, read as the reverse complement.
TTCGGAAATTGTCACTTATTTCTGAAATCTTATTGTCCTCCGCTACTCCTCTTACATCTTAATCAGAAGATTCCGAATATGGATAAAGAAAATAATTGGGTCTTTCAGATTTATTCACTCAAGATTAACATAGTCCAACTTCCCCTCCCGTCACATCATTTCAATTGGTTCTTATATGATTTATACGTATCAGCTTTTGCCATAGATTTGTTTCTGATCTTATTTACACATACTAATATCTTTTGCTTCACTGCCTTGTATAATTTATGTATAATTAGTGTTCTGTGTTTTATCTGTACCTACGTGCCTGAGATACTGCTTCAAGCAAATTTTACATTGTACCTGTACCTCACCCTACTTGTGCATATGGCAATAAACTCGACTTGACTTTGGTTCTTACATTGGAAACCCTATCTAAATTTTGCACAATGTTAATTTGTAAAGGAATTTTCTGACTCTACATTTGTCTCCCACATTTAGAAATTATTAGTCCATCTGCTACACTTTAATCTTGTGGCTTTGCCCTTTTGCCTGAGAGCTGTGGAACGTCAGTGTGGTTGAGTTGGTTAGGTTGGGGGTGTAAGGGAATGAGCTGATGCAGACAGATCTGGCTCTGCCTCTAGAAAGACAAGGTGAGGAAATTCTCCACCACCAGAGATTGTCAGGAAGCTGGGCTGGGCAAAGGGGGAAAGTTGGGGGCGATGTTGATTATCTCTTCCCTCCAATATCATGCACAGTAAGTCCGTTAGGGCCTTTCCACTGTCACTGAGGCCAGAGTTCCATTTCATTCCTTTAGCCAGCCTGGGATAGACTATCAGTTCTCCCTTTTTTGGTGTCCCCCCACCCCCACACACACCCAGTGCCGCCTTATTTCCCTCAACCCTTCATACTCCTGTTACCGGCCTTCATATCTGTGCTTTGAAAGTGAGGGATGTACTTGGATGGTCACTCATTCATTTTGGTGGGCCATATTTCTGAAGCATTCCAATATACGTGGTGGTGCCCTGGATGCCTGCATTTCGTTCTTGCTCTCCAAGTTGGCTGGTATAAGAGGACCATAGACCAGGGCTTCTAAGGGTATTTAGTACCTTTGACTACATGGCTACATTTATAGCTACAATCTTATGGCTACATTTGGCGTGTCAAATGAATCAAGGGAATGATCTCTTAGGATTTCAAATCCAGCTCTGAGGCCCATCTTATACTCAGTGATCTTATTTCAAAGTTTTCAAAGGAATTCAGATGAGACCACAAATAGAGGGAAATGTTGACTGAGGAAATTCAGGTTGCCTTTACATTCCTGCTTAATACATTATCACCCCATAGGAAAGTGTACACACACTGCAATGGTTCTGATAAAGATTCCAGTCTGCTACAGAACAACTAATCTCAGTTGTAGTCTTATTCAAGTGAGCAGGAATGATCTTCTCTTAAATTTTTAAATTCTTTCACCAGATTTCCAGCATCTGCAGTCTCTCGTGTCTCCACAACGTCACTATTAGCACTTCCCAGATGCTCATCCTGGTGCGGAAAGTGGCAGAAATGCACTTTAAATTGGCATCATGTTCGGCACAGACATCATGGGCTAAAGGGCCTGTTCCTGTGCTGTACTGTTCCATGTTCTAAGGAATCTGTGGATGCTTTGATAAAAGATTTTCTATGGGCCTTCAAAAGAGTCAAGAATAAATAAATTATTGAGGCACGCCCTGTTAGCTTGGTCTCTCACTACCTAGGTGTGTAGAAGCATTGCCTCAACATACTTTTCACAGGCACATATTTCCAGTTCACTTATTTCATGATGTCCTGTGGCTAATAATTCATAATCCAGTAATCTCTGCGTTCCTCGTCAAAATGCTGGAAGGTTCTCAACAAGCCTTAAGTTTTTTTTCATTGATCCATTCGAGACATATGGACATTCCAGGCAAGGCTGGCATTTAACATCCATAGCCCCCTAGGCCATTTCAGAAAGCAGTCAGACCATATTTGACTGTGTAGAACTACACGCAGATCAGACTGGGCAAGGTGGCAGATTTTTGCCCTTGAATGACATTAGAAAACCAGATGAGTTTCTATGAAATCTGAGTATTACATCACCGGTGCTTATTAGCTTTTAACGTCAGAATTTATTTAGTCTTATGTAAATTCCCTAGCTGCCATGGTAAGATTCAAGTGCATATCTCTGGACCAATGGTCCAGGCCTCTGGATACTAATCCATTAACCGCTGGGCTTCTATCTGGGCTCAGGGCAACCACTGCTTGGTGACTCATTGGGCTGATTGGCACAGCTCTGGTCCATCAAAAGGTCTAGCTAGGGTGACAATACAAGTACAATCAGTACTACCTTGATGTGTGTGGAATGATTCATGAACAAGTGTGCATAATGATAAATCAGGTCATGTCAGTGATCATGTCTCCTTGTGACACAAAACCTTGCTTGTGAAGTGAAGGGTGGTGCGGGGGGGGGGGGGGGGGTTGGTGGTGGTTGCAGAGCATTTGAGGGAAAATTTTCAGTGAGTGCTTTTGTGGGTGGTTGTTAAGGTCCCTTCAACAACAGTAATTGATAGCTTCAAATTGTATTCACAGCTGAACCAAGATGAATAATAGTTCCAGCTTAACAATCATGCCTCATTGTTTCTGGTTCATGACTAATCAAGGCAGCTTCTGGGCTTCTGCTAAAGAAAGAGAAGTTGGCATAGGTCCTTGTCAACCTTTCTATTTCTGTGATAGCAGGAAAGGCAGCCTCTAAAGGATGTCTAATACCCAGTGGGAAAATGTGTGCTCAGAATGGAGTTGGTTGCACATGATAATGAGTTCAGCAAGAACACTTGGTTGCATGTGGGAAACAGTTAACTAAAGCTATAAAGTTCTAAGTATATGTAATGAGCTGCCAGAGAAAGTGGTTGAGGCAGGTACAATAACAACATTTGGATAAGTACATGGATAGGAGAGGTTTAGAAGAATATGGCCCAAATACAGGCAAATGGGACTAGTTTGATGGGCACCACGGTCGGCATGGACAAGTTGGGCCGAAGGACCTATTTCCATGCTGTAGTACTCTATGACTCTAAGCAATAACACTGTTTAAGGTAGAAGCCAAGGCATTCCTTGCTAGTATGCATAGGCTTCCATAAATGATTAAATCATGACTTATGCAGAATTATCACTTTCAACAGTTAACTATTGTGCATCCATTTCTGCAACAATAATCAGACATTTGTTTGAATACTTCAAAAACCTTGATTCTGCAGCCCCTAGATCTCCCTCAAGCAAGATGCATACATATTGATTAAAGCAATAAAACGCTCAGTGAACTTTATGCTTTCAATGGATCGGTTTACAAAGGAAAGTTTGCTAAATTAGGTATTTCTAGGTTTCAGTCTTTTAAACACAGTATCTTCTTATTCAAAGATGTATTTAAATTACATAACAAGCACTAAAATCTGTAAATGTACTGCATGTTCTGAACAAATTATCAGCTAACTAATATTGCATAAAGGTTGCAGAGGCCTGTACAATGTTCCCGTTCCAGTGATTGTGCAACTTCAAAGGTGACAAACCCCAGGATTTTAGCTTCACTTCCTGAGACAGGAACAGTAAACCAGTTGCTTGTTGGTCAGAGAGAAGCTGCTGAATCATTTAAAACATTCCTCTGCATCAATTGCTTTCACGAAGCAGACAGAACAAAGTTCACACGGACTCTGCATAATCAGGTAAGAATATTCTGATGTAGTCAAACGTCTGGTCTTTTTCCATTTCCCCTCTCCTTCCCTTCTTCTGAGATAAATTCTTACTAGTGAATGTGAGAAGTTTATCCAGGAATCTGCATTTTCCACACACTGGAGCCTACTGTAAGCAAAGAAAGGTTCTGCGTCATGTTATTTTCCAACCCAGTCATGAGGGAGTAGAAGGATTAACAACTGTTTTATGTTAATTAGTTACAGTAAATGTTTGCTGAAATGCTAATTGTTAAATGCATGTCATTTCAGAAAGGGGGAAAAGGCAGGTCAGATACTATTGTTTAAAGTAGGCAGTAACTAATTTATTCTTGCATTGGTTAAACCCAGGTGTGCTGAAAGCCTGCAGACTCAGTAAAATGCCATGAAATAACACTGCATTGAGTCATGCTTTATTATTTACCGAATGAACTAGCTCCACTTGAAAACTGAAAGAGCAGTGATCTCTGACAGTAAACAATATATAAGTAATTTAACTGTATTTACAAACACTCCAATGCAACCAAATTATCAGGACTAAACCAACAAAAGCAATAAATGCTCTTAGTATACCAAAGTACAATTAACCTTCAATTACTGCATCCACCATTACGATGCGCAAAGTTACATACCATTCAGTAACCCTCGATAGTTTCTGGTCTGAACTCGTCTCAAGTTCACATTGTTTCTTCCATTTAATGAAGTAGTAATTGGGGTCAGTTACTCACATCCTGACAGAATTGTTGAAGTAGGCTTCCTTCACTTAATGTAGGGCATTTTTCTCTCCTGCTGCCAATCTGCTCTCTTTCTGCGTTTTCAATTCCAGTATGTTTTAACCCTTTAAATGCCTGATCATCTGCAAAGAAATCAGGGTGAGTTTGATAGAAAAGTAGAATCTGACACTTTGGCTGGTTTATACATTGATATCTTAAAATAGTGTGTGTGCAAAATGCCAAATAAATGAACATGCTATAATTTATAAGTTCTGAGAGACTCCATTTACAAGGAAGCTTTATGCCACAAGAACAAAAATTGGCAGAATTATCGACAGTGGAGGAGGTTGTCAAAGACATAGCAGGATATAGAGCAATTGGAGATGTGGGTGGAGAAACGGCAGATGGAGTTTAGTTTAACAAGTGTGAGGTGTTGCAATTTGAGAGGTCAAATATAAAAGGAAAAGTATACAGAAAATGGTGGATTCTTATGTAGGAGCACTGGTGTACAGAGGGATCTTGGGATGCAAGTCCATAGTTCCCTGAAAGTGGCAACACAAGGTGGTAAAGAACACAAGGTGATAAAGAAGGCATATAGCATGCCTGTCTTCATCAGTGGGGACATTGAGCATGAAAGTCGGGAAGTCATGTTGCAGCAGTACAAAACTTTGGTTAGGACACATTTGGAGTGTTGTGTGCACTTCTGGTCACCACATTACAGGAAGGATGTGGAAGCTTTGGAGAGGGTGCAGAAGAGGTTCACCAGGATGTTGCCTGGATTAGAGAGTACTAGCTATAAAGAGAGGTTGGACAAACTTGGATTGTTTTCTCTGGAGCATCAGAGGCTGAGGGGAGACCTGATATAAATTTATAAAATTATGAGAGGCATAGATCGGGTAGATAGAGTCTTTTTCCCCAGGTTGGAAATATTATATACTGGAGGGCATAGGTTTAAGGTGAGGAGGGGGAAAGGTTTTGTTTTTAAACCAGATAGTGGTAGGTGTCTGGAATGTGCTGCAAGGGTGTGTGGTGGAAGCAGATACGATAGTGATGTTTTAAGGGGCATTTAGACAGGTACATGAATATTGCAGGGAATGGAGGGTTATAACTCACGTACAAGCAGAAGGGATCTGTTTGATTTGGCATCATGGTCAGCACAGATGCTGAGGACTTAGGGGGTTGTTCCTGTGCTGTGCTGTTCTGTGTTCTAAGAATGCTGGTCAAAGAGACTGAGGACAAAGATCGACTTGCTCGTTTCAAACCATGCAAAGTTGTCAGCAAAAGTATTTTGAATCAGAAATTCTGACCTCGATGGCTGATTCCCATCACTGAAGTCTTCCAGCCCCAGCTGAATGGGACCTCAGTAAATGCAAGCTGTAAATGAGAGGGCCTTTTATCCTCTTAATCAATGGGATGTTTTGTTTAAACAAAAATGTTTTGTGGAGAAAAACAATGAACTGAAATAGGGAAGGAAACAAAATAATACAAACTTTAATGAACGTTCTTTGTACTTATTTTTGCTTGTTATCCACTCTATCCACAAATAAGAACATTCTCGTATTTCTCATAAATTTCAGATCAAATGGATGTGCTGAAGATTACAGTGGTGCTGATCCTGAGCTACTTTTCCTTTTCATCTTCCGTGACCAATTGCCCAAATTACTGCACCTGCTACTTTTCTAGCAATATTACATCTGTGACTTGTGTTTCAGTTGAAAGTCTTTTCAACATCCCAAAGAACATCCCAACTCAGACAACCATCATGTCGATTGAATTCACCAACATTAGTGCTCTGACAGACAAAGATTTCGTTGGTCTTTTTCAGCTTCGAGAACTTCATCTTTCAAGTAACTTGTTGGAAAACATTTCTTCAGGTGTTCTAAAAGAAGTTCATCAGCTGAGAATACTGGATTTAACCAACAATTTGCTGACTACATTGCCACCAAATGTATTTAGCACGGCTTTCAACCTGGCCTCACTAATTTTACAGGGAAACAGACTGCAAACAGTGAATCCTTCTTGGTTTTGTCAACTTCAGAGTCTTGAATGGCTCGATTTATCAAGCAATATGTTGACATCCTTACTTCCTAATACATTTCATAATTTGACCAATCTGCTAATACTTGATTTATCCAGTAATGAACTTGAATACTTACCAGCCAATTTGTTTAACAAAATGCCAAATCTGGAGAGGTTAAATCTGGGAGAAAATCAGTTGACTGTGTTTGCCCCTGCTACCTTTGACCATGTAATCAATTTAAAATATTTGTTTCTTAATTGTAATAAGATTGGGAAGATTCCAGAGGGACTGTTTAATAAACTACTACAGCTAGACACTCTGGATCTTTCAGACAACAAGTTGACATCATTGCCTCAAAGAATATTTGATAATCTCTTGCAGCTTGGGGCAAAATGGGACCAGGGTTTAGACCTCTCAGAGAATCCGTGGATTTGTAGCTGCGATCTGAAGTATCTGTGGCAGTGGCTAGCTGTAAATTCTGAAAAGGTGTACTTTCTTAACACATTGGTATGTGCCAAACCTGAAGCACTCAGGGGCAAAGAAATTAAACTACTTTCTGAAGAGGAGCTAAGATGTTAAAATAATTACTTCTAAAAACATTGAAATTGTACTTTATATGAATTATGCCAAGAAAATAAAAGTTAAATTTCCCTTTTGTCTCTGGCGCCTAGTTTTCTAGTTCCTGACTACCTGGCAGAAATTTATCCAGTTTGCAGATCAACTGTGCTGCCTTAACCATCCCCACTATCACAAGCAACACCCCCAACCACCCACATACACACCACCCCTGTAAATCACTCACTTGCCTGGAGCCCCATGTGGACGTGTGGGTGAGATGACAGTGATATCCAATTACAAATGCTGGCACAAAGGGCATACCATTTGTTCTGTAATTACACAACCATTGTTGTGCTGTTTGCATTCTACACTCAGATGAAACTTTGGATATGTCAGAGGAAATAAGTAAGGATCCTGGCTCCTGAAAATCAGGACAGAAATGCTGTAGCATTGGTGGTGCCATTTAGCAGCCTACTACCTGTCTTATTAGCCAGAATTAGAACATAGAACAGTACAGGCCCTTTGGACCACGATGTTGTGCTGACCTATATAAACCTTATCCACATTCTATCTATCCCCCTCTCTACTTCACCTCCCATAACCCTCTATTTTTCTTTCATCCATGTGCCTATCTAAGTCTCTTAAATGACCCTATTGTATCAGCCCCGACCACCACCACCCCTCCACCCCCCACGCCAGTGCATTCCAGGCACCCACTCTCTGTGTATAAAACCTACCTCTGACATCCCCAGTGAACTTTCTACCACGCTCCTTATACAGGTGACCTCTAGTATGACCTCTAGTATCTTTTACCGCCCTGGGGAAAAGATGCTGGCTGTCCACTTTGTCTATGGGGTAGAGAGACAAGAACCTTACTGGTGTTGGTTACTTCTATTTTCTTGTGGCAAAGTAATAGGCCAGGGGGACAGGATATCACTTCAAAGTCATTTCAGCACATTTTCAAACATACCAATCGAAGAACAGAAATAGCTAATAATGAATAGGGCAGTGTGGATCTTAGGAATGGAGAGGAAACAATTCAAATATTTGTGAATAAAAACTTAAAATAAAAAGATATATTCTTCTCAACACCATACCACAACAATGAAGGGATGGGGGTTGGGGGGGGGGGCGCGTGAGGGGAAGAGGACATATAAAACTCAGAGCAATTGACCTTCCAAAAATAGCATCAATTTGATTATTGTGTGCTATGTTTCTCAATCCCAGAACAGTGATGTCACCATTGTTTCCTGGATAGTCTTCCAGGTAAATGTCTATCCCATCACTTAGCATTGTTCATTCATTGGATGTGGCAAGATCAGCAGTTATCTTCCATGATGCAATTGGGAACAAGAGAAGAGTTGAGGAAAAATGAAACAAAATGAATTGCATTTATGTAGCACATGACCTCTGGATAACCCCAAAGCACTTTGTAACCAACAAAGTAGTTTTGGAAACTTTTTGAAATGTATGAAAGTGGAAAGATATCAATATACAAAAGATCACATTGGCAATGTTCCAAGAATTTCTGGCCATGGTAAGGTACAGGTATTGATGTTGAGTTTAGCAATGGATAGTGAAATCAAATTCCTGTAACCCATAATCTTCTCCATCTGTGTCCCTTATACACTATGTACTTTAGCCCTTCCTTCCTGGCACTTCTTACTTGGTGAAAAGAAAAATTCAATTGTTTTAATTTCATACTCAGGAACTGTCTTTGTAAATGTTTTCACCTTGCTACACATCTCCTGTCTTTGAAAATTTTTTTTTGGCTGTACTTCATCCTAACTTCTTTAGACTGTCTGGTGTAAATCTATGCACTGTTAAGGGCCTTGGAACACATTTTGCCTTACAGTGCATTTCCAGCACTATCCACACAATGGATTATTTTCAAGAAAACACATCTCAGTGCTACTTCCCTGTTCTAACCCCCTTCCCCTTTAGCCCCTTAATATACATGTGACTAATAAAGATATCTTAATCTATGAAGAATATACTCAGCTACCAATTCTCCACAGCCCTCCTGGATAAAGAATTTCAAAGATTCATTCCCCTCTGAGTGAAAATATTTCTGGGCGATCCCTTATTTTGAGATTGTCTCCTGGATCTAGATCCCCTTGACATGGTGAAACTTCATCCTTGCATCTAACCTGTCAGAGCCCATAAGAATTACTTTAAAATATTACCTCTTGTTCTTTAAGATTCAAGGGAGTATAGACACAAGGCAAAACGTGTTTAACATCTCCTCAGAGAACAAAATCCCTTTCCCAGAAGTCAATCTGGTAAATCTTTGGTGCACTCCATCTATCATTGGTATATTCTCCTTTAGGTTTATACACAGTAGTCCTGCTGTGATCTTGCCAGTGTTCCAAATAATTACAGGAAAATATCTTTACTCTTGCATGCAAATCCTCTTGTAATAAAGGCCAACATACCCTTTGCCTTCTTAATTGCTTGTTGTATCTGCAGATTAACTTTCAGTGACTTCTGTACAAGGACACCGATGTACCTCTGAACACCAACACCTTCTATTCTCTAATTCTACCATGTTTCACCTTTCTACCAAAGTGAATGACCACACATTTCATCCCCAAGTTGTATTCCATTCACCTTACCCATTTATTTAGCCTGTGCATTTCTTCCTAAAGTCTCACTGTGTTCTCCTCAACAATGCCATTCAGCTTTGTGTCATCAACAAACTTGGGTATATTACACTTGGTCCTCTTCAAAATTATTGAATTAACTTGTTGAAAGTTAGAGGCCCAGAACCAATCCTTGTGGCACCCCACTAGTCACAGCCTGGCACGCTGACAATGACCTATTTACTCCTGTTTTCTATGCATTAATCAATCCTCAGTCTACATCCATTTTACCCTAATACCATGTGCTCTAACATTGTTTAATAACTCTTGTGTGGCACCTTATCAAAGACCTCCTGAATGTCTAAATATGCCTACTGCTTTCACTTTATTATGCTGGTTGCAACCTAAAAACAATTCTTAACAGATTTGTCAAACATGATTTCCTTTTGTTGATCCACATTGACTATGCCCAATCCTTTTATTATTTCCAAGTGGTTGTTCTATTTCCCCATTCTGGAACCTTTGCAGCTGCTGAGTGAGAAAGTGTGTACAATTTATACCTACAAACATCATTTGCAAGGGAGCCAGTAAACGTACTTCATGCTTGCCTAAACTGGAGAATAAAGTGAACTTCGTGGGAATCTTAATCACTTGCCCCCAGCAAATCTAGTACAAGAAACCTACACAAAAAAAAACACATGACTAACAACTTACTCTTATATGGCACCTTGACATAAAAGTATTCCCAGATGACTTACAGATATCCATCAAGAGAGTGGAAAGCCAAGAGTTAAAGATAAAGAGGGAGTTTCTAACATCTTAGTTGTAGGGACAGGTTTTGTTATGACTTAATTCAGTGGAAGCAGAGTAATAGATGAAAAATTGCAATATAATGGAGCTCATATTATTTATTAACCAGAAACAAACTGAACCAAATGCCAGCAGGCCATAAAACAAATGTTAATATTACAAGACAAAAGTAACAAGAGGCAAACATCACTCGATCAAAAAAATTAAAGCAATCTGCCGCTGAATCTTTTAAGTTGCTGGGGGTATTCAGTCACAGAATGCCCATAGGGCAAAATCTATCAGTCCAGGTGCAATGGGAGGATCCAGGCAAGTGCACTGTCCAGCAGAAGAGGAACATTAGCCCTTGTAATTATCATTTGTTTGGGAGAGGGTAGACCATAAGAATGCGGACATCAGCAGTGGCAGTGGGTTGAAAGGTAGAGGATATTCTGATACCAAAGTTTTAGAGGAAGAATTAACCATGAGGCCTTTCCCACCTAACCCTAACCTCCCAAAATTATGTTCCTCAATTTTCCAATCCTGCTCCACCCAAATCAAGTTGCAGATACTGAGAAAAATCCTGCTTTTCTTGCAATCTTGGCTGAATCCTAAATTGTAAGTACAGTTTGTTCAATTCAGTTAGTTGATTAAAAATAAGTTCACTGGAAAATTATTAATCTTGTTTGATGTTATACGGAATAAGACCATTAGACAGAGCAGAAGTTGGCCATTTGGCCTGTCGAGTCTGCTCCACCATTCTATCATGAGCTGATCCATTCCCCCATTTAGCCCCACTCCCCCACCTTCTCACCATAACCTTTGATGCCCTGGCTACTCAGATACCTATCAGTCTCTGCTTTAAATACACCCAATGACTTTGCCTCCACAGCCACCCGTGACAACAAATTCCACAGATTTACCATTCTCTGGCTAAAGAAATTTCTCTGCATCTCTGTTCTGAATGGGCGCCCTTCAATCCTGAAGTCGTGCCCTCTTGTATCTACTCTGTCCAGGCCTTTTAACATTTGAAATGTTTCTATGAGGTCCCCCCTCATTCTTCTGAACCCCAAAGAGAACAGCCCAAGGGCAGTCAAACATTCCTCATATGTTAACCCTCTCATTCCTGGAATCATTCCAGTGAATCTTCTCTGAACCCTCTCCAACGTCAGCACATCCTTTCTTTAAATAAGGAGCCGAAAACTGCATGCAGTACTCCAAGTGAGGTCTTACCAATGCCTTATAGAGTCTCAACATCACATCCCTGCTCTTATACAGGAAGTCCCTGGGTTACAAACGAGTTCCGTTCTTGAGACTGTTCGCAACCTGATTTTGTACGTAACTCAGAACAGTGTCCATGCATGCATACTTGGGCTGGGGATTGCGGCCGTGCATGGCCCCAGCCACACATATGCACTTGGCCTGGGGTTGGGCCAAAGAAGGTGTACCGCCACCATGGTAGGATCGGGGGCCGGGACTGCTTATGAACCGACCACGAAGGTCAGTTCGTAAGTATGGGCGTTCGTAAGTCGGGGACTTCCTGTATTCTATTCCTCTAGAAATGAATGCCAACAATGCATTGGCCTTCTTCACCACTGACTCAACCTAGAGGTTAACTTTTAGGGTATCCTGCACGAGGACTCCCAAGTCCCTTTGCATTTCTGAATTTTGAATTTTCTCCCCGTTTAAATAATAGTCTGCCCGTTTATTTCTTCTACCAAAGTGCATGACCATACACTTTCCAACATCATATTTCATTTGCCACTTCTTTGCCCATTGTCCTAGTCTATCCAAGTCTCTCTGCAGACTCTCCGTTTCCTCAACACTATCTGCCCCTCCACCTATCTTTGTATCATTGGCAAACTTAGCCACAAAGCCATTTATTCCATAATCCAAATCCTTGATATACAACGTAAAAAGAAACAGCCCCAACATGGACCCCTGCAGAACACCACTGGTAACCGGCAGCCAACCAGAATGGAATCTCTTTATTCCCACTGTTCCCTGCCAAATCAGCCGATGCTCTATCCATGCTCTTAACTTTCCTGTAATTTCATGGGCTCTTATCTTGTTTAGCAGCCTCATGAGCGGCACATTGTCAGAGGCCTTCTGAAAATCCAAATACACAGCATCCACTGCATCTCCTTTGTCTAGCCTGCTTGTAATTTCCTCAAAAAAAATTGCAATAGATTTGTCAGGCAGGATTTTCCTTTAAGGAAACCATATGTTGAGTTCAGCCTATCTTGTCATGTGCCTCCAGGTACTCTGTAACCTCATCCTTGACAATCGACTCCAACAACTTCCCAACCACTGATGTGAGGCTAACAGGTCTATAATTTCCTTTTTGCTGTCTCACACCCTTCTTAAATAGCGGAGTGACATGCAATGTACCACAAAAACAGAATTGTGCAATAAACCTCACATGAACCTTGTACAAATTGTTTTATTTTGTGTAAACTACCCAATCTTGACACACATTATCATTGACCTTCACTGTTCACTTTGATCTAACGTCAGCAAACGTAGCATGTCCAATCTGCAGAGAGATGCTTACGCTGTTCAAGGTTAGAGATCCAAAACAAGTCAATGATAACCTTTATCTAGCAGCCTGCAATATGCAGAGATGATCCCCTCCAGTCAATCCATTCTGCTGTTTACCAACTGGTTCATGTGATTAACTGGAAGGGATAATGTCCTCTTTCTTGAAGATTCAAACCAGCAAAACCTCCAACATAGAAAAGGTATTAAAAAAATTGGCTTTTTTTAAAAAATTACAAAAAAGTGGAGGTCTTACTCCAGAATAGAGTTTTCACACTGGCTGGAGCAGAAGACCAAAGATTACCGATTCTGTTAAGTCCATTCAATATTCAAATTGACTATTTGATAAATTGTGTTGCTATTTCTTTTTTAAACATACCCACAAATGCACCCTTCTTTCCCCTTTATGCCAATTTTAACAAATAATAAATCACCTTGAGAGATGGAAGCTGTTGGTAATGCAGATAAATTACCAATCATATCAAAGCACACTCTGCAGTTTGAATACCAGGCTGCATTTCTTAGAATACACCTACTCCAAGATCAACATTCTTTAGTTACTGTGTATTATCTTGTCTTAGTCCCTACTGACCTTACACTTGAAGGTTCAAACCTCAAAACAGAACTGGAATGTATGGAAGAACTGAGGATGCAAATACCAGGGGGCAAAGTATCATCAAGCTGTTCCAGAGGAAAAACATGATAACTATGAAAATTGGTGGAAACAGGAGTATTTTATATTAATCAGATATTCTATTATTTAAACAGTTTATTACATCAATGTATGGCTGTGATAATACATGACAGTGCAAATAATGGCTGCACTGCCCAATGGCTAAATATATAGTTGTAAAGAACATAATGTTTGTTCATTTCATAGAACTAGGATTACTGTTGACCTTAAACTAAAAGTTCCCATTCAACAACTGGCACCAACCAGTTTTCAAACATACACCAACACAGATGCACACATGATGTAGAGGATCATCAAATGGACTTTTTTGTTGAGCAGTATGCACAAGCGAGTTAGGATTATTAGTGATCATCACTGATACATGCCCAGTTGAGACAGAATGGTGAAGCAAAAGAGCTGACCATTGTGCATATTCATTATGATATTATCTGGGATGTTGGACTTTCCACAAGAAGAGCGCAATTCCTCAATATAGGTCTCTTGTGATGCAGTGGAATATACGAAAATAAATGCAGCTAAAGAGAAACATGTCATTTTAGTTGCATTAGGTATAAAGCTTAGTGAATTTACAATAGCCATCAACCTACCAAAGTAGCACTCAGCACTTGAGGGAAAACCATGCAGTCACAGGGAGACCGAGCAAGTCAGGATAGAACTCAGTTTCCGCTAAACACGCAATGTCATTCCTCAACTTACAAAGTGGATGAATTCTGGGAAAACCTTAAGCAAAATTTCACATCTCAAAAAGGCTTGGTACAGTGTATTAATATGCACAGGAAGCATTTCTCTAAAGTGGAAAAAAAAAATCACTTCATGAATTGAAGACAAATGCCCCAAAAGATTCAATGGTGAAACAGCAAAAATTTGAACATCAAATAATACCCAGAATATAGCCATAATGGCACCCTGTACTCTGCTCTTCACTTGGAACCAAATGTTAGAAGTGAATACACAGCATTCAGTGGAAGTAACCGAAAGTTATTTTCTACTGTAAAATGCATCAAGTAAAAAATAATTGCATCAAGTGCACTTGAAATCTTATATATAGAGTATAACTAGATTAATTGTTATGATTCTAATAAGTAATTTCAGGTCAAGGTAATAGTTAATGGACATTAAGTAATGGAGCTGGAAGTATGAAGAAATTGGCACATGTTGGAAGCAGATCATTCTGGTAACACACTGGCAGGTTGGTTAATTTTTGTACAACCAGTCAGCAATTGGAGTAGGTAAGTAGGCCAAAACGTGCAATCTAATCCACCAATAGGCATCCATTGGTTCATAACGACAGTATGGATATCTGGAAGTTAGTGCATCAGTGATGGCATTAATAATAGGAGACATGTCTTTTGAACTGTTTGTACAGAAAGATTTCATTGTCACTATCTGTCGATCAAAATATCCTTTCCCATAATCTTCTTGAACAATTTTATCAGTTTCATTCCACAGTCTATGAGCTATGCTTTCAATATGGTCACGAGTAAGGATGTCTGTAGCAGCTATACAGTTTCCTGGCTCAATTATGCTGACTTTAACACCCCAACGTTGTTGTTCATAACGCAGGCAGTCTGAGAATGCCTCCACTCCATAATTTGAAATACAATAGGCAGACTGGCCAGTGATGCCAATGCGTCCAAATAGGCTGGCAACATTCACAACACGACCTGTAAAATAAAAGTTAAAGTCAAATTCAAAGAAGAATATTGATTTAACAGAACCATGAATTTGATTTTTTCTACAGCTGAACTATTAAATCCTTTCAAAAACTTGGTTATCACAGATACATTCCGAATTTCATTGCAGAATGACAAAATTATTACTAAGCACCTATTTCACTCTCAGAATTTTGCACGAGTACAAAATATTATTGATAAAATGTACAAAATATATCTGAACCTCTTATTTGCTCATATTCTTGCAAAACTTTCATTATTATTGTTCCAAACATTGTTGCCCCCTCCAGTTTTAATTGGTTTCTAATCTCCGTTGTGCTCATTCCTTGGTTGTGGGCATTATTGGTATTTAATGTCCATCACCAATTGAGGTAGCCACGCACCATCATCTTGAACTGTTGTAGTTTGTGGGGAAGGTACTTCCACAGTGCTGTTAGGTTGAGAATTCCAACAAAAGGGCAAGGTCACTCTCCTGACTTGTGCCTTGTAGATGGTTTAAGGGCTTTGGATAGTCAGGTGGCGAGTCACTTGCCACAGGTTACCCAGGTTCTGGCCTGGCCTTGAAGCCACAGTAGGGGTGTGGTTGGTCAGCTCACAGTAGTGTAACGATTAGCGTAATGCTATTACAGTGCTAGCCACCTGGGTTCAATCCCAGCCGCTGTCTGTAAGGAGTGTGTACGTTCTCCCTGTGTCTGTGTGGGTCTCCTCTGGGTGCTCCGGTTTTCTCCCACATTCCAAAGACATGCGGGTTAGGAAGTTGTGGGCATGCTATGTTGGTGCCAGAAGAGTGGTGATACTTGTGGGCTGCCCCCAGAACACTACGCAAAAGATGCATTTCACTGTGTGTTTTGATGTACGTGACTAATAAGGATATCTTGTCGATTTCTTGTTCATGGCAAATCCCATTCCACACTGCAGTATACTGATGGGAGACTAAATGATAGTGTTCTTTAAAAGTCAAAGGGAGATGCCTTGATAATCCCTTGTTGGAGATTATCATTGCCTAATACTTGTATTATGCATGAAAAACACTATGATGCTGGAGGAACTCAGCAGGCTAGGCAGCATCCGTGGAAAAAAGCAGGCAGTCAACATTTTGGGTCAGGACCCTCCTTCAGCCTGCTTTTCTCCACAGATGCTGCCTGGCCTGCTGAGTTCCTCCAGCATCATAGTGTTTTTCATCGAGATATTCCAGCATCTGCAGTCCTTTGTTTCACTTGTATTGTGCAAATACTTCGCAACCATTCCTGAACATTGCCCAAGTCTTGACTGCATGCAAGCACCAACTGAAGAACTCAAAATGGAGTTAATCATTGTATAATAATTGCACTATTACTAATCCAAGGCCTCCTAAAGTTACTTATAACTTCCTTATTTATTTTTGAAGTACAGTACTGATTCTATACCTTTGCAATATATTTAAATATCCTATTTCCCAATTTTCCCTTTCATTTCGCCTTTGTTGGTTCAAATTTCACCCTTCTGAAATCTGTTCTCATTCACGGTCTTCTAATTTTTGGACCAACTTTTTCCATTTTGCAGTTGGATTTTATGTAATGATCTCCATTCCCAAGATAATCACCCATATTTAGTTCAATCGACCAGATCCTCAACCCTTTCAGCCAATTAATATATGGCTTAAAGAGAAAATCCCACCTCCCTAATCTAATTCTGGATAACTTATTCCATTTCTTGCTCACAACTTTAAAGTTAATAATATGCCTCAGTGGTGTATTTTCTTTTAATCTTTGAACTGTAATCTCATCAATTTTAGCTGCACTCCTTTCTTCTGTCAATCCCTCTCCACAGGATGTGTTGCCCCTTTCACCAAACTGCTTCTCCACCTTTTATTATACTTTCTATCCCTCCTTAATGTATATCAAAATGTGCATATTTCATATTTTTGTCCAGTTTATAGCCAAGCCTCAAATTATTGATATTAACAAATTACAATTATGTAGTGCCTTCAACAGAGAAAACATTCTCAAGTGTGTCAGGCTAATTAGACAAAACAGATGCCAAGACACAGGAGGATGAATAAGCATGATCAAAGTCATCCATTTTAGAGTAGGCATTGAAGGAGGAGAAATACAAGGTTAATGGCAGGACTCTTAGCAGTGTGGAGGAACAGAGGGATCTTGGGGTCCACGTCCATAGATCCCTCAAGGTTGCCACACAGGTCGATAGGGTTGTTAAGAAGGCATATGGTGTGTTGGCCTTCATTAGTTGGGGTATTGAGTTCAAGAGCCGTGAGGTGATGTTGCAGCTCTGCAGGACTCTGGTCAGACCACACTTGGAGTATTGTGTTCAGTTCTGGTTGCCTCATTATAGGAAGGATGTGGAAGCTTTAGAGAAGGTGCAGAGGAGATTTACCAGGATGTTGCCTGGATTGGAGAGCATGTCTTATGAGGATAGGTTGAGCTAGCTAAGGCTTCTCTTTTGAGAGAAGGATGAGAGGTGACTTGACAGAGGCGTACAAGATGATGAGGCATAGATTGAGTGGACAGTTGGAGACTTTTTCCCAGGGTGACAATGGCTAACATGAGGGGACATAATGTTAAGGTGATTGGAGGAAGGTATTAGGGGGATGTCAGGTGTAAGTGTTTTTTTTTGTTACACAGAGAGTGGTGGGTGCGTGGAATGCACTGCCAGCAGAGGTTGTGGGGGCAGATACATTAGGGACATTTAAGAGACTCTTAGATAGACACATGAATGATAGAAAAATGGAGGGGTATGTGGGAGGGAAGGGTTAGATAGATCTTAGAGCAGGATAAAATGTCGGCACAACATTGTGGGCCAAAGGGCCTGTACTGTGCTTTAGTGTTCTCTGTTCTAAAAGTAGAAGAGTTGTGTGAAAGGATTCCTGACCATCAGGTGCAGGCAGCTGAGGCCATTGCCAAAGATGGGAGGAAGTCACAGTCAATGTAGTACAGAGTGCGGGGTTATAGGTGAAAAGGAGTACAGGGATAAGAAGGTATAAAGCCACTGGGGACTTTAACACAAGATTAAGAATTGGATCAGGAGTCAATGCAGGTTCCATAACAGGGTGACTAATGACAAGATACCTTTATTAGTCAAATGTACATCAAAACACACAGTGAAATGCACCTTCTGTGTAAAATGTTCTGGGGGCAGCCCGCAATTGTCGCCACACTTCTGCAACCAACATAGTACGCCTGCCCTACACAGCTGTGCCTTTGTTGCAAGAAATTTTGAATGTTTTTTTCTTTCAAATTAATTTGTGGGACCAATGCATCATAGCAAGGCTGCTATTCACTGCCCATCCACAAATGCCCCGGAAGTGTGTGGCATATTGGGCCATTTCACAGAGTAATTAAAATGATGTCAATTGCATTGCTGTGAGTATAGTCACATAAAGACTAGAATAGGTAAAGACAGCAGATTTTCTTCCAGAATATAGGTGCACTGGTGAACCAAATATGTTTTTACCACAATGGTGGATTCATGGTCACCATTAACACCACCATTTTTTGTAATCCAGATTTATAATTCAAGTAACTTAATTTAAATTCTCTGTCTACTTTAATGGGATATGAACTCATGTTTTCATGCCTCTGGTTTGAAGGAGGTTGGAGATAATGAAGGTTGACAATGATGAAGCTTGCAAGAATTGTGACACTTTTGATTGGAAAGATGACAGTGGTTTTGAAGTAAGAGTGACTGTATCATTAGTGTCCTTTCAGTCATAGAGCACTACAGCACAGAAACAGACCCTTCAGCCTATCTAGTCCATGCCAGCCTGGTTTTCTGCCTAATCCCATCTACCTGCACCCAGACCTCCATACCTCTCTTATCCATGCTTCTATACAACTTCTCTTAAATGTTACAATTGAACCCACATCTACCACTTCTGCTGACAGCTTGTTCCACACTCACACCACCCTCTGAGTGAAGTAGCTCCCCCTCAGATTCCCCTTAAATATTTCACTTTTCACCCTAAACCTATGTCCTCTAGTTCTAGTCTCAGCCAACCTGAGAGGAAAAAGCCTGCATGCATTTGCCCTATCTATACCCCTCATAATTTTGTATACTTCGATAAGATCTGCCCTCATTCTCCTGCAATCCAGGGAATAAAGTCCTAACCTATTCAACCTTTCCCCACAACTCAGATCCTCAAGTCCCAGCAACATCATGTAAATGTTCTCTGCACTCTTTCAGGCTTATTGACATCTTTCCTGTAGGTAGGTGACCAGAACTGCACACAATACAAATTCTGCCTCACCAACGTCTTATACAACTTCAACATCACATCCCAACTCCTGTACTCAGTGCCCTGATTTATGAAGGTCAATGTGCCAAGAGCTCTCCTAACAACTCTATCTACCTGTGATGCCACTTTCAAGGAATTATGGATCTGTATTCCGCACACCTCAGTGCCTGACCATTCACTGTTCAAGTCTTACCCTGGTTTGTCCTCCAAAAGTGCATCACCTCACACTTGTCTGCATTAAATTCCATCTGCCATTTTTCAGACCATTTTCCCAGCTGGTCCAGATCACTTTGCAAGCTTTGATAGCCTTCCTCGCTGTCCACTACACCCCCAATCTTGGTGTCATCCACAAATTTGCTGATCCAGTTTACCATGTTATCATCTAAATCATTAACATAGAGGATAAACAACAATGGACCCAGCACCGATCCCTGCGGCACACCACTAGTCACAGGCCTCCAATCAGAGAGACAACCATCTACCACCACTCTCTGGCTTCTCCTACTAAGCCAACGTTGAATCCAATTCACTACTTCATCCTGAATGCCAAGCAACTTAAGCTTCTGGTCTAGCTTCCCATGCGGGATTTTCTCAAAGGCCTTGCTAAAGTCCATATAGACAATGTCCACCGCCTTCCTTTGACCAACCTTCCTGGTAACCTCCTCAAAAAACTCCACAAGACTGGTTAGACAGGACCTACCACGCACAAAGCCATGTTGACTATCCCTAATCAGGCCCTGTCTATCCAAATACTTATATATCCTGGACCTCAGAATACCTTCCAATAATTTACCCACGACTGACGTCAGGCTCACCAGCCTATAATTTCCCAGCTTATTCTTAGGGCCTTTCTTAAACAACAGAACAATATTAGCTATCCTCCAGCACCTCACCCATGGCTAAGGATGTTCAAAATATCTCTGCTAGAGTCCCTGTAATTTCTGCACCAGCATCCCACAAGGTCTGAGGGAATATCTAGTCAGGCCCTGGGGATTTATCCACCCTAATTCGCCTCAAAACAGCAAGCACGTCCTCCTTTGTAATCCGGATATGGTCCATGACCTCACTATTCCTTTTCCTCAATTCTATAGACTCTGTGTCTGTCTCTCGAGTAAACACAGACACAAAAAATTCATTTAAGATCTCGCCAATCTCTTTCAGCTCCACACAGATACCACAATGATCTTCAAGAGGACCAATTTTGTCCCTTACTATCCCTTTGCTCTTAATATAGCTATAGAAGGATTCTCTTTCACCTTAGAGCCATAGAACAATATGGCACAATACAGGCCCTTCGGCCCACCATGTTGTGCCAACCTTCAAACCACACCCAGGACTATCTAACCCCTTCCTCCCGCATAGCCCTCTATCTTAAATTCCTCCATATGCTTATCTAACAATCTCTTGAACTTGACCAATGTATCAGCCTCCACCACCACCCCAGGCAGCGCATTCCATGCACCAACCACTCTCTGGGTGAAAAACCTCCCTCTGACATCACCCTTGAACTTCCCACCCAATACCTTAAAGCCATGTCCTCTTGTTTTGAGCATTGGTGCCCTGGGAAAGAGGCGATGGCTGTCCACTCTATCTATTCCTCTCAATATCTCGTATACCTCTTATCATGTCTCCCCTCATCCTCCTCCTCTCCAATGAGAACAGCCCTAGCTCCTTTAGTCTCTCCTCATAATCCATACTCTCTAATCCAGGCAGCGTCCTGGTAAATCTCCTTTGCACCCTTTCCAATGCCTCCACATCCTTCCTATAACGAGGCAACCAGAACTGGATACAGTACTCTAAGTGTGGCCTAACCAGAGTTTTGTAAAGCTGCATCATCACTTTGCGGCTCTTAAACTCGATCCCCCAACTTATGAAAGCTAACATCCCATAAGCTTTCTTAACTATCCTATCCACCTGCGAGGGAACTTTCAGTGATCTGTGGATACGAACCCCCAGATCCCTCTGCTCCTCCACACTGCCCAGAAGCCTGCCATTTACCTTGTACTCCACCTTGGAGTTTGTCCTTCCAAGGTGTACTACCTCACACTTCTCTGGATTGAACTCCATCTGCCACTTGTCAGCCCAGCTCTGCATCCTATCAATATCCCTCTGCAAGCTTCTACAGCTCTTCACACTATCCACAACACCACCAATCTTTGTGTCATCTGCAAACTTGCTAACCCAGCCTTCCACCCCCTCATCTAAGTCATTAATAAATATCACAAAAAGTAGAGGTCCTAGAACCGATCCCTACGGGACACCACTAGTCACAGCCCTCCAATCCGAATGCACTCCCTCCACCACAACCCTCTGCTTTCTACAGGCAAGCCAATTTCCCTTGGCCTCTGACCTTCTGAAGGAGCCTACCATGTGGAACTTTGTCAAACGCCTTACTAAAATCCCTGTAGACCACATCCACTGCACTACCCTCATCAATCTTCCTGGTCACCTCCTCAAAGAACCCTATCCGGCTTGTGAGGCAAGATCTTCCCTTCACAAAGCCATGCTGGCTGTCCCTAATCAGTCCACGTTTCTCCAAATGCTCATAGATCCTGTCTCTTAGAATCCTTTCCAACAGACACAAGGCTCACTGGTCTGTAATTCCCTGGACTATCCCTACTACCTTTTTTGAATAAGGGGACAACATCCACCACCCTCCAATCCTCCGGTACCATCCCTGTTGACAACGAGGACTCAAAGATCCTAACCAACAGTTCAGCAATCTCCTCCCTTGCCTCACAAAGCAGCCTGGGGAATATTCCTTCAGGCCCCGGGGACTTACCTGTCCTAATATTTTCTAACTCCAACACATCCTCTCTTAATATCTACATACTCTAGAACATTACCCTCACCTACACTGTTCTCAGCATCATCAAGACCCCTCTCCTTGGTCAATACTGAAGAGAAGTATTCATTGAGAACCTCACCTACTTCCACAGCTTCCAGGTACATCCTCCCACCTCTGTCTTTAATCAGACCTACCTTTACCCTAGTCATCCTTCTGCTCTTCACGTATGAGAAATAAGCCTTGGGATTCTCCTTAACCCTACTTGCCAAAGCCTTTTCATGTCCCCTTCTCGCTGTCCTCAGCCCTTTCTTAAGTTCCTTCCTCGCTACTCTATATTCCTCACGAGCCCTGTCCAATCCTTGCTGCTTACACCTTATGTATGCTGCCCTCTTCTTCCTAACTAGCCAGAGCAACCTCATGTCCTTTTTTGGCCCTCCTGATTTCTGTCTCAAGTGTTCTCTTACATTTCTTATACTCCTCAAGCATCTCATTTGATCCTAACTGCCTATACAATCTTCTGACAACAGTTCCCCTTATTATTTATCACTCTAGTCTTTGTTGTATTCATCATCACAATCTTTTTGAATGGAGCATATATTGTGGAACTACTCCTAGGCATCTGCAAATCTTTACCAAAGCAAATCCAACAAGGATGAAAGAAAAAGCTCAAGACTTTTGATTTCATTGCATGGAAAACTAACACTGCTTGCAGACACATGTCAACATCAGTGAGGCAAGTAATGTGCAATATGAATAACAAGGACACAAACTCATGCTCAATTGCCTTTTTACAAACATTTCAGTTTTTTTTAAATCAGTGAAAAAAGACAAGACTTGGTGACTCATAGTGAATTAGGTCCTATCATGTTTATAAGTGCATAAATTCCATTTCCAGAAATGGAAATTTTACATATATTTATTTATATATAAATAAACCATGCAAGTTATCCGAGTTTCCAGATTGCTTTGTCACATGAATATTGGATGTCAGCTGCTAGCTAACCAAGCCAAGAAATAGCTGAAAAGCTTCTGCCAGTTAGAAAGCCCCAGGTGACTCACTGGCCATTCACAAAATTGTTACTGGTTTCATGCCTTAGAATCCCAGATGCCACTGCACAGCAACTCACAGTTTGTAAGCCAGTTCTTTTGGCCAACAACCAGGAGTATTAGACAAACAGCCAGTACTCCACTTCTGGTTAGGAGGTTGCTGGATCATGGGACATCACAGATGGGACATCTGGGCAATCACAGATCTGCTGAACTTCCAACCCATCTCAGCAATTCCTCAGCATGCCACAGAGAGCTTCATTTCCTGGTTTGTACTCCATTCCCATTCGGCACACTAGGCTCTGCTGGTATCTTTTTCCAACGCACTTGGATAGCCAAGGCCTCAGATTGAAAGGGAGGGGAAAGAAATAGAGTATCTGCCTCTGTCTGGGAATTGGAAGATGGTGGGATTGTATGGAGGAAAGGCGATAGTGTTCTGGGTGAATGAAAGGCACCAAAATTAATGCCAACATTTTGATGATAGTTAATGAAGTTGACCAAATTCAACTTACACTTGCTGCTGCAGCAGGTCTGTTTCTTCACCTGCAGGCCTTGGCAAGTTGGAACAAGGTATGCTGTAGGAGGCGCCAGTGCTTAAATGCTGAGGTCATCAGTGCAAGTGAGACCCACACACCTGACTTTCCACACAAACTAAATGATCACTGAGTGTTGCAAAGCTCATCATATTTTTAACTTTTTACAGATTTTTGGAGAAATATAAAGAAACAAAGTTTTCAAATGGAGTGGGGCAACATTATTTTTCTAATAAAAGTCACTAAAGTTTTTACAAAGTATGGTATATACCGATATCAACCTGCATTAATAGTAAAACAGTGGCAGGAAAGTAAGCCAACTGAAATCAGATTTAAATATTAAATCAGTGAGGATTTCCTTACTTCAAGCAATACCCAGTTAAATTCTTAATTGAAAATCGTGCAAGTTTTCATGCAAGGCAGCCATTAGTTGATAATTGTGATGTTTTAAAAGAAAATTTTACTCACCCTTAGCTCGCCGGATAAGGGGAAGGAAGGCCTTAGTTACTCGGATAGTTCCCCATAAGTTGACATCTGCAACTTCCTTGTAATGTGCCACACTTGTAAATTCCACCTCCCCAAAAGTGGAAATGCCAGCATTGTTCACCACACCCCAAAGTCCTGAATAAAGGACAAAGCATATTCAATCAGTGCACGGATGTACAAAATCTTCATGCATGTTACCCTCCATGTAACGTACAATGGAATATAATGAAAGGATTAAAAATTGCTACAGCTGACCTATAGTTCAAAACTGTCCATTCTAAAGTTTCCTGGACAAAGACCTAATCTGATTTTCACCATTTCCTGACCAAATAAAAATGTCATCTCTGCTTATTATTTGAATTCTTAAATTATTACTTACTGAAAAATAATCATGGATTCCACTCTCTTTCTTAGGCCTTTCAATTTAGAGACTAACAAAGACTTAACTTGAAATTAGAGGACTGTGACAAAGGAGGAGCATTGAGCAGTAAGAGGAGCTGGTGTTGGGATCTTGAAAAGCAACGACATTGGTTATGATGCTCCTAAGTGGCATTTACCTTCCCTTACAACCAATAAGTTTTTCATCTTTCCCAAAATATATTATACAGCTAGTTAAACATGATAAAGAAATCTCACAAATAAAAGTGCCTGTATGTCTGTGCTTTATTTCACATTAAAACAGAAAGAAAATTGAATTGTTTAAATTGCACTAATTCATAAGCTTCAGCTGATTTCATTACACCATGATTGTGCCATGGCTTCCACAATAAGAATCAAGATGTTTCCTTGAGATAAAATAACAAGGACAGAATGCTTTAGCATTTGTACTCGTGATATATCCAGCACCCTTAATTAAGGGATTAAAGTGACAGGCAAAAGAAGCTCAGGTCTGAATACAGGTGCTCCACAAGGTGGTCGCCTATTTGCATTTAGTTTCTCAAACATGAAGGAGACCACACTGTGAACACCAAATGCTGTACACAAGAAAGTGGAAGTGAATTACTGATTCACCTGGAAGGTCTTTGTAGGTCTCTGGATGCTGGTAAGCAAAGAAGCAAAAGGACAAGTGTTGCATTGCATGCAGTTACATGAGAAAATGCTGTAGGAAGGGGAATGGTTGATGGGAACAGAAGAGCAAACCAGGAAGTCACGAAGGGGAGAGCCCCTTTATAATGCTGAAAAGAGAGGGGAAGAGGTGTCTGATGGTGGAATCACCTTGAGGACAGTGGAAAGAATGATAGCTGGTGGGGAAATTAAGGACAGGAGAACTCTATCCTTGCCCGAAACATCGACTATCCATTTCCCTCCATAGATGCTGACTAACCCACTGATTTCCTCCAGCTTTTTGCGTGTTGCTCCAAATTCCAGCATCTGCAATCTGTCTCTCCAGAAGTATAATCAAGATCACTGTGGGATTCTGTGGGCTTATAATGGATGTTTGTGGTTAACCCTATCCTCTAAGATGGAAACAGAGATCCAGAAAAGAGTCAGATGAACCATGTAAAAGTGACAGCAGGATTGAAATTGGCAGCAAAAGCAAGAAAACATTTGTGTTCTCTATAAGCGTTGGAGAGCTGAGGAAGCGGACTAGAATAGGATTGAAACAAAGTTTGTTCCACATATCCCATGAAAGGTTAGGCATAGTTTGGGCCTATGCAAGTTCCTCAAAGAAAGTCTGTAGAGTTTCTTCTTGTTCCTTTAAAATCCAATGACAAATTTTATCTACACAATACTTGGTGTGCTAGAATTTGTGATAGGTGGTGGATTTTGCAGGATTTTAACTTTCCATCGTCAAGGATTATTTATCTGTACTACTCCATGTTCCACCAAAAGGTTAGCTAGCAAAGCAGTAAGAAAATAAGAAAAAAGTGAATGCATCAGCCCAAGATGAATCCCACTGAAGTCAAGAGGACTGTTTCTTAAATTCTTAACATCCAGTGCTCTCAGCTATTTCTTGATGGCACATAGTGTCAACCAAATTGGCTGGAGTCTGGCTTCCATTTAGAATAGTAGCAAACTGAAGGGTTTGCAGTTAACAAAAGCAGGCATTAGTGGACATTAGTGCACAAAGTTGCAACTTTTTCTTATTAAATAAATGAAAAAAATAAATCCATGGTCTCTTTTCTCAACATTTAGTATAAAAACTAAACATGAACATACCCAAAGTACAAATTACATTACCTTGCTACAATCCTATCACATTTAGAACTTAGATCAAATCCAACCAATGAAATTATACGATTAGTTTCTGATGGCTTTGGCATCAAAAAGGTCCTACTCAAACTATATTCAGATGAACCTAACCAAGCTAAGTCAAGTACACATCAAAACCCACTAATAATGTTGGCATAAATTAGCAACTTCGTTCAGCTAAAACCGAAAGGTTCTTGCAATGAAAAATGAAAAGGTACTCCATTAGGGTTCCCTCATTTTCAGTCCTAGTTTTGAAAAGGTGTTGCTTTTGATGCTATCTTGGTGACAATGAGTAAACAACTGCTGGAACTAATGCTTAGTCAATGATCCATCAAGCTTGCACAAATCATCTATCATTACGCTGCACTGTTAGGCTACCACGTCTTTTGTGCTTTACTGTAAAGCTACACGTAGGGTGCTTTTCTAGATATCACAGACTGCATCATATCCTGAAAAGAATAATTCAAAACTGTCCAAAAAAATCTATTTTTGCAGGGCCAATTTCATCCAGTCCAGAGCTCAAAGTAGGGTGAAGAAGCTTAAGAAAAACGGCCCCTCCATCTCTGCAATAATTCTATCATATGCTGGCATATCAGCATTTCACCATCCCACTCATTAGCTTCTAAAATGAAAGCTTTTGCAAGAACAGAAAATGCTGGAAATGCCCAACAACTAAGGCAGCATCTGTGTAGAAGTACAGTTCATATTTCAGATTGTTGATACTTCATCAGGGTTTTGATGGAAGGTTATCAACCCAAAATGTTAATTCTGTTTCTCTCTCATGGTAGCTACCTGACCTGTTAAGTACTTCCAGATTTTTTTTAAATTTTATTTCTAGATTTCTTTATGGTTTTGAAAATTAAGAATTATTTTATGTTAGAGAACAGAGTAACTTTAAACACATTTTGTTAAATTATCCTGCTGATATAACACGGTTCAATGTAGAACTGAACCCACAGCATACCCTTCTCCGGTTCCCTCAAATGTCTCCTTACAAATTCCACCGCCTGTAGCACTTCCTCATCTGAGCATACGTTCATTTGAAGAACCTTTAGACGCTCACATTTCTTCTTCTCAAGTATTTGAGCACCTTCTCCGTTTTTATCCTTCCAAAGAAAAATACAATTATACTACTTTTTCAATAACTAAGTCAAAATTAAGACAATGTGTCCTCGTGATTCAGTGGATAAATGTAGCTTAAGGAGTAGCAATAAACAGAATGATCCCACATGTCAACTATGGCCCATCCTGTGTTACCCAACCTCATCC
The DNA here is from genome assembly GCF_009764475.1 of Pristis pectinata. Taxonomy (NCBI): domain Eukaryota; kingdom Metazoa; phylum Chordata; class Chondrichthyes; order Rhinopristiformes; family Pristidae; genus Pristis; species Pristis pectinata. The sequence goes on along the minus strand of NC_067410.1, from coordinate 95,536,504 downwards.
AGGACAGCAGTGGAATGCAGTATCTGTGCTCAGAGATGGCAAAGTAAAAACAGTGGAAGCAAAAAGTTCAGCAGGGGTTCTTTGTGTGGAGTGTCAGGCTGTACTCTCAGCATCATTTATCCCTACTAAAAAGTATACACGTTTGACTGTTGGGTGAACATTTAATGGGACTGAGCTTGGCTAAACAGTTCTCACACCGTTATTGAAAAAGATAGCAGAGGAAGATAGCGCCACGAAAATAACAAACATGGTGTATTTACACCCTTTTTTGTATAAATTTTTGCAGCGGTAGGGTGATACAGTCAAGAATTAAATGCCCATTTCTCCCAAAGGAAACATGGTTGCATTTTCACCATACCCACTGGAAGCCTTTGTTACCTTTGCATTCAGTGTAAAATTACTTGGCTGAGAAACATCTTAAAGTTTTGCCTTTGAAAATTCCAAACCAGAAAGTCTTCGGTTCCTCTCTTTTACATTTTACTAAACACCAATTTAGTTTTGGAACACTTATTTCCACCTTACACTTCAGTAAATAAATAACCCATTCCTTGTATCCTCTAGTCATTAGAAATGAATAAAGTCACCACTTTTCCCTCACTGACAATACATTTCCTTGCTCCTGTGTATTTATAATGCATCTTCATCTAAAATACTCTAAATTAATAAGCCAGACAATTTAAAAAAAATCATATCTAGAAACATAATTTTAATGCTGGCATTTTATAAATTCTGACCATTTCACAGCTTTACACTTAATTACATTTTCGCCTTTGCATAACAAAAAAAAATGTAAAAACATGACCATGAGCCTCAAAATAACTCTATAACTAATTTGATGTGGTGAGAGGCAAAAGTGGATTTTGAACCCATCGTTCTCAAACCCATCCATTACTGGAATTCTCATTGTGGAAATTCTGGATTTCATACAAACAAATTAATGGAAATTGATTACCATGATAGACACCAATTCAATTATCAATATATCTTGTAACTACAAGGAGGTAGCGGGCAAAAGAGGTGAACTTCCTTTTTGTTTTAAAATTAGCAGTTCCTGTATTGCCATTTAACAATAAAATTAACTCAACTTCAAATTAATGGATAAATGCTCAAGAGTCAACAATCATAAAATAAATAAAAATGTAGATATGGTGCATTCTTTTAATAAATGACCCAGTCCAAATGTCTTTAAATTCCAATGCATAGTACTCCATTACTTTTAACCATTTCAAACAGAATGAGTGCAACAAATTGTTTTTGTTGGAAACATGAAAAATATGCACCCAAGGGTTTAAATGTGCAGGGGTTTTAAGTTTGTGCAGTTGAAGTGGTGCAACAGAAGAACAGAGAGGGCAGAATTCAGCAAAATGTTGTTTAAAACCCCTGAGCTATGATACACTGCAGTCAACTTGACAAAGAATCAGTTGGTCATGCCAGAGTTTAGGTAACATATGCCAAAGTTTAATAAAGTTCAAGAAGAGCTGTGTACAGAAACAGTCAGCAATTTTCTGTTCTTTCCAGTTGGCATTAGAAATAATAGAGGCATGAATCCTGCTGCTAAGGCCCTCCTTGCTCCTGGAAGAATGTTTTGCAAGGTTCATATTTAAAAACTCATTAGTAATGTTTCAGACATGGTCAATTCTGGTTTTCAAACTTTAAAAGAAGCTCTCTGTAATCTCCTTCAGTTTTCTTAGTGTTCCTGAAAGTTCGCGTTTTCTATTGGTGAAAGTCTAAATATGGAATTGTAGAGGAACAGTGAATAACATCAGCGAGTATATCTCAAGATCATTGCATCTCATCTTACAAGTACAATACTGCAAATGACCAGGCTGTATGTTAAATCCTATTGTGGTAACAAAGTTATATATTTTTTTTGTGTTTAGAAGATGCCCTTTCTAAGCACTAGCCATGAAGCTGATTTTAAAATGCATGCTGAATTAATCTTGCACCATTATGGCCCAATGAGACAATGAAATTACTTTTGAAAATATATTGGAATATAGCCCATTCTCAGGTGGGTCCAAATCTAATCTAGTCAATTGCAAGGCTTCTCTCTCTGCCAACTGGATGTTATTAATATACACAAGACACATTGATTGATGTAAAAATCCAACCTATAGTTTTGTTCATAATCCATTAACAATTTCTACCTAAATGCTCAAATTTTCAAGATCCTTTCCAAACCACAGGTGTCTCATTTTTCCATTATCACATAATTCTGAATTGAGCAAAAAGATGAACAGGAAATAGAGAGAACAGCTTCAAATTAATATCTATAGAACATGTCACAGACTCACCTTTAAGAGGCAGGCAGCAAAAACAGAAAACCCCTTAGCATGTAGATGCTTTGCCAAAGCAAAACCAAATCCTTTATCGCATCCTGTGATTAAGATGGCCTTGTCCTCAACCTAGAAACAACAAAATAATACTGATATTAGTTTTATATTACCTCGAGAAAATAGCTAATTTGCCTGTAGCAAATTTGACATTAAAGCTGATACAATGCCCACAAGGGAACATACTGCTGCTTTAACTACTGCAATGCCGATAACCATGAGTGCCACGCATTCTCGTATCGATAATGTTTGCTTGCTGAGTATTGACAAATAACATCAGAATGATCATTTTGACTATGGCATTTCAAAAGAAGGATTACAAAATGTTATATATTCAAAGCACCTGGACAGTCACTGATTAACAAAGCAGATCAAAATAGGGGATCTGACCCCTCAGATAAATATTTAGTAAAACAGTGGCTTAACTCTTGACAAGATACTTAAAGAAATGATCTGGCTTAGAAAATATCTGTGAGGTTTCCCACCGTTATCCATTTAATGCTCAATAATTGATTTGTGTTGTGTAAAAGATTTCCACAAATATAACATTTTATATGATTAGACTGATCTGAACACAACAAAAATCGCTTACCCTAACAACGATTTGCCTCGAAATAAAAGAATATGTAGCGTTCTTATTAAGAGTGAAGATAATAACAAATAATACTCTTTTTCATTAAGGGTTTAATAAAAGTTGTTGTAATAACTCAAATTAGTCTTAAGCTCCAATAAATAGAGTAATGGGTTTAGAAAGAAAAACTTCTGTATAAGCACATGCATGCTCTCAGTTGATCTAAAGGCATAGAAAGAAAGAAAGAAATTTCTGACAGGAATTGAATTATCAAGATTAAATGAATGATGTTAATTTAGGGCTAAACCAAAGGGGCCAGTTGCCATTCGGTGCTGTAATCACTACTGTTCCTAATTTACATCAGCGACTTTGATTCAAAAATCTAGCAGACTTTCATGCACGTTAACTTGTTTATCTAGCATTGCACAAGGTTGTCTTGATTCACTTCTATAGATCTGCTGAGTGCAGTTGCATCACTTTGCATTTATCATACAAGTTAAAGTGAATTTGAAGCAGAGTTCCTGGGCCCAATGTTGCAGTGAAAGAGAACAAGAGAATAGTCAATCTACTTCATTTCAGTCAGTTTGAACCTTCACAGTTAGTTTATTCAACACGTTTAATAGCAGTGAGGAACTAAAATTAGTTTCTAACAACATTAACCTTCTAGTAAGATTGTACAATAAACTCAATAACATTGAATCCTATCTAGTTGAATCGTTTTCACAGTTCTTGTTCTGTTACCCTTGTTGACTGTAAGCTTCTGGTGCTTTTACAGAACATTCTTTGCTCAAATTTCCCATATTTCTTCAACATCGCCATATATACACCATTAACAGTTACAATAATGATTCTTATTTGAATTGGCAATGCATAAAAAAATTGTGCAAGCCCACATTCCCCAAGTTCCTTAATTTTTAATTATCTTAAATCACCTGTTAATCTTAAAAATCCCAACGTAACTAAATTCTCTTCATAGCTTTAGATCTTTGTACCTCCTCCAAATAACTTATCCACAGTGCAACATTGTAAGCATCTTCTAAACTTGTATTCTTAAGAGAGGTCTTCAACTTTAAATGCTAACTGGATTTAAGTGTATTATCTGTTTTTATTTCAAGATTTCCAATTTCCTTATCCATTTTTCCAAATTTCTCCAAGTCATATTTCAATTTCATTTCTTTGTCAAAAGACGTGGACCTCAATTCTAATGACCAGGAAAGATTAGTTCTAATAAGTATACAATTTTCTTTTATGATGCCTGGTAGACTAGGAAGGTGCTCCCCAGAAATTCACAATGTGATATTGGATGGGTGTATCCTGCTAGGATCAGACTGAGGCCCTATTTCGCATAGGCACACAGGGCCTAGGAGTCAAAAACTCTCTGCGCTTCAACATCCAAGCTTGTCACTTGCCCTACCAACACTGCTCTCCTCACTGCACCATTCCGTGTTGAAGTGGATACTTTTCCTAGATACAGTGTAGGAGGCCACCGATTGATTGGTTAGGGTGCAAACGGGATGGAGAATTAAATTAGCAGACAACAGGAAGCTCAGGATCACCCCTGCGAACTGAATGCAGGTGCTCTGCAGTCACCCAATCTGTGTTTGGGTTCTCTTACCTGAAGTCGTAGAATTTAATATTGAGTCCAGAAGGCTGTCATGTGCTCAGACAGAAGATGAATTGCTGTTCCTCAAGCTTGCATTGAGCCATTTCCCTTTCCACAGGTGTGGCCTGACCTGCTGAATATTTACAGCATTTTCTGTTTGTATTTAGATTTCCAGCATCTGCAGGTTTTTTTTTAATTTTCTTTTCCTAGGCACATTTGACTGGGCACTCAATGGAAAAAAGAAATCATTTGCCACTGATTCAACACTGAGCTTTTTACAGTTAAATATCTTCCCAGTAATTTTTTTTTACTTTGGGAATCAGGGCATCACTGCACATTGCACATCCCTAACGAAACTCAATAAGGTGGTGGAGGTGAGTCACCTTGAACTATGGCACTTCTGGTGAAGGTACTCCCAAAGTACTATTGGGGTGGGAGCTCCCAGATTTAGACCAAGTGATGATGTAGGACAGTCATGTGCGACTTAGAGATGAACCTGAAGGTGGTGGTACTCTGTGTGCTTCTTGGTAGCGTTCACAGATTTAGGAAGTGCTACTGGAGTAGTGTGTAAGAGCAAATGCAGTGCAATTTGTAGATGCTACACACTATAGCCATTGTGCACTAGTGCTTCAGGGTGATCGATGGGATGCCAGTCAAAAGGGCTGCTTTGTCCTGGATAGTGCTGAACTTCTTGAGATTTTGTGCTGCATTCATTCAGGCAAGTGGAGAGTATTCCATCACACTCCTGACTTTTTCCTTCTGGATAGTAGCAAGGCTTTGGGGTACGAGGTGAGACTGGCCGTAGGATACCCAGCCTCTGACTTTCTCTTGTAGCCATTTTTATATGGCTGGTCCATGAAGACCCTCAGGTTATTGATGATCAGGGACTCAATGATGGCGATGCCATTGAATATCAAGGGTAGGTGGTTAGATTCTCTCTTGCTGGAGATGGTCATCAAGGGGAGTGGTTTGATTTCCTCTTTCAGAAGATAGTCATTGTCTGGCACTTTTGTGCCATGAATGTTACTTACCACTCATCAGCTCAGCTTGAATGTTGTCTAGGTCTTGCTGCCTTCAGGCACAGGCTGCTTCATTTGCTGAGAAGTACTAAAAAGTTAAAGTTGTGCAATCATCAGCAAACATTCCCACTTTAGACCTTGTGATGGAAGGAAGGTCATTGATGAAGCAGTTGAAGAGGCTGAGCCTGAGCCTGAGACATTGCCCTGAGGACCTTCTCCAATGATGTTTTGTGGGGGCGGGTGGGGGTGGTGGTGGAAAGAGGTGGGATAATTAACGTCTGACAATCACAATCACCTTCCTTTGTGTGAGTTACAGCTACAGCTATTGGACTGTCTCCCTTTGATAGCCATTGACTTCAGATTTACAGGACGCCTTGGTGCCACGTGGCTGAAAGCTGCTCTGATGACAAGGTCAGTCAACCTCACCTCACCTCTAGAATTAAACTCTTTGATCAATGTTTAGACCAAGACTCTGAAGAGATCTGGAGCCAAATGGCTCTGCCAAAACCCAAATTGGTGATTAGGTGCCAAATTGGTGATTAGGTGCCACTTGATAGAACTGTCACAACTTCTATGACACCGCTGATAATTGAGAACAGATTCAATAGACAATAATTAGTTGAGTTGAATTTGGCTTGCTTTTTTATGAGTAGGATACATCTGGGCAATTTTCCATATTGTCAGGTAGACACCATTGTCATAAAGTCAGAAGTAAGAATGCTTGATGATTGCACAATGTTCAGTGCCATTCGTGAATCCTCAGATAATGAAGCAGTCAACAACCAAACACAACAAGAGCTGGACAACACCCAGGAATGGGCTGATAGATGGCAAGTAACATTCATGCCACACAAGTGCCAGGCAATGATGATTTCCAAAAAGGAAAAAATCCAGCTATCACTCCATGTCATTCAATAACATTAGCATCACTGAATTCCCCACTATCAATATCCTGGAGATTACCATTGACCAGAAACTGTACTGAAATAGCCACATACACAATATGGCTACAAGATCAGGTCAGTGTGATGGAATACTCTCCATTTGCCTGGATTAGTGTAGCTTCAACAACACTCAAGATGCTCGACACAATACAGGACAGAGCAGTCCGCTTGATAGACACCCCATCCACAACCATTCACTCAGTGCATTAGCAGTTTCTACCATCTACAGGATGCACTTCAGTGACTCACCAAGTCTCCTTGGGCAGCTAAGAGGACAAGGGCAGAAAAAGCATGGGAACACCACAACATGGCAAGAACTGTCAGAACCACACATTATTTATCTCGCAATCTACAATTGCTGACATAAACATTCTTGTGATTTTTAACAGTTTCTAATCTATAGTTGCAGCTAACCGTCCCTTCCTGTCAGTCTGAATTTCTCTATTTCATTCATAATGGTTTAACATTTCAGCAACTTCCTTCCTAATTATGACTTGCTCAGTATCATTTGACAGCCAATTACCTATTTGTAATTTCTTCTTTCTGACAAAGCAGATATCAGCTGTGCTCTTTATTTCCGAATATATCAATAAATTAATAGTGTACTTGCACGCTACAGAGGGGCTGTCCTCCTAGAAAGACATGCGTATTGCAATTTTCTGTAACATGAGCCTATTGGCCTTTTTACAGAAGAAAGGCCAGCAAAGAGCAAATCTGGATGGAATGAACAATATGGTAATAGTCGAAAGGGAAGTATCAGATGTTAGTGAACATAAGGCAAAGTATCAGAGCCGATGGGAAACATCCTTGATCACGAGTATACAACAGAAATTACATAGATCTTAGGAATAACATTTCAGGGCTCCACTGAACATAGACTCGCACCCAGTGATTGAAAATGGCCAATTTAGTGTTTTTTTTTCCAGGAGGCAACCCCAATCCAAATTCTGGTTTCTGATTATTGGGTTAATTGAAACTGAAGGGAGTACGACAGGGCACCTCAGGACACGTGGACTGCACATCCTGTCCCATGCCGGAATCCAGGAAGCTTCCCATGACTTGGGCAAACTATAGGTGGAAGAAGTATCATCAGTAGATGAGCTTGAGTTCCTAGTTTTGGAACTTGAGCAACAGCTGATGCCATTACGGTCTGTTTTTTCAGGAACGGTGTGTGTTATGGAGGTGATAATCTGCACCTTAAAAGGATGCAGTCAGAGAGGGAATTGGTGATCACCAAACAAAAAAATAGACTAAGCATTTAGTTCAGGAGACCTCCAAGGGCATCTTCTCTCTTACCAGAAAATGATGGGAAAACTCTTCTCCAGAAGAGTGCTGCCAGAGACAAGACCATGACACCAAGAGTGGCTCAACTGTAAAGAGAGGGAGGAGCAAAGTCAAAAGAATAACAGTTAAAGGAGATTCTACTTAGAAGAGCAGACAGTGTATCTGTGGTTGCAGATGTGATTCCAGAATAACATGCTGCCTCCCTGGCATCAAGGGCTAGGCCATCACTAAGGAGTTACAGAAGATTCTGGAAGGGGAAAATAAGCTGCAAGAGGTCAGGTTTTATGCAGATTTTAAGGCATTAGAATGAGATTAAAAAGCAGAACCTCAGGAATCGCAGAATGATCTCTGGATCAGTCCTGATGCAAAAGGTAAGTGAGCATAGAAATAGGTGGAAAGTGTAGATGAATGCACCGTTGAAAAGATGGTGCAGGAGTGCTTTAGAGTACTGAGGCACTGGGACCAGTTCTGGGGAAGGTGGGACCTGTACAGACCAGATGAGTTTCACTTCAACGGAGATGAGACTAATACCCTGATGGATAGATTACATGGTACCGTCGGGATGGATTTAAATTAGCTTGGCAGGGCGAAGAGAAGGACACAGAATTCCTAAATTGTATTCAGAAGGATTTCTAAGCCATAATGCAGAAAGCCCAACAAAAAGGGAGAGGGTGTCAATTATGGATTTAGTTTCAGGGAATTAAGTTGGACAGATTGAAGGAGTATCCGTGGAAGACAACTTCCATGTAGTGATGATAATTCATTTAAATTTAGCATTGTTATGGAAAAAAGATAAAACTAAAATAGAAGCAAAAATTCTAAAATGGAGTTAGACCAATTGTAGTCACAGAGAGATACAGCAGGGAAGCCATGCTCTTTAGCCCAAAGACTCCACACCAACCATCAAGTACCTACTAATCCCATTTTATTCTTCTTACATTCTCAATTCCTCCAGATTCTACCACTCACCTACACACTAACGGCAATTTAGAGTGGCTAATTGATCTACTGACCCGCATGTCTGGGATGTGGGAAAAAAAAATGAGAGCATCTGGGGGAACTCACGTAGCCCCAGTGAAAACATACAAGCTCAACATAGACAGCAGTGGAGATCAGGATCATTCAAATCTGACTCACTGGAGCTGTTAGGTAACATCTCTACCAGCTACATTACTGTGCTGTGCTTACTACACTGAAGATTGATCAGTCCCAGAACAATAGGAAGCATTGAAGGAAATTCAGTGGACGTGGGGTACATTTTTTCATCAAAGAGGGGTGGTGGTGGGGATGACTGCCAAATGGATCACAAGATGCATATAGTATAGGTTAAGGCAAAAAAGAGGAAGTTTATATCAGACATCAAGTGCTTAATACAACAGCAAGCCTGAAAGTGTATAGAAAGTATAGAAGTGAAATTAAAACAGAAATTAGGAAAGGACAAGGACAGTATGAAAAATATCGATAAGCGAAATCAAGGAAAATCGATGTTTTCTAAGCACATAAAAATAAAGTCAATAACTTAGGAAGGTGTAGGGCCTATTAGGAACCTAAAAGGTAACCTGTGTGGGTGAAATTCCAAATGAATACTCTGCAAGTGTCTTCACAAAAGGGATGAATTATGGCAATGCTGTAGTTAATGCAATTGAATGCAAAATGTCAGTGATGATAAACATAAAAGTATTAAGGGACTTTTCCTATTTGAATAGAATAGATTGCCAGGTCTACATAAAACATATCCCAGCTGTTAAAAGGGAGGAAACTGCAGAGGCTGTAACTACAATTTGGCAGTCCTCCGTGCCTCCAAGAGTAGTGCCAGTTGATTGGAGGAATCTAATATTTTGTTTAAAAAGGGAGAAAAGGATTAACCGTACAATTATACACCAGTTACCACAAGTTCAGTGGTGGGCAATTTATAGGAGTCTATTCTTAAAACTATATAAAATGTTATTTTAAAAGGCAGCAAGCAAGAAAGGTGGAGAAATGTCATGTCTCATGAACTTAATTAAATTCTTTGAGGAGATAACAAGGATTGAATGACAACATTGCATTCAATGTAGTCTACATGGATTTTAGCAAGGCTTTTAAAGAGGTCCTTCACAGTATATTTGTCAAAAAAATGAAAGCCCATCGGATCCAAATGAGCTGGGAAATAGGTTCCAAAACTGACTCAGTGGCAAAATAAAGGCAAAGGACAATGGTTAAAGGAGTGCTTTTGTGACCAGAGGCTGTAACCAATGGGGTTCACTGGGCTTAGTACTCAGTCCCTTGCTTTTTCTAATATATGCTAATGATTAAGACCCAAATGTAGGGGTCATGATAAAAAGATTTTTGTTAATGATACAAAAATAGGTTATGTGGTTGAGTCAAGAGGAAACTTTTAAATTGCAGAAAGATATAAATGGCTTGGTGCATTGGGCAAAAAAAACTGCAAATGGAATCTAATCAGAAGTGTGACGCAGTGCATTTGGGAGGTGCATCAAGGCCAGTGAATATATGTTGGAGGATATTAAACAGGGTGAAGAAACACAAGGACCTTGGGGAAACAGCACAGGTCCTCAAGCATAGCAGGACGTCAATAAGATAGTAAAAAGGCAGACAAGATGCTATCCTTTATTTGATGATGAACAGAATAGAAGAACAGGTAGGTTATGCTAGAACTGTACACAGGAGTGAGGCTTACTTGAGTACTGCAGACAATTCCAGTCTTCACATCAGTAAAGATGTGATAGCACTTGAGGGAGTACAAAGGAGATTGTGATTGCCAGGACTGGTAAATTGTAGTTTATCCAGTCTTTCCTTATAGTCAAGGTCATTTTCCTTAGAACAGAGTGGTTTGAAGTGAAACGTAATTGGGTGTATTTTGCAGGGCCTATTATCCACTGCAGAGTGGTCAATAACCAGAGGGCACAGATTTAAAGTAATCAGTAGAAGCATCAAAGAGAGGAAAAGAAAGAAAACTTTTCCATTCAATAGAGAGGCAAGGGTCTAGCACTCACAATCCAAAAAGGAAAAAGAAACAGAAACCCTCATCATATTAAAAAGTAATGGGATGTAAACTGATAATATCATGCAGGAAGGAGGGATTAGGCTAGGTAACTTTTTTTTAACCAGCACAAGCACAATGAAATAAATGCCCCCTTCTGAGTCTGACATTTTCTATGATGCACTGGTACGAATAGTATTTAAAGACAGTAATTTAAGTTGATAATACTGTAAAAGTTGAAAATAATTCCAAGGTTTATTACAACGAAATCAGGAAATAATGATAGCCCTACATGTAACCTTAAGATCACAATATGAGCAATGCGAAATATATTTGGCTCCATACTACAGGGAAGAAACTGAAACTTAAGGGGGTAAATTATAGACTCACTAAAAAAGGTACAGGCCTGAATGTGCAAGTCCAACTGGAACAAAAGATTTAAAATAGGGCTTCTTTCAGTGACTGTTTATTCTATAACTTAGGACCAGAAATACCTTTTTTTTAATGAGGCTCATCAGAAAAGCTTCTTCACGCATGATTGTGAAGCAGTGGAATTCACTTTTCATGATCAAGCATAAATATTTTCAATATTCTGGACTAAACTGCGTATAGATGGAAGAAAAAAAAATTGAAGGAATGTTAATAACAAATCTAGTTATTTAGTTTTTCATTCAAAGCCATCATGACTGTCAGGGACACTTAAAATGCTCCACTAATTGCTTCAGTCAAGGTTAACATAAACACAAACGGTTCGTTTTCATTTAGTAATCTATACACAAGAGTGATTATTGGCAAAAGAAAACTGAAGATTGATCAGAAACGAAATGGAAATACACAGAAAGTAGATTTCTATAGAAATAACACCTTTCTCCAATTGTGTTTACCTTTACTTTAATAAATGGTGGAATAAACATTGGCAGTGGAAGAGGGTTAACAGGCTTGAACTGGTTTCTTGCATGAAAGTAAATCAATAGCCCTCCAGGAAATATAATGGCAATAAAGAAAATCTTAGTATCATTCAACGTTAGAATCAATTCAGCATAGTACGCCAATTACCCCATTGACAGATATTTAGAAGTTGAGGGATTTATTAATTCTCCCCCGAACTACAGAGCCCAACAAAAATAAAGCAATTCGGTTGCCGGAAAGCTAAAACAAACTGAAAGCACAATAAATGATCAGATCAGAGTTCTACGTTAAAATGTACGAGTCTGAATGTTACTTTTATGGCCACCCTGCAAGATACTTGCCCATTTGAAGAACATTCACAGACTGAGAGTGGCAGGGGTGTGATTGCATTGCGTCGCCCGCTTTGGAAGTGAGCGGCATTTACAGAGCAGCACAGGCCGTGTCGAGAGTCAGCTGTGGTGAGCCATACCTTCACAGAGCCGCGGGGCAGCGCGGGCATAGCCACGCACAGCACAAACACCAGGTACATCAGCACGATGCCGTGGGTCACCAGTTCCTCCGGGCAACCAAACACCTTGACAAACACCCTCAGCACCTCGGGCAGCCACAAGCCCAAGCTCAGGGTCAGCAGGAAGGAAAACAGCACCATGGCGGCCATCTGCAGGCGAGAGAACTTGGTCATCCTTTTCCCCCCCGCAGCCCCTGGCTGACTGATATTCCGGCAAAACGCGGCCCGGGGTCAATAAGCAAACAGCTCCCTCCCTGCTCCGGATCGGGCTCCGCCCCGGATACAAACCAAGGTCACTTCCACCATCTGCTGCCCGGCAACCGCTCTGTGGCTTCATATCCCTGACGACAAAGGAGGAAGAAGCATCGTGGCGGGCGCTTGTCTCACTCCGCATCAGGCAGGAAAAACTATTAGCTTCAAGCAGACCGTTTTTAATATTTGGCTGAGAAATGAGAAGTGGTGCAGCCTCTACATCCCTTCCACGCATGCTAATGGCCTACACATAAAAACTAAAATAACAGGGTTTGGAATTGGTTTATTATTGTCACTTGTACCGAGGTACCGTGCAAAACTTGTCTTGCATACCGTACAGATCAATTAATTACACAATGAAGTAGTACAAGGTAAAACAATAACAGAATGCAGAATAAATTGTTACAGAGTAAGTGCAGTGTGTTACAGACTCAGTGAAAGTCCCTTTAAGATAGAGAGTGTGTGTGTATGTGTGTGTGGGGCGTGCTTACATCAATAGAAGATAAAGGACGTAATGACGTTGTTGAAGAAGTCAGAAGAAGAAGAAGAAGGAGAGAGAGAGAGAAGGGAGAGAGACACCAGCCTGCTTGTTTTCTGTATCGATGGATGGGAAACAATAACTGTGTTTGCCACTGAAATCCATGTATGGAAGTTGGAAGTAATCCGGTGGAGTTCACTTTGTTGCTGACCTGTAGAAGGAAACAGGTATTTGTATGTGGACGACCACGGTTCGGATGCTTTTCGGGGTGAGGAAGTCACTACCGAGTAAACACTGAAGTGTCGTTTGGGTTCCATCATGGAACATTTGGATTTCGTATTTACTCTCTCTATGTTTCTCTACATCTACATCTTATCTTCAGACAACGGTGGTTGTTGAAGAAGCCCTTGCTCATGTTTCACCTTATGGCTTGCGGAACTGAACTTTAAGAACCATTCCGGAACTGGGAGTTTTGGACTTTGTCACACACACACACAAAGAGTTTAGTTTTGGGGTTAACGTTCGAGGTTTAACATTTTTGAATTCTAACATACTAACATTTTTACTTTTATTTTACATATTATCATAAGTAGTGATTAATAAAATAGTTTTTAACACTGAATCATGCTCAGTGTGTTTCTTTTGTTGCTGGTTTGTGACAAGTGCAGGTAGACAATAAGGTGCGAGATCATAATGGGGTAGATTGTGAGGTCAAGAGTCCATTTCATCATACTAGGGATTACAACAGTTGAATAGAAGCTGTCCTTGAGCCTGGTGGTACGTGCTTTCTCATATTTTCTCAGTTTTCACTTTTAGAAGCAATATCACCAAAATTACTGCAAGCCAACCTAAAAAAAATCGAAAACCAACCAACAGCTTCAAAATACTGACTATTTCAGAAAAATTGAAAATTCAGACATGAGATTATGTGTTTGAAGTTCAGTCTTGAATAAGTCAATATTTCTTTAAGTTAAATATTGGAAAGTCTAAGGCCATTGTCATTGGGTTTCATCACAAATCCTGATCTCATCTCTGGTTTCATCCCATTCCCTGGCAATTATTTCAAGCTGGACAGATTGCTCACAGAATCAGTGTTGAGTTTCCAACTCCATATATTCTCTATATGTAGATATATCTTCCCACAGAGACATTGATAATAAACATCTGCATAATATTCGCAGCCTTTGCTTCTCCCTCAGACCATGTCCTGTCTACATCCTGAATGCTGGCAGGGTTTAACATTCCATGGCATTCTTGGGCAAGTTTTCACACCAAGGAAGGTTTCCATCCTCTATAAACTTAAAATTATCTAGAACTGTAACCCACAGCTGCTCTTGCACCAAGTACTATGAACTCTGTCTATACTTCTCGCTGCCTCGGTAAAACAGCCAGCATAATCAAAGACCCCACCCACCCGGGACATTTTCTCTTCTCCCTGCTCCCATCTGGCAGAAGATACAAAAGCCTGAAAGCACGTACCACCAGGTTCAAGGACAGCTTCTATCCTGCTGATAGGAGACTATTGAGTGATTCCCTAATATGATAAAATGGACTCTTGACTTCACAGTCTACCTTATTATCACCTTGCACCTTATTGTCTACCTGCACTGCACTTTTTCTGTAGCTGTGACACTTTACTTTGCATTCTGTATTGTTTTACCTTGTGCTACCTCAATGCACTGTGTAATGAATTGATCTGTATAAACAGTATGCAAGACAAGTTTTTCACTGTACGTGACAATAATAAACCGATTCCAAATTACTGCTCATACATCACCCCTGTCTTCACTGACTTACATTATCTCCCAGTTCTCCATTGCCTCAAATATAGATGTCAACCACATTGTACATTCTTTCACTTTCTTCTCTAATCTCATCTAGTTTAACAATGCCCAGTTATGAAAATCCTAATCCATTGACTCTGGTTTGTTGGGATTCTTCCTTAATTAACCCCATCCAGACTTGGTAACTGTGTTTGCAGTTGTCAGGGACCTGCACCCTTTGCTCCTGAAAGTGAGCATCTTCTGCTCCTCCCTCTCCTCCTTTCTTTGGTAAATTCACCGCAGAGACAAAGCTTCAGCTTCAGGTTATTTACACCCTGTCTGAGATGATTTCTCCCCTAACTATCCTGCTGTTTAGAACTTTATAATCTGTTTTAAAGGTGCAATTTAAATGAATGATGTTATGGGGAAACGTCCACTGTTTCTGAAAACAGCCAGGATTATTTAATAATTTCATCACATAAAATGTTATTGAAAGATAATTTATTTCTTAAAAGGATATTAGTATAACATACACAATCAATGGCAGGGCCCAAAGTAATATTGAGGAACAGAGGGACCTTAGAGTACAAGTCTAAGGATCACTGAAGGTGGCAACACATATCGGTAAGATGGTGAAGAAGGCATATGGGACCCCTACCTCCAGTAGCCGGGGCACAGAATATAAGAGCAGGGAGGTTATGGTACATCTTTATAAAATGTTGGTTAAGATGTATCAAGCTGGAGTACTGTGTGCATTTCTGGTTGCTACACTGTAGGAAGGACATGATTGCCCTGAAGAGAGTACAGGAGAGATTCACTGGGATGTTGCCTGGGGAATGCTTCTTTTATGAAGAGACTGGGTTTGTTTTCCTTGGAGCAGAGATGGCTGAGGGTTTGGGAAGTTGATAAAGGTAGACAACATTATATAGGGCACAGATAGTAGGAATCTTGTTCCCATAGCACAGATGTCTAAAACTAGAAGGCACAAGTTAAGGGTAAGGGATAAGTGTAGAGGGGTTCTGAGGAAGAATCTTTTGGAATCTGGAATACACTCCCTCAGGAGGTGGTGGAGGCAGAAACTTTTGCAACTCTGGTTTCTGACTCTTTAGGTTTGGTCCAGAGAATGCAATAACTTATCAATAATACCAGGTCTCTGAGAACTTTTATAGAACCTTATTTAGGGAGCCAAGGATATGCAAAATGGAGCCTATAATCTGAAAGATCTCAAGTCAGCTCCCTAGAAAATTTCCCAGAAAGCTCTCTGGATACAGTGAAGTCTAAAGTGAATAAGGAGCCCAAGGAAATTAGCCTTCATTAAGCGCATCCCTCCCTGATGAACTTAACACATTCTCTGCGCGTTTTGAACAAAAGGGAAGAGGATTGTCACCACCCACCCTGACAGCCTCAAATGCAACTGAACCTGTGGTCACCACTGAGGATGTAAGATCAGTCTTCCAGAGAGTGAACAAGAGGAAAGCATCTGGCCCAGATGGTGTCCCTGGCCGTGTGCTTGGATCTTGTGCTGATCAGCTGGCAGAAGTACTTGCAGACATATTTAACCTCTCCCTGCTTCAATCTCAGGTTCCCACCTGTTTTAAGAAGACCACTGTCATCCCGGTACCGAAGAAAAGGTAACATGCCTCAATGACTACTGACCAGTGACTCTGACATCCACCATCATGAAGTGCTTTGAGAGGTTGGTCATGGCACGCATCAACTCCAGCCTCCCAGACAATCTTGACCCACTGCAATTCGCCTATCGCCGAAACAGGTGCACAGCGGATGCCATCTCCCTGGCCCTACACTCAGCTCTGGACAGTAAAGACACCTACGTTAGACTATTGTTTGTTGACTACAGCTCTGCCTTCAATACAATAATCCCAAGCAAACTTGTCACCAAACTCCGAGACCTAGAACTCAACACCTCCCTCTGTAACTGGATCCTTGACTCTCTAACCAACAGACCGCAATCAGTGAGGATAGGCAGCAATACCTCCAGCACGATTATTCTCAACACTAGTGCCCCCAAGTGGTAGAATAGTTAAGGGGGTGTAATGTATTTGGACTTCCAGAAATCCTTATATAAGATGATTAAGCAATGTTAGAGCACATAGGATTGTGAGTAATAGACTGGCAAATATTGGGGAATAGTTAATGGACAGAAAGCAGAGTAGCAATAAAAGGGTCATTTTCCGATTGGAAGCTGTGACTACTGGAGTGCCACAGGAATTGCTGCTAGGGTCCTTGCTGTTCACAATTTGTATCAGTAGTTTGATTAAGAAAATCAAGTGTGATAGATCCATGGCTGCTATATACCAGTGTGGGCTTTGAGGAGAATGCACAGAGTTTTCAGATGGATATAGTCAGGATATGTAATGGAGTGAGGACATGGTAGGTAGAATATAATGTGGAAAAAGTGTGAAGTCATCTACTTTGGTAGAAAAATAAAAGGACAAAGTATTTTTAAATGGTGAGAGATTGAAAGATGTTGGTGTAATGAGGTACTGAATATCACTGAAATCAGTGAAACAACATGAAGGTGAGGCAAGCAATTAAGAAGGCATAATGAGCATTAGCCTTTATTGTAAGTTGATTTGAGTGCAAGAGTAGAATTGTCTTGCTTCACTTGTACAGGGCCCTGATGAGTCAGCAGTTGGAATATACTGCAAATAGGTTTTCACACACAAAATGCTGGAGGAACTCAGCAGGTCAGGCAGCATCTATGGAGGGAAATAAACAGTTGACGTTTCGGGCCAAGACCCTTCATCAGGACTGGAAAGGAAGAGGGTAGAAGCCAGAGTAAGAAGGTCGGGGAGGGGGAGGAGCACAGGCTGGCAGGTGATAGGTGAGTCCAGGTGGGAGGGGGGATGAAAGGGAGTGGTGTAAGAAGCTGAGAAGTGATGGGTAGAAGAGGCAAAGGGCTGAAGAAGAATGTAGGAGAGGGCAGTGGACCATGGAATAAAGGGAAGGAGGTGGGGAATAGATGGGCAAGTCATGAGGGCAGGGCAGGGGAGGGGAAAGGGTGAGGGGTAAATGGTTGTTCTCACCTACCAGCCACGAGCCTCTGCATCCAACACATCATTCTCTGCAACTCCCGCCACCTCCAATGGGATCCCACCACTAGGCACACCTTCCCCTCTCTCACTCTTTCTGCTTTCCGCAGGGATTGCTCTCTCCACCCGTGACTCCCTTGTCCACCCGTGACTCCCTTGTCCACTCATCCCTCCCTGCAGATGACCCTCCCAGCACTTATCCCTGCAACTGTACAAAGTGCTACACCTGTCCGTACACCTCCTCCCTCACCACTATTCAGGGCCCTAGACAGACCTTCCAGGTGAGGCAGCACTTCCCCTGTGTATCTGAGGGTTTCATTTATTGCATCCGGTGCGGCCTCCTCCACATCGGTGAGACCCGACGCAGATTGGGCGACCGCTTTGTTGAGCACCTGCGCTCCATCCCCCGCAAAAGTAAGGACCTCCCGGTGGCCAGCCACTTCAATTCCACATCCCACTCCCATACTGACATGTCTATCCACGGCCTCCTCTACTGCCACCTCGAGGCCAGATGCAGGTTGGAGAAACAACACCTCATATTCCTCCTTGGTAGTCTCCAACCTGATGGCCTCACCATCGATTTCTCTAACTCCAGGTAACTCCTCCCCTCTTTCCCTGCCCCTTCCCCCCCCCTTTTTTTGCCTTCCCTTATTCTTGTGGCTCCCTCACCCCTTCTCTTTCCCCTCCCCTGCCCTCATGACCTGTCCCATCTGTTCCCCACCTCCTTCCCTTCTGGTCTACTGTTCTCTCCGACCGCACTCCTTCTTCTTCAGCCCTTTGCCTCTTCTACCTATCACCTCTCTGCTTCTTACATAACTCCCTTTCACCCCCCCTCCCCCACCCCCAGACACCTACCTTCCCCCTCTCACCAGGACTCACCTATCACCTGCCAGCCTGTGCTCCTCCCCCTCCCCCGACCTCCTTATTCTGGCTTCTGCCCTCTTCCCTTCCAATCCTGATGAAGGGTCTCGACCCGAAACGTCGACTGTTTATTTCCCTCCATAGATGCTGCCTGACCTGCTGAGTTCCTCCAGCATTTTGTGTGTGTTGCCAATGACTCCAGCATCTGCAGAATCTCTTGTGTCTGCAAATAAGTTTTATTCCCCTTCCTAAGAAAGGATGTTGCAATTTATTCAGCTAATTTTCTACTTTGGTTCCAGCCTTTGGGCTGTTGCATTAGAAATCTCAAATCTACTGGTACGAGTACGCCTAAAGACTCCATTAAAAATAGCTTTGATGTCTTCATTGTTCACGTTTCTTCATAGATTCACCACTATTAAGCATTCTTTAGACCTTTATGTGCTAAAATAAAGTGATCAATTGGTTAATTAGTGGACGAGCCCACGTATTACTGCATTTAATGTTTAAAACATTAATAGTATGCAAGCTAGCTATATTAAGGTAAATGTAGTCTCACCTACTGTCAAAATCCTTAAATCCCAAACCATCATGCTCAAGAACAGCTACTTCCCTTCAACCATTCGGTTCTTGAACCAACCTGTAGAACCCTAATCACTACCTCAATATAGCAACATTATGACCACTTTGCACTACAATGGACGTTTTTTTTGTTTTAATTTTTTTTCCCTGTTTAATTTTGTATAATTTATGCTTAATTTATGCTTTTCTTGTGAATGTTTTGTCTCTGATGCTACATGCCTGTGATGCTGCTGCAAGTAAGTTTTTCATTGCACCCGTGCATATGTGTACTTGTGCATCTGACAATAAATTTGACATTGACTTTATCAGTTGGAAGCTGTATTTAATGCACTTTGAAATTGGAATTACTACTTAATCTGTTTTATTGATTTATATTACAGCAATCTAATTGTAATTCAATTAAAATGCAAATGTAAAACTCAGAATCCTAATCCCATGTATGTAATGGACGGTTATGAAATATTACTCTGATTTTCAATTTGTCATCCTTTGACAGATGTACAGCTGCATTTTACCCAGCCTTTTCAATGTACAAAATTACTCTTAACAAAATGTTTTCTAGGAAGACATTCCTTTCATAAATCAAGTCATGGCTATATAATCATTTCTACTCACCTATACCTTCCTTCTGTTTTCCAACAAGAATCCTGTCTTTTATTGAATATATTTGGAATTCTGATGATGTGGACTGTAAGAAAATTCACTGGGCCTATAGTTCCTTGAGTTTAGAAAAATGAAAGGTTTAATTGAAACAGACAAAATATTTACAGGTTTGACTTGGTAGGCACAGTTGGCTGTGCTCTCTTCAACTAGGGGTCATAGTCACAGAAAAATGGGTTGTCATTTCAGAAGAGAGAAAAAATTTCTTCACCCAGATGGTCATGAATCTTTGGAATTCTTTACCAAAAGGGTGGCGGTGGCTCAGTTGCTGAGACATTTCAAAAAAGAGATCTTTAGATATTAAGGTAAGGAGCATTTTGGATGACACCGGGAGCCTTAAGAACTTCACTGGGAGCACCAGAGGTCCAGCATAAATAGCAGAAGGGGAGCACCAGCTCACTTTCAATTTACAGTCCTCCTTGACACCAAGAGACCACCAAGAAGATTTTGCCTTTGTTTAAAGCTGCAATTTATTCAAACTCAAAAGTTTTAAGTATTCACAGACCACATATACTTAATTATCCACAATACACATGAGGCCAAAATGGTTTGCGATTAATCCATCTGCAGCTGCCTCAATACTGTGCTGAGTAATGAATTTTGATGTGATAATGAAGGAGACAGCAGAGATTATATACATCCCCCAAATGCTCAACTTCATCTGGAGTAGCAGTGCTTGGTGTTCACTACAATTGATCTTTGTTCAACCTCTATGGGGAGGGCGGAGAATCAGCGAGATTTCTGATTACTCTGCAAAGAACCCCCTTCCTATTGACCATGAGATTTGACAAGACTGGATTGCAGAATTGAGTTAAATTGTGATACTGCAATTGAATGGCCCACTGGCATCTGTTCATACAATACGAATTGGTTGGTTGCAACAGAAGTGTACCACAGCGAGAGAGTAGGAGTAGATTTACCTGGTCCTGGGCTGTTTGAGATTCTGGACATAGTTGATGTCGTAAAGTCAGGCTTGCGGAATATAAATTCACAAGGCAATTTAACCAGTTTTCCTGAACGATTGTGTCCGGATGATTCAATACGCCCACTGCAGAACCAACGAAAACTCCCCCCAACTTCAGTAGTTAATACGGGGAAAATATGGCACCACAGCCAGTGCAAGTGATGCTAAATTCTATTGGTTTTCCCCTCAAAGACTGATCGTTCTCTAATTACAGTAGACGCACATTTTTAAAAAAATTACCATTTTGTCGAGTACCTTGAAATAGATCTTTTTACAGTAAACCTTAGAATAACACATTGAGTTTAACAAATTCGAAGCCGGAAATCTCTTTCAAGGAAGTCTTTTTATATGCAGTACACTGTTGTAATCGATAAAACATGGCAACCATTTTGCAAAATGATGTGTTCCAAAAGAAGCAATGTGTGAATGAATGGACAAAGCATTTAATGTGACTTTGATTGAAAAATAAACATTATTCTGATCAAATCGAGGAAACGCACAAGTGCCCAGAGAGAGAGAGAGAGAGATAATAGGCACAATGGAAATAGGGAAGGTACATTCAACTGGAGGGCGTGTTTTAAGCACCGACATAAAGTGCTCCACGGGAGGCCGGCAGAATAGGGTGACCTTGGAGTAGGCGACAGCTGTGGATCTACTTCTATCATGTACTGCTGCGTGAGTCGAAGTGGTATGGCTATGGCCGCGCTGCGGAGGGCAGCTGCTCCCACACTGAGGTAGGGAAGTGTGGAATGGGGAGCTGGTCACACAGATCCGGGAGTAGTCCAGCAAGAAGGTTAACGAGTGGGGAACTTCAACCGGGCCACTGGGCGCCTCCGTGGTAGAAATCCCGCCCCTCCAATTCTACGTTCATAAGGCTTCAGTGTTCTCGCTCAATTGACTTATTTTAAATATTAATTTGCTTTTCCACAAGCTGATAGTGGAGTTTTCCTCTCGAATTTATAATTTTTTTTGTTTTTCATTGTATGTCTAAGTCGCGGATGAGCTCCATGCAGTGCTTTTATTTTTTTAAATATTTTTATTCATTATATACATAAAATACGATCGGTATATGCAATTTTCTACAATCATTGAACCATCAGTTCAGTACATTCTCTTACATATGCCAGCACCACTAAGCAAAGCGTTTGAGAAGCCGTACAAAGGGCCCACGTTGTCATCAGGCAGTATTTGAAGTTCATGGAGTTTCACATTCATGGCTTTTGTGGTTGTGAGAAGAGCGTTGACATTAGAGCAGCAGTGTGGAGCCTGTTCCGCCAACAAGTAATCAAGGCGGATGTCAACGTTGTCTTAATTAACCTTTCTGTCATACTTGATCCATATTCCTTGTTACACTTGTCTGTAAGTCAGTCTTTTATTGGAAGTATTAATTAACCCAGCACCCAAAGCCTTTTGGGAGAACAAGCTCCAGAATTCCACTCAGCAGCATATGAAAGCGAGTGTTCTGATTTGACACCAAAAATAATGATTTTTTTTAAGACAGCCTGTTCTGGATTCGCCCTCCAGACGGAATTATTTCTCTAGACCTATCTGTTTGAATCCTGTTAGCATTTTACATAGAGAACTTTAATTGACTTCCAGGTATCACACCAATAACTTATGGCCTTGACAGCTGAAGGCACAGCTGCCAATGTTGGAGTACAGTAATTAGAGCTGAGCAAGAGGCTAGAATTGGAGGAGTGTGAATATATTGGATGTTATAGGACTAGGGAAGATTGCAAAGGTAGGCAGGGATGAGGCATGGAAGGATTTGAAAACAAGGTGAGAATTTTAAAATTGAGTTATTTAACTGGGAGCCCGTGTAGGCCAGCATGAACAAACAGGACTATGTAGGCTGGGATTCAGGCAGAAAAGTTTTCAATAACCTTGTATTTATAGAGGGTACAATGAGGGATGTTGACCAGTTAATTGTCAGGATAATCAACTGTCAGTTTAGTGTTTCAGCAGAAGATGTGACATGGAATTGGGACATGGAATAGATGACATTGAGGCAGAAATAAATTGTCTTAGTATTCCAAAGGATAAATGGTCCAAAACTCACCTCAGCTTTAGACAGCAAAGCTGCAAACTCTCTGGCTCAGCTTCAGATAGTTGTTGAGGAGTGGAATAGAATTGAAGGTTAAGTGGGTGTTTGTTGTGGAGATTGAAAACAATGGCTTTGATTTTCCCAATGTTTAGTTGGAAGAAATTTTGCTTGTCTAGTACTGGATATCAGACCGGTAGTCTGATGATTTACAAACTGCTAGAGGAACACCGCCAGTCAGGCAGCATATGTAGAGGGAAAGCAGTGGTCAACGTTTTGGGTTGAGACCCTGTATCAGGACAACTAGTTCTCAACCCAAAATGTCAACTGTTCCTTTCCCTCCACAGATACTGCCCGAGTTCCTCCAGCAATTTGTTTTTTGCTCTAGCTTCCAGCACCTGCAGTCTTTTGTGCCTCCAGCCTGACAGTTTAGTTATGTAAAGTAAAATTAGTGCAATCCTAAGAAAAAACTTTGCAGCCATAAATGTTACTACTCTTGGCTTATCTACAGCAACCAACACAACTTGAGCAGTGTTTGAAATGGTTCCTCCTTCTGTCTCCAAGTGATTCCAACTGCTGTCCTCCTTTTCGCATTGCCCTTTGGTGGCATTATTCAGAGGGAAATTTTTTTTTCAGATATTTGCCAAGAAGGTTGTGTCATACCTGTCCATCATTATCCTTTATTTCATTATTAATTCTCTTCTATTTGTAGCTCTCTTTGACATTGCCATACAGTGGCCCACCTCCCTCCAAAAAAATGTTGAGAAGACCAATACCATTGTTATTAGCTTAGCTATTCATCCCTTACTTGATCTTTAACGTTTTACACTGTTCTGCCCAGAATTAAGTTTCAAAAAAAACTAGGAGTGGTACTGTTGATCCTTTGCTTAAATTTGAGGAAATTTGGAGCCCATTTATTTGGTATTTCCATATGATGTAAGCAGACCTTTTTCGAATCCCTTTCAATAACCTTTTATTTGAATGTAGAGGAGCGGAGCTAACGACATCATAATTTTTTTTTAACCGAAGAAATAACAGTCCAGCTTTTTTTTGAAGTTTTTGGTTTGCTTTTGTTATTATTTTTTTAATTTTGGGGTTCTCTTTTCATATAATCAAATTTCTTTTCAAATCCTTTTGTATCATGTTCACTTAGTAAGAGATTGGGAGGTTCAGATTACATATTTTATTCCCTGTCTTTGTATATGTTAATTGTTACTATTGTAATCCTGATCTCTTCGCACCATGTGTATAATCACTATTGTTATGTGTATTCATTTGAAATTTAATAAAAAGATTGAAAAAAAAATTAAGTTTCAAAGCCCATGTGCCAGCTTTCAAAGCACCTCACCTTAATGTTTCTTCTACCTTTTTATTTACATATTTTCTCTTTGTAGTCTGGTTGCTTTAATGACCTTCTCATCAGCTGACTTGAAGTCACTTTTCTGCCACACTGAACATGTGTGCATCAGGCCCATGGACTTGGATAGTAATTTCTGTAAAAGCTTATTGTACTCTGTCTCCATGTCGTTCTTCATTTCTGATTCATGCCTCATCCTTCTATTCTTATCTTCTGTGCAACATGATGCCCTCCATTCTAAAAGTGGAGTGTGGTGGTATTTTCAGTTTCCTGTTCCTCAATTAAAAAAGATTTCTCAAACTGTTGCATTGAAGCATATCCTTAGTTATCTCTCCTGATGCACCCCAAAGTGGTTGGTATCCAAGCCTGTGCTTTATGAAGACTCTTTAACTTGAACTGAGTATAAAACCAACAACAGTGGAAATTAAGGATTTTTATGCATATTATCAATTATGTAGCAGGATGGGGAGAGAAAAGAGAAAATCCTGAGAAATAGTGCTTAGCTTAATGTAGAATCTTTATAAATAGCTATGAGCAGGAGAGAAAAGGAAATTTATGCCTAGAATTTGCAGTCAGTGACAGTGACATCACTTCCCTGGGGGGGGGGGGAAAAATTCTTCACAAAGATCCAATGGTCTGTCAGGCATTGGCTGAAGGGAATCTCTGATACCCAGCAGCTGCAGTGATTGCTCAGTCAGCTTGATGACAATCATGTTAAAGAATTCTCAATCTAGAAACCAGAAAACAATGTTAAGAATTTTAAAAAATTAAACAGTGCTAAATAAAGTTGAAATATACACATATAATTAAAGTGGAAAATGTAATTTCCTTTTCTGATATTTCATTATTTGTTTAAGGCCAGCTGGTTTGTGAAGCAGTAACTATGGCTTAAGGTGCTATCTTTAAAACTCACTTGGACCTCATGTAAATAAGATTTTCAGGTTACTTTACAGTGTGGCTAGTTCATTACTTTGTCAATTCAAGGGATAACAAGTTGGTTATGACGGTGAAAGCTGTTGTCTGGGAAACTTTGCTAAATCATTGACACCAATTTGTAATTCTGCATTAAGCTATCCAGGTATGTAATTCCAGACATTGCTGTTGTTTTTACAAAACTCCGTTAGATTTGCTGTCATTATTGCCTCAGAATCCAGAGAAGTATCTTTCTTCTTAGGATTACTTCTGTCCACTCTGGTGCTGTTGGTTCTAAGGTGACTGCTGGGGCTAAGGTGAGAACTTCAAATGCTTCCACACAAGGCAGGATGTGCCTAATAGGATTAGTTTGTAAATGGTGCACTCCCTTCACTGTTCACACTGGACTTCTCTGTGCTCCCAGCACTTGCACATGAGATTCTCAGTGGCATCCTGAACACTCCTTCTCCACTTTGAGCGGTCATGGGCCAGATATTCCTAGGAGTCAGTTGGAATGCTGCATTTTTTTTTCAAGGATTCTTTGAGAACATCCTTGAATCTCTTCCTGTGACAGAGCTGAGGATAGAGTGTTGGATCTGGAAATCTTATTGCCAGGCATGTGAATAGCATGGCCTGCCAAGTGGAGCCAACTGAGTGAAATTAGAGTCTCAATGTTGGCCTGGGAGAGGGCACTGATATTTGGTCACATTAGTTGACATTTAACATATACAATAGCCTTAAAGAGTTTTGGTAGTATCTTTCCAGGACCCTGTGGTGTTTTCAATAGGTAAAACAAGACTCAAAAGCATATGGGAGTTTAGGGATCACTGCTTCTCAATAGACCATGTTTTGTGCCAAGTTTAGTAAGTATATGGTGCTTGCACCTTACTGGAGTATAGCCAATTGCAGACTGCCCCCTGTTTAGTAGTTACCTTCTGTGGTGTAAACTAATGGCATTATGAGGCACGGCACGGTAGCACAGCGGTTAGCGTGACGCTTTACAGCACCAGCGATCGGGGTTCGATTCCCATCGCTGTCTGTAAGGAGTTTGTACATTCTCCCATGTCTGCATGGGTTTCCTCCGGGTGCTCTGGTTTCCTCCCACATTCCAAAGATGTATGGGTAGGTTAATTTGGGTTTAAAATGGGCGGCGCGGACTCGTTGGGCCGGAAGGGCCTGTTACCACGCTGTAAATAAAATTTTTAAAATTTAAAAAAAAATTAAAATTAAAATGTCCTCAAACATGGTAATCTATAAATGTTACTGGCGTGCATCAACCAATGAAAGTAAATATAGGGGTTTAATCTTTTGACTTTGAAGTTGGTCCATAAAAGAATAAACAGTGGATGTTAATTTTCTAAAGTGGTTTTAAAAGTCCTGTCAAATCTGAAAATTAAGAAATAAATGATTAAAGAGGGGTTCTTTTGTAACTCAACTTGAACCCTTTGGAACTTTGAACATGTCAATAATGTGTATTGTAGGATGTAAGCTTAAATAAATATCCAGGATTTTTATTTTATTTACAATACAGAATTCTTTGGGAGGTAAAATTGTTTGGAGTAGTCAATTTATAAATGATTTGTGGAGGGAATAATGGGCTAAATGACTTTCTCCAGAAATTCTAAATCTAGGGCTACCTTTTATATGACCATCTTTGTATTGATGCAAAGTGGTTTGGAATGCCCATTATGACAGCAAGTGTCATAAAAATTGGAACAATTGAATGTGCTTAATCCTCAGGTGTAAAACCCCTCCATAAATCTATGTCTCCCTTATTTTAGTTAATTAGTTTTGTCATTGGAATGAAATGGCTTTGATTCCAGGATCCACTCTGAACTTGATAATTTAGTGACAGTTCTGTGCATTGCTGGATAAATCCTGCATTATTGGAGGTGCCAGATTTCAGATGTGGGCAAAATCATATCTATGTAAGATTTAATTCCCCCTATTTGAAAAAGACAGTGTATGTTCTGGTCTTCATTTCTCTCTCAAACAACTCCATTTAAAACAAAAAGTAGATTTTTAGTCATTCAATTATTTGCTGTTTGTTGTACTTTCCTTTGTTATGATTGGCAATATAACAAGTGTCTGTTTTTTTTACAAACGGTTCTAAAGTATTTTAAGTATCTTCATGTGATATGGTACTATATAACTGCACATTCATTCTTTCCAGGTTATTCAATTTATCCACAAATATCACATTCTCTGAAGATAATCAATCATGTATTGGTTTATTACTGTCACTTGTACTGAGGTACAGTGAAAAACTTGTCTTGCATTCCATTTGTACAGATCAATTCATTACGCAGTGCAGATACATTGAGTTAGTACAGGGTGCATTGAGGTAGTACAGGGTAAAAGCAATAACAGAATACAGTAAAGTGTCACAGCTACAGGGAAGTGCATTGCAGGTAGACAATAAGGTGCAAAGTCAAACAAGGTAGATTGTGAGGTCAAGAGTCCACCTCATTGTATCAGGGAACCGTTCAATAGTCTTATCACAGTGGGATAGAAGCTGTCCTTGAGCCTGGCGGTATGTGCCCTCAGGCTCCTGGATCTTCTGCCTGATGGGAGAGGAGAGGAGAGAAGGGAGAATGACCCGCGTGGGTGGGGTCTTTGATTATGCTGGCTGCTTCACAAAGGCAGCAAGAGGTAAAGACAGAGTCTATGGAGGGGAGGCTGGTGTCCGTGATGCGCTGGGCTGTGTCCACAACTCTCTGCAGTTTCTTGTGGTCCTGGGCAGAGCAGTTGCCGTACCAAGCAGTGATGCATCCAGAAAGGATGCTTTCCGTGGTGCATTGATAAAAGTTAGTGAGTGTCAAAGAGGACATGCCAAATTTCTTTAGCTCCTGAGGAAGTAGAGGCACTGGTGAGCTTTCTTGGCCGTGGCATCTACATGGTTGGACCAGGACAGGCTATTGGTGATGTTCACTCCAAGGAACTTGAATCACTCAACCCTCTCGACCTCAGCACCGTTGATGTAGACAGGTGCATGTACACCGCACCCCTTTCCTGAAGTCAATGACCAGCTCTTTTGTTTTGCTGACATTGAGGGAAAGGTTGTTGTCATGACACCATGTCACTAAGCTCTCTATCTCCTTCCTGTATTCCGACTCATCATTATTTGAGATATGGCCTACTACAGTGGTATCATCTACAAACTTGTAGATGGAGTTAGAGCAGAATCTGGCCACGCAGTCATGAGTATAGAGGGAGTAGAGTAGAGGGCTGAGGACACAGCCTTGTGGGGCACCAGTGTTGAGAATAATCGTGCTGGAGGTGTTGCTGCCTATCCTCAGTGATTGCGGTCTGTTGGTCGGGAAGTCAAGGATCCAGTTACAGAGGGAGGTGTTGAGTCCCAGGTCTTCGAGTCTGGTGATGAGTTTGCTTGGAATTATAGTATTGAAGGCAGAGCTGTAGTCAATAAACAATAGTATAATGTAGGTGCCTTTACTGTCCAGATGCTCCAGAGCTGAGTGTAGGGCCAGGGAGATGGCATTCACTATAGACCTGTTTTGGCAGTAGGCGAATTGCAGTGGGTCGAGGTTTTCTGGGAGGCTGGAGTTAACGTGTGTCATGACCAGCCTCTCAAAGCACTTCATGATGGTGGATGTCAGAGCCACTGGTCGGTAGTCGTTAAGACATGTTACCTTGTTTTTCTTAGGTACTGGGATGATGGTGTCTTCTTAAAAACAGATGGAAATCTGAGATTGAAGCAGGGAGAGGTTAAATATGTCTGCAGATACCCCCACCAGCTGATCAGCACGAGATCTGAGCACACAGCCCAGGACAGCATCCGGGCCAGATGCTTTCCTCAGGTTCACTCTCTGGAAGACTGATCTTTACGTCCTTGACGGTGACCACGGGTTCAGTTGCATTGGAGGCTGTCAGGGTGGGTGGTGACAATCCACTTCCCTTCTGTTCAAAACGTGCATAGAATGTGTTAAACTCATCAGGAAGGGATGCACTGTTGTTGACTATGCTGCCCGACTTCATTTTGTAGCCCGTTATAGCATGTAAGCCCTGCCACAACTGACGACTGGTCTTAGACTCTATTTTGAACCAGTATTGTCTCTTAGCATTCCTGATAGCTTTCCAGAGGTCATATTTTGATTTCTTGTAAAGGTCAGGGTCACCAGATTTGTGTGCAGCAGTCCTCGACTTCAGTAGGGAGTGGATCTCCTGGTTCATCCATGATTTCTGGTTTGCGAACGCCTGTATTGTCCTCTTTGGTACACAGTCCTCAACACACTTGCTGATAAAGTCCATGATGGTGGTGACATACTCATCTAGACTGGTAGCTGAGTCTTTGAACATGGACCAGTCCACTGACTCAAAGCAGTTGCATAGAAGCTCATGTATTTTCTCAGACCAGCACTGCCCGACTATCTGTACCAGGTCCTCCTGTTTCAGTTTGTTTGTATGCAGGGAGGAGGAGCACAGCCTGGTGGTCTGATTTACCAAGGAGAGGGCATGGGGTGGCTCGGAAGGCATCTTTGATTTTGTATAGCAATGGTCAAGGGTGTTAGGGCCCCTGTGTCATATTGTTACTTCAGAGGTTTTATGCCTTAACCAATACACCTGGTCCTGCAGGTGTTCAAAATGGCCAGGAGCTAATCAGAATGTTGCAGTTGGCCTTGCCTTTTATATAGAATAATCAGTCAGTAGGTATCAGGCTGGATATCTTTAAATTCAGTACAGTATTTCATTGATTCTTAGTTCTGCTTTTAATTCTACAGTCTCTTCTACTTCTACAGAAATAACAGTATGGCATTAAGTGCAAATGATATAGCAGCTTCAGACTAGGAGGCGATATGCTTTTAGATAAATACCCAAAAGTTGCTGCCCAAGTTAGCTTTGCAAAAATAGCATCTCGCTGCGTGTCTCCTCATTGAAATCAATGGAATAGCGTTGCATTGACGTGGCAAAGATAGTGCCAGAGAGAGGAGACCTTTTGTGTGCAGCTCCAAAAGGAATTATAAAATACTCCCATTTACAACTACCACAGCTGAAATCTGCAGCCACAGACACTGCAGTAAGCCACATTGTTTCAAGTCATCAACAGTCACAAGACAGTGCACCCTGGTACCTTCCTGATCATCAAGGGGGACTTAACTACTTGAAGAAATCTCTGACAAACTACCACCAATATGTTACCAGCGGCACCAGAGGAGCCAACACACTTAATCACTGTTACACCACCATCAAGAACACTTACTGTGCCATCCCACGCCAGCACTTTGGCAAGTCCGATCACCTGGCTGTATTTCTGCTCCTGATATATAGGCAGAGACTGAGGACCGCAGCACCAGTGGTCAGGACTGTGAAGGTATGGTCAAGGGAGGCAGAGGAGCGTTTACAGGACTGCTTGGGATCAGTGGACTGGACCATATTCAGGGATTCATCTTCAGATCTGAATGAATACGCCACAGCCGTCACTGACTTCATCAAGACCTGTATGGATCAGTGTGTGCCGTTGAGAACATACCACGTTTTCTCAAACCAGAAGCCCTGGATGAACCAGGAGATTTGCAGTCTGCTGAGGGCTAGATCTGTGGCATTCAAGACTGGTGATCCAGGACCCTACAAGAAGTCCAGGTACGACCTACAGAAGACCATTGTGAGAGCGAGAAGGCAATTCTGTGTGAACTTGGAGACACAATTGGACGCATAACAGCTGTGGCAGGGTTTGCATGCCATTACATCCTGTAAGGCAAAACCTAACAGCATAAATGACAGTGATGCTTCACTCCCTGATGAGCTCAATGTCTTTTATGCACACAATGAAAGGGAGAATAACACTACGCCTGTGTGAATCCCCACAGCATCTGGTGACCCTGTGATCTCTGTCTCAGAGGCCAATGTCAAAACATCCTTCAAGAGGGTGAACCCTTGAAAGGCGTCAGGCCCCAACGGGGTACCTGGCAGGGTACTGAAAATCTGCTGACCAACTGGCTGGAGTGTTCAAGGAGATCTTCAACCTCTCAATGCTGCATTTGGAGGTAAAGGCATCAATCATACCAGTGCCCAAGAAGTGCTGCCTCAATGACTATCGCCTGGTAGCACTCACATCTACTGTGATGAAGTGCTTTGAGGGGTTGGTCATGGTGAGAATTAACTCCTCCCTGAGCAAGGACCTGGACCCGCTGCAATTTGCCTACCACCACAACAGATCTACAGCTGACGCAATCTCACTGACTCTCCACTCTGCTTTGGAGCACCTAGACAACAGCAAAACATACGTCAGGCTGCTGTTTATCGATTACAGTTCAGCGTTCCACACCATCATCCCCTCAGTACTAATCAACAAGCTTCAAAACCTGGGCCTCTGTACCTCCCTCTGCAACTGGATCCTCGACTTCCTTATCGGGAGACCACAGTCAGTGTGGATTGGTAGTAACATTTCCTCCTCACTGACAGTCAACACAGGCGCACCTCAAGGATGTGTGCTTAGCCCACTGCTCTACTCTTCGACACTCATGACTGTGTGGCTAGGCACAGCTCAAACACCATCTATAAATTTGCCAAAGACACCGCTGTTGTTGGCAGAATCTCAGATGGCGATGAGGAGGTGTACAGGAGTGAGATAGATCAGCTGGTTGAGTGGTGTCGCAACAACAACCTCTCAGTCAATGTCAGCAAGACTAAAGAATTGATTGTGGACTTCAGGAAGGGAAGTTGGGAGAACACACACCAGTCTTCATTGAGGGGTCAACGGTGCAAAGGGTGAGCAGCTTCAAGCTGCTGGGCGTCAACATTTCAGAGGATCTATCTTGGGCCCAACACATTGATGCAATCACAAAGAAGACATGCCAGCAACTCTACTGAAGATTTGGTATGTCTCCAAAGACTCTTGCAAATTTCTATAGATGTACGAGGGAGAGCATTCTGACTGGTTGCATCACCGCCTGGTATGGAGGCTCCAATGTGCAGGATGGAAAAAAGCTGCAGAGGGTTGTAGACTCAGCCACCTCCTTCACGGGCACAACCCTCCTCGCCACTGAGTACATCTTCAAGAGGCGGTGCCTTGAGGGTGGTATCCATCATTAAAGACCTTCACCACCTGGGACATGCCCTCTTTATGTTGCTACCATCAGGGAGGAGGAGGTACAGGATCCTGAAGACCCACGCTTAACGTTTCAAGAACAGCTTCTTCCCCTCCGCCGTCAGATTTCTGAACAGTCCATGAACCCATGAACACTACCTCATTGTTTGTCTTTTGCACTGTTTATTTATTTTTGTAACCTATAGTAATTTTTAAGTCTTTATGTCTTGCACTGTACTGCTGCCACAGAACAACAAATTTCACGACATATGTCAGTGATAATAAACCTGATTCTGGTAGATACAAACTGAACTCACCACAGAAACTTTAATTTTTCTCCCTTTCAATCCAATGTGTAATTTTTAGTTGCTATTTTTCAGTATCCTTTTGCATTAAAAATGAACTGTTGCATGTGAAGCTTCATTCCTTCAGGTTTTAGTGGTCATCAGGGACTTTTAAAGATGCAAAATTCTAAATATGTATTGTCTTTTTTTCCTTAGTCATTAATTCCTCTTTTTTCCCTCACAAACAAATCTTTCTTTCCTTCTCCTTTATTTCTCTTTGAGTTGATTTGACATTGAATTCAGCGACAGTCATTTGTATTTCCTTGTCATTTCACATGCTGCTAATTTTACAATCCATCAATCTGATTGGTAATGGACAAGCTTGCTCTGTTTGCCTCGCCACAATAGTATCAGCTCACGTTTTCAGCAGCATGCTATTCAAATAATGTAAAAGCCTAAACCTGCAATGGCATGCACAACTAATGCCAGCCTCTTTTAGAATGCTCAGCTGTAGCAAATTATAACTCACTATGTATACACATCTACTGCACTAATGTAGTTTTATTTGAATGCATAGCGACGATGGTTGATTTATGGCCTTCTTTGTTAATTGAAACTAACATGACACTCCATTTGTAAATGAATGAGCATTACCTGCTTTTTTTTCTGTTGTGTCTAAAGTTTATGTTCTTTTCATCTGATGAGCTTGAATCCAGAATACTTGTTAAAGATGTTCTTTCATTGTACTAAAACATTATTAGAAACTGCTTTATGTTCTTAATATAATAATTTATATTTTTCCTATGATGTCCTGTTTCAGGAGAGTTCAGCCAGCAATTTGCACCCCAACTATTCGACTGCTTGCAAGCAAATCGGAGGTGGTGAGTAGTTCCTTCTATAGTTCAGTGTTGTCACGAACCAGCAACAAAAGAACCACACTGAGCATGATTCAGTGTTAAAAACTATTTTATTAATCACTACTTATGATAATACGTAAAATAAAAGTAAAAATGTTAGTATGTTAGAATTCAAAAATGTTAAACCTTGAACGTTAACCCCAAAACTAAACTCGTCGTGTGTGTGTGTGACAAAGTCCTAAACTCCAAGTTCCGGAATGGTTCTTAAAGTTCAGTTCCGCAAGCCATAAGGTGAAACATGAGCAAAGGCTTCTTTAACAACCACCGTTGTCTGAAGATAAGATGTAGACGTAGAGAAACATAGAGAGAGTAAATACGAAATCCAAATGTTCCACGATGGAACCCCAGCGACACTTCAGTGTTTACTCGGTAGTGACTTGCTCACCCCGAAAAGAATCGGAATCGTGGTCATCCACACACAAATACCTGTTTCCTTCTACAGGTCAGCAACAAAGTGAACTCCACAGGATTACTTCCAATTTCCATACATGGATTTCAGTGGCAGACACAGTTATTGTTTCTCATCCATCGATAGAGAAAACTAGCAGGCTGGTGTCTCTCTCTCTCTCTCTCTCTCCTTCTTCTTCTGACTTCTCCAACAACATCATTACGTCCTTTATCTTCTATTGATGTAAGCACGCCCCACACACACGTACACACACACTCTCTATCTTAAAGGGACTTTCACTGAGTCCGTAACCGTGTTCCAAGATGAAGTAGATAAAAGTTATTGAAAAATCTTCAATAATGCTTTATAACTTTTAGTGAAACTTGGTTACAGTAAGCTTCATGTTAAAATTGGAAAATAAATTAGCAATTTAGGACATTAATCATGTAATTTCAGTGTGAATGTTGCAGTAGAGCAGTGGAGTAAAGGGTAAGAGAAGCTCATGTTGTGGGATTTGAAGCGTTGTCGTCTGGGGAAAGTATGCAATGAACAATTGCATTTGTGGCATGCCATGTTACTGTTTGATCAATCAGTCTTGGGAGGGATCAAGAAAGAGATTCAAGAGGTTCAGGGTAAAATTGTTCTCTCAAATTCCAGCAAATGTGGATTTAGCAATCCCTTCCGTGATAAGGTATGCGGAAGTAAAATAAGAGGAAAAAATGGGAAATTCATGTTAGACACTGACAGCTTAATATTACAGAAGGCCAAAAGGAGTATGGAAAGTGTGGAGTGAAATTAAAAGATAAGAAAGCAAGCAGAAGGCATGAAAACATTGTAATTAAAATCAAAGAAAATCCAAAAATGTTTTATGAATGTGTAAAGAGTAAGAGGATAATTAAGGAAAGATTAGGGCTTATTAGAAACCAAAAAATGTAACCGCTGTGAAAGTGGAGGATGTGGGTGAGGTTATTAACAAATAGTTTGTAGGTATCTTTACAAAAGAGGAGATTTACACTGCTATTGCAGTTAAGAAGGAAGAGTGTGATATATTTGATGGGTTAACATAGGAAAAAGTGGAAGTATTAAGGGGCATAGCATCTTTGAGGGTAGATAGTCTCTCGGGCCCAAACAAAGCATATTCCAGCTTGTCAAGGGAAACGAGTGAGGAGATTCCAGAGGCTTGGACCAGCATCTTTTAATCCTCTCTTGGTACAAAAAAAGGAAGGTGATAATGGGAACCATTAAGGGGGAAATGAAGGGCAGATGGAACCAGCTGGGGAGGAGATACAGTGGATGAAGTGTGTGGTTGGTAGGTGGATGGAACCAGGTTTGGTGGGGGGGGGGTAATGAGTGGGGGTCTGGAGGGGGTATGGGAAAGGGGACAAAAATGGGAGGGCCAGAGGTGGATCGGGATGAAGTAGAGAGGGGAACACAGGAAGTAAGGATTACCAGAAGCTGGAAAATTCAATGTTCATACCATTGGGTTGTAGACTACCTAGGTGGTATATGGGGTGCTGTTCCTCTAGTTTGTATTGGGCCTTACTCCAGCAGGGGACAAAGCCGAGAACAGACAGGTCAGTGTGGGAATGGGAAGGGGAATTGAAATAACATGTAACTGGAAGCTGTGGATGGCCATTGCAGAGCGTAGGTGCTCTGCAAACCAGTCACCAAGTTTGCACTTGGTCTTGCTGATGTAGCGGAGGCCATATTGAGAGCACTGAATGCAATAGATGAGGTTGGAGGAGGTGCACATGAACCTTTGCCTCGCCTGGAAGGGCTGTTTATGTCCCTGAATGATAGTAAGGGAGAAGGTGTAGGAACAAGTATTACACCTTCTGATGCTGCAGAAGGAAAAAGCAGGTGTCAGGGAGGGATGGGTGGGGTTGGATGAGCAGACCAGGGAATCACAGAGACAGTGGTCCTGGCGGAAAAGGGTGGGGAGTGGAAGATGTGGCTGGTGGTGGGATCCTGTTGCAGATGTGGGAATGATGAAGGAGTATATGCTGGAAGTGGAGGCTAGTGGATTGAAAGGTGAGGACTAGGAGAACTCCATCTCCTTTCTGTATGGAGGAAGGGAGAATGAGAACAGAAGTTCAGGAAACAGGAAATGCGAGAGAGGGCTCCATCAACCACAGTAGAAGGGAAGTCACACTTCCTGAAAAGGGAGGACATTTCAGATGCCCTGGAATGGAAGTCCTAATCTTGAGAGCGGATGGAGCCAGAGAAACTAGAGAAAGGTATGGTATCCTAACCAGAGACAGGCTGGGATTAATCTAGGTAGCTGTGAGAGTCAGTGCATTTATAGTAAATGTCAGTGGATAATTTGTCTCCTGAGATGGAGACTGAGAGATCCAGAAAAGGGAGAGAAGAGTCTGAGATGGTCCAAGTGAACTTGAGAATGGGGTGAAACAGGTACCTGGATAGGGAAGGTTTAGAGGGATATAGGCCAAATGCAGGCAAATGGGATGAGCTTAGATGGGCAATTTGGTCAGCATGGAATAGTTGGGCCAAAGGGCGTGTTTCGCTGCTATATAACTCTATGAATCTATAATATTTGTAGTAGAAGCAAGAAGCTGTTGAAGAAGCCTTGGTAAGTTGATTGCAGATGTTATCAGATATTCAATGATATTTTTAAAAGTAGGTCAGTGAACAATTTTGTAGAGAAAAATAATCATTCATTAGAACTGGAAATGAAAAGTGAATAAACTTTTTAAGTAGAACTTGGTGAAATTAATTGTAACGAGCTTGGAGGAAAAACAAGTTGGGTGACTGCATGATGTTTGAGAACTCATAAATGTGTGAGGGAGTCAGAAGAAAATTGTATAAAATTGAAATGGTAAAAACTGGCAGATTGGGCCTTAATTGTGTGCTTTTTTTAATGCCAAAGGCTAAAAGTAAGGCAGTAGTTTGCATTATTTTTAATTTTGGGGATCTAATTTTTTAACGTGCCTAATATTTGAAACTGGATAGTGATTTCTAGTTTTTTTTATTATTGTGGAATTATTTAAGCTTTCAGAGTATTTTAGCTGAAAGATAATTGCACAGCCTCTGATGGGGAAAAAAAGTTACAATTTATGGGATTATTCAGATAACTTAATATGAGCAAATGTTTGATTGCATTCTTTGGTTATGATGCAGCAGGTGGAATATCTAATTTTGCCTTCTGACATATTCAGTATAGATTTGGAAGATTTAGAATTCTGATTTCTTTTTCCAAAAACCAGATTTCAATCACCCTCTGGTTGAAAAAAATCCTTCCTCTACTCCACTCTAAATCTCCAACTCCTAACCTTAAACATATGCCCACTGGACATAGGCACCTCTGCTAAAGGGGTAGGTTTCTCACTCTTTACCCTATCTATGCCCCTTATAATTTTGTGTGTCTCGGCCTTGTCTGCTCCAAGGAATTCAAACCCAGTCTCTGAAATCCCTGGTGAATCTCCCACTAAGATGTCTAACATTTCCTTTTTAATGGTAATTTGTTCTTGAATTCCACACTCCCATCTCTGAATTTTCTAACTGCAATGTCCTCCTCCATGGTGAATTCAGATGAGAAGTATTCATTTAAGACCTCACATATGTCTTCTTGGCTCTATACTGCCATTTTGTTACCTATTGTTTGTGAAGATGACTCACAGCCATCTCCTCGGGGGCAATCAGGGAGGGCAATCAGTGCCAGCTTTGCCTATGACACCTCCATCACATGATTGAATAAAATAAAATTAATGGTCTGTATCATATTTGTGGAAGCTTGCTGTACATAAAATGGCAGCTGCACATCCTTTGTAACAGCTAACAAGCTATTAAAATTATTTCCTTAACAAGAAACACTTTGGGAGGTCCTTATTTGATGAAATTTGCCTCGTAATTGCATGTCCTTTCTAAAACTTGCAATAATTTTATTTTTGTTGTTTAAAGCAAACTGAAGGCAAAGGTATTGTCATCACCGGATGTGACACTGGATTTGGATTTTCACTGGCCCAGCACCTGCACAAAAGAGGATTCAAAATTTTTGCAGGATGCCTGTTAAAGGTATAGATGGTATATCTTCTTTATTGCGCAGGGTTCAGAAACTGATTTCAAATCAAAGAGAAATGTTTTGTCATAAGGTTTTTATTTAAAAGGTAATTGATTTAGAATAGGAAAAGTAAATTCTCCTTTAATGTTTTAATAATAATCACCAAAATAATCAAATATACTTATAATGTGACCAAAATACTAATTTGACCCATGCTTAAAATATCAATTCACAAGTATGTAAATGTGGATATCGGAAAGGACAGGACAGCTTTGGCTTTGATATGTTCACAGTTACATAATCTTCAATTCACATGTTAAACAGTGCTGGAGGGAAACCAACACCCATTGACTGTAACTCCCAGAAGATTCAACGCTTTCTTCACAGAAAATGAGGGTTGAGTAAAGTATATGCAACTAATAGAATTTCTTCAGGGATAAAATCAACTGGTCTTCAAAGTAATTTGTACTTTTGTTACCATTTTGCTATCCAGGCCAGCTTTCAGAATACTCCATAAGAATAAATTTGATTGAAATGCCAAACGTGCACAAAGTTTAAATCTTCAATCAACTAGCTGTTTAACATACAAATTGAAAAATAACTGTGAACATATCACAGGCATGCCCAGTCCTAGTCCAATATCCATATTAACATACTTTTAAATTACTATTTTAGGCATGGGTCAAAAATGTATTTTGGTCAAAATCTTTAAGTGCTGTATGTTCACTTATTTTTGATAACATTTGGCTGGAGTGGAATTTCATCTTATCAAATCAATATGAATATTGCCTTTCTACTGGGAGGAGATGGGGGCTACCCATGTTGTTGTGCTAAAATAACCTGAACATCAAGAGCCCAACCTGTGAGAATTCTTGAATGCCAATCAGAGCGTATTAAGATGCCATGGAAAACAGAAAATCCAGCGACTGTGCTGAAGGTGAATCGAAAAGTACACATACTGCACTGACAGTGACTTCCTGCTTTCAGGATAAAGGTGGAGAAGGATCAAAGAAGCTGGAGGACATGAAGAGTGATCGGATGGTTGTCATCCAGTTAGATGTTTGCAAAGATGAGGAGGTGGAGAGAGCAGTGGATTTTGTGAAAGAACATTTGATGGATTCAGAAAAAGGTCAGTTGGTTTCAGTAAATACTAAATAAGTATTGGAATGTGCACACAGTTAAAGTAAAAGATGAAATAACATTATAAAAAAAAATAAAAATTTAGAAGTTTATTTTTGAGGAACATGCAATCCACATCTATTTGATTAGCAGGGTGGAGCTTTGCGCTATGCATTACTTATGGCGTAGTCTACCACTTAAACAAACCTCAGCCTACAAATTGAAAATATTGCACTTTCTGGTATATTTTACAGAAAAAACATTCTGAATAAATACCTTAAATTCTCATCAATTCGATTGATTTTTATTCCTGGCTGAAAAACTGTGTAGCCTGTGAATCAGTGACGCCAACTTTGGGACTTCTGGGTTAGAATACATGTGCATAAAAAAAATTCAAAATTGTTCTCAGTTTCACTGTCTATACACCCGCTAGATTATTTCCTCCAGCTGCTGTTTTCAGTGCAGCATTGCTCCAGTCAGGGGAAAGTACCTACCAAAATATTTTATCTCCAAGTTTTCCTCAGTTCTGATGAGAAGTCATCGACCTGTCTCATCACATCTGAGACCCACTGAGCATTTCCAGAACTTTCTGCTTTATTTTGTGTTTCTGTAATATGCAATATTTTGCTTTTACTTTCCATAGTGTTAAATTTACTGGTTAGGATGGGGGAGTTATTGTGTTTACATTTCAAGTCCAGTAATTGATTGGAATTGTGTGTGTTTGTAGAGCAGTAAATTACTGGTATTATTTTACCTTTGTGATTCAATTTGATAATAGTGTGTTCTTGGGTTCTGGAGATAATTTCAGTAGTCTGATTACAACATAACATTGGGTTGGAGTACCAAAACTGCCTAACTGGGGAAATAATGTTGTTTAGTGGAAAGAGAAACCTTACTTAATGATTTACATTTCAGTGATAGGAGTGACATGCACATCACAAAAGAATCGGAAAACTTATGTGTTTTCCAAGATGAAAAATGGGAGTACACTGCCCTCTTAAAGTGTATGTATTGGATGAAGCACTACAATTAATCATGTTTTTCAAATAAATCTCATGACTAGGCTGTTTCAACACAATTTCTTGATTAGGTCTTTGGGGACTGATTAACAATGCCGGTATCTCAACTTTTGGTGAAGTAGAGTTCACCACCATGAATACCTATAAGGAGGTTGCAGAGGTTAACCTGTGGGGGACCGTCCGTGTGACCAAAGGTTTCCTTCCATATATTCGCAGAGCAAAAGGTGAGTGATGAGTTTGAGTAGTATGTGTGTATTGTTTTTAGTGAACTTAGATATTCAGTAACCTGACTGGCCATTTACACCACTCTGTAAGATGCTTTACAATGTATTGACTTGTAGGGTTAAATTTTTACATCTGCATAAATCGCGCAGGTTTGTGCTGGGCAAGGAATCTACTCTGTCCATCCAAAAACATTGGTGAATGACTTGATTGACATTCCAATTTGGATTTTATCGTAATAAAATTAACAATACTTCTCATGTGCTTCATTGGAAGCTGAGAAACTGGTTTTAAATAGCAGGAAATCCAGCAGGGTTGCTGCTGCTTGAAGGCAGCTTCTTTTTAAGTACTTCTTTGTTATGTCTTTGTTAGAAACATCCATTTTCTTTCTTAAGGCTAACTGCCACATAAATCCCTGTTATCTTTTTGCTGCCTTTCTTGAACTTCCTACCTTCCAATTATAGAACATAGAACAGCACAGCACAATACAGGCCCTTCGGCCCACCATGTTGTGCCAACCTTTAAAATTGTTCTCAAATCAAAGAAATTCTGGAAGATCAAAGCCAATTCATCCAGTATCTCTAGAGCCACTCTTTACAACCCTAGTGTGTTGGTCTTCAGTCCAGCAGATTTGTCAGTTTTTCATCTCATTAATTTCTCATGTACTTTTAATAATATTATTTTCTTTAAATTTTTCACACTCATTGGACTCTTTGTTACCCACAATTTCTAGTATATTTTCTGAAGATAAAAACAAATTATTAGTCTAACATTTCTGCCATTTCAGTACTCCCCCTTTTTAATTTCTCATGAACATCTGAGAGATAGTGATATTATAAGGTTTGGCCCAGGTAGACTGAAACTAAAAGTTGACAGGTAAAACTGTAACAAAATAATGGAGTTTCCTTAAGCAAGATGGTTCAGGTAAGGTTGAGGCACATTCCCAAGAGGCAAAAGAAGAAGAAACAAATCCAGAGCTCCCTGGATGATGAAAGAGATATAGACTAAGGTAAAGCTAAAGACAGCTACATGTGGCAGTGTAATACCAGTGAGAACCAGGCTGATTACGAAAGGATTGGTTGGGGGGGGGGGGGGGGGGGTGGTAAGTGAAAATTAAAATAAGAGAGGCAAAAACAGCATGTGAGAAAAGATTAGCTGCTAATATAAATGGGAATTCAAAAATGTTCTATAGGCTTATTGTCACGAACCAGCAACAAAAGAACCACACTGAGCATGATTCAGTGTTAAAAACTATTTTATTAATCACTACTTATGATAATACGTAAAATAAAAGTAAAAATGTTAGTATGTTAGAATTCAAAAATGTTAAACCTTGAAGGTTAACCCCAAAAACTAAACTCTGTGTGTGTGTGTGTGTGTGTGTGTGTGTGTGGCAAAGTCCAAAACTCCCAGTTCCGGAATGGTTCTTAAAGTTCAGTTCCGCAAGCCATAAGGTGAAACATGAGCAAGGGCTTCTTCAACAACCACCATTGTCTGAAGATAAGACGTAGATGTAGAAAAACAGAGAGAGAGTACATATGAAATCCAAATGTTCCACGATGGAACCCAAATGACACTCCAGTGTTTATTCGGTAGTGACTTGCTCACCCCGAAAAGCATCGGAATCGTGGTCGTCCACACACAAATACCTGTTTCCTTCTACAGGTCAACAACAAAGTGAACTCCACCGGATTACTTCCAACTTCCATACATGGATTTCAGTGGCAAACACAGTTATTGTTTCTCATCCATCGATAGAGAAAACAAGCAGGCTGGTGTCTCTCTCCCTTCTCTCTCTCTCTCTCCTTCTAACTTCTTCAACAACGTCATTATGTCCTTTATGTTCTATTGACGTAAGCACGCCCCACACACACATACACACACACTCTCTATCTTAAAGGGACTTTCACTGAGTCTGTAACATTATAAATAGTTAAAAGATAGTAGTGAACAATTGGGGCCCATTAAGGGCAAAAATGGAAACATGCACATGTATGCTGGGGACATTGTTGAGGCATTAAATGAGTATATTCATCTGTCTTCAGAAAGGAAGAGGGTGCTTTGATGGAATTTTCTGGCTACTTTTGTGCTTGTTTTAATTTTGTATTCTTTATCAATTTTTTTTAAAGTTCTCTCAATCCATAAAACTGTTGGATTGACCTGAGAACCATTTGATTCATTGAATGTCCATCAGGGAGAGAAATCTGCTGCCCTTCACCAGTCTAGCCTACGTGTTACTCCTGACCCATAGCTAGACAGTTAATTGTTGTCTGAAATGGCCTCTCAAGCCACACAATTCAGGGGCAAATTTTCATCTGGCAATCACCTCATTCATGTTGAAAATCTAGAAGATAATGTGATGTGCTATTTTGGGGCTTAATTAAAAAAGCCTTTTCTTATGAGAGAGAGTCAGTGGGCAAGTTTGGAAAGGGATGTGCAGGGATATGCAAGAATCCTTTATCAATTTATTGATGTGAACTTATTTTCTGTGAGTTCATAAATCGAGTGAAAAGTTGAACCCAATCCAGCCACAATCTGGAGATGGTATTTTTACATTCATCATCAGTTCTGTATTGCATTAATGAGAAAAAATCTGTTGACAATAATTTGATACTAATTCCAAATATAGATTCAACACACTTGTACTGTTTTAATCTTGTCAATTTTTCTTTGCACTCTATTCCCTCTACAACTTGCTAAAGGAATACGTAAAATCTTTACTGACAGATCTTGTGAACACATTAATTTCTGATTCATTATAGAATAACACACATTTCTATGAACAAAACCCAGTGAAAAGGGAAACTTTCTTCAGAACAACAATGCTGTCTTCATTAATACGTTAATTATCTCAAAATCACCTTGGAATCTCATTTCACAATGTGGCCACTAAAATAATACTAATCCTGCAGTTTCAACAGCTGCCAAACACCACTTTCAACTACATTGAATCCCCACACATTAAAACCTAAATCATCCTTGGAAAGATCAACTTTAACCACTTCATTCATTTGAGCTATTGGGCAGATCTATAAGTAACTAGAAATTAAAAATTTAATTATGATGCTAAAGCAAAGCGGAATCCTACATCTGTGTTTACAGGACAGTATTGGAATATGACTTTGCAAGTTACTTAATCAATACTTTTAAACTATCTATGTGCCTGCCATAATTTTTTTGCAATCAAGTTCACTTTATTGTAATTTTTCATTATCTGCTGGAGTGGTAAGACATTCCCAGATTCTATGTGTTTAGCTCAAGACTTTTTGCTAAGGTAGGGAGATAGAATGCAGTAAAACAACTGTCACTTGTTTAGAAATTCCACACTTTGTCCATTTCAAGGCTAGAGTGGCCTGAAAATGGAGCTGAGGTCTTTGTAGGGCATCCTATTGGGAGCAATGGCTTAAAGAGGTGTTGCCAGTTAAATGCAGCACTTGACAAACCACACCAGATAATGACTTTGCCTATTAACTGTATTTCTTTATTAATCACAATTAGTTCAAACAACTCAAAAATTCACTATGTAGTACCAAAAAAACTGCATGAACTCTTTAGTTACACAACTCTTTTACTTAGTTTCACAACTTCCAAAACCCATCAATCCTATTCAGATATTACCTGGCCAGGGATCGATGCAACAAGTTCTTCAAATCAGAGATTTAATTCAACCACCAGGGTCTTCTGCAGTTGTTGGTCTCCAGAGTTAATGCTGCCAGTCATCTCATGAGGCA
Source organism: Pristis pectinata (assembly GCF_009764475.1). Lineage (NCBI taxonomy): Eukaryota > Metazoa > Chordata > Chondrichthyes > Rhinopristiformes > Pristidae > Pristis > Pristis pectinata. The sequence continues at coordinate 95,492,687 of NC_067410.1, read as the reverse complement.
CCTTTTTTATATTTCTTTGTAAACTTTCCAGACATTGCTTTGATTTCACAGCCAATTATATGGCTAGAAGGCGACTCCTTTTCCATATATGTACTTGTTTGTTTGATACTTTCAAATTCCTGCTGGTTTCCATAATCACCTTAGCTGCTAGTCCACAATTGTCAGAGCTTAGATGTACTATTTGCCAGACTGTCCCTGGTACAAAGCACCTCAAAATTGTCTGTGCTTCTCTGTATCAGGGATAGTGGGGGAAAATGTTCAGTGCTGAAAGCTGTCCAAGTTGGAAAGTCACTATAGCTACATTCCAACACTGACACTAACCTGCTGTGCCAATGCCAGTGGGACCCCCACTTCACATTGTCCCTTCAACTTCATGCTGACCAACTCTCTGTTGTTTTTAATCCTTCTGCTTAACTCTTTCTTTTCTCCTCAACCCTCTACAGAGGCAAGAGGTTAAACTTCCTAGAAAGTAGTAGGTACCTTGATGGATTTCATCGTTTTGTACAAGTGCACTGACCTTCAGACTTCAGAACGTTTATACTTTATTAACTGCATGAATCATTGCTTACAATGTTCCACAGATGCTACCTTGATATGATGTGCTCAGGAATGAATATTATATAAAGTCTTTACTTGTATAAAAAAAATGCAACATTTGAATCTCTCATTACTTCTCATTTAAAGGTCGTGTGGTTAACATCACAAGTATGCTGGGACGGATGGCCAATCCAGCTCGTTCTCCTTATTGTGTCACTAAATTTGGAGTGGAGGCTTTCTCAGACTGCTTGCGCTACGAAATGCATCGCTGGGGTGTTAAAGTTAGTGTTGTTGAGCCTGGTAACTTCATAGCAGGCACCAGTCTTTATAATCCTGAACGTGTCAAAATTATCTTAGAAAACATGTGGAATGATCTGCCAGACCAAGTCCGTAAAGATTATGGGAAGGCCTACTTTGACCAACAGGTTGAAAAAATGAAATCTTATCTTGAGAGTGGTTCCACGGACCTTTCAATGGTTATTAACGATGTCACTCATGCATTGACCTCTGCATCCCCCTACACCCGCTACAATCCAATGGATTACTACTGGTGGCTGAGGATGCAGATTATGACGCACTTTCCCGCGGCTATATCTGACCGGATATATATTTATTGAGGTGACTGTCAATCTGATGCTTGCTTATTTTTTTAGAAAGGCATTGTACTTCTTGCTGATGAAAGTAATAATTAAGGTGATTTAATATCTATAGAATTGAATCTGAAGAATTCATTGTCCTGTTAACTATTTTTTCAGTGATTTCTATAACTTGAATTACTTGGATTAATATTGGAAGTATTACAGCTACAGATATGCAACTAAATTTGCAAACCTGCTGTATAGGGATACAGAAGGGATATTATAATTCTGATATATTGTAATATTAGATATCGGAATTGTAATGTAGGTATATTACAATTCTTGACTAGGCTCCTAAACACCTTGCTAAACTACTTGGAACTTTTTTAATTCTTTAATGGGATATGGATGTGATTTATGAGATGAACATTCATTGGCTGTCCTCCAGGACAAATGGAAATTTCTATAGCACCTTTAACAGACATGGATAGTCCCAAAATTTTTGCAACCAAGGAAGTACTTTTCGAAGTGTAATAACAATGGTAATGTAAGCAGCCAGGTTACAACCAATACATTGTTTTTGCATCATTGATTTGAGGATCAAATATTGGTCAGAATACCAAAGATAACTCCCCTACTTTTGTTCCATTAGAGGGGAGATGGGGCCTTGGTTTAACATCAAATCCAACAATGGAACATTCCCTCAATACTGTACTGATGTGCCAACCTACATTTTATGTCTAAGTCATGATGCTGCTTGAACTTGAAATCTTGTTATTTCAGAGGCAAGAATGCTACCACCTGAATTACAATCCTTCCACTGAAGGTACTCCAATATTAGTAGATAGCAAATTCTGGAATTTCAGCCATTGCAATGAAGGAATGAGTATATTTCCAAATCAGGAGGTACTGGTGTTCCTGTCCTTTCAAATGTCCCTATCCTTCCAAATGGTGCATTTGGAAAGTATTTTCTAAGGAGCCTTTGCACCTTCTCAGGCCTTCATACCTTAAGTTCATCTGGAATGTAGATGAAATGCACTATTAGCTCCTGTTCAAGAAATGCTCAGGGAATCTGAAGGACTTTCTTGAGCACTACCTTGAGCATTTTTCATGTTCTAAAGAAAGCTGTTACTACTGGTGCCTCTTCTGTGAAGCCATTCATCATTTGCCAGCCGAGACCTGAACTCTGCACGTGATGAAAACCCAATTACAGAAACACTGTTTACTTTGACTGTGAACTGATTCAGTCATCTACCTGCCCCAAACTTGCACCCTGTGTTTGCATTTGGAAATTCAAACACTTTTACTACATTTAAAGAACATATCCTGCACAGTTTTCATGTGATTTTGTATGTTTACATCTGTTCAACTTCCTGAAAAGACCCAGCATTAAGCAAATTGTGTCTACTTTATTTTTAACATGACTTCTAAGACAATAAAGTACTTATTTTTCTCAAATGACTGTAATCCCTTTTTCTAAATTATTGAAGCATAAACTGCAGGTTATTTCAACCTTGGTGTGCTTTTTTGGGGGAGAGCATTTAAGAGTAATTTAGCAAATTTGCCTCATGTTTAATGTTTTAAGTGCTGAATTTCAGCATTCCTTTATTTACTGTAAAGAAATTGAGAGTTTCCTGTCTGTTCAAAATTGTGTTTTTAAAAATGATTCTGGTGAATTATGTTTAAGATTCCCAGTTGAAATGTTACAAAGCTAATAAAATTGCACTGAATAGAACATTTTTGAAGTTGATATTTATTTTTAGTAGCATTGAACTGCCTCTCGGGGGAAAAAAAACCTTAAGTGCTTCCATAACTGTGCCTGCATATAAGGAGTCTTTCTGCATAATTAAGCTAGGACACTTGTGAACAATGTTTCTACTTGTCCTTATTAGTGCTGTAAAGTTTGTCAAACCCCGTTTCTACTAATTTTTGCAACAAAAATAATTGAAACCATGTATGTTCCAATTATATAGTCAGTCTCCAACTTTGTAGCTTCCTTGAGCCTGAGCTTACTCAAAATTCTGCTTCTTGTATCTCAATTTCTTGTATGCTCACAAGAATTTAAATTTGCTTTCAGAGAGGCATCATAAACACTTAAATAATTCACATGTGCTATACAGGAGAATGATTATGAGGAGAGTTCCATGTCCCTGATCGATTCCAAGTCCACATGCACACCCCCTGACCTCTTTGATCAAATATTTGAATCACCATTGTTTACTGTGTAAATTTGATTGATTCTAAGACCATGAAGTGCTTTAACAGGTTTTGGTATGTTAAGAAGTTTACATGAATGAATTGAGTTGTTGCTGTGTGCCTGCTGCCTGGGTGTTTACTTTTTAAATTGTGTGAAAAGCAATAATCTGTTGCAGAAACTTTTCCACAGTTGCTCTATTTGTTAATGACTACTAATGTTAAAATTCTGTCTGAACTCTTAAGCCTCATGACAGGTTTGTGGCCTGAAGGTCAGTTCTAGGCAGAATACATACTGACAGTCTGTATCCAGCTTTACCACTGTCCTGGCCAAGATTATCACCATCAGTTGAAAATTCCCATTGAATCATAACTAAGCTGATGGACGAAATGCAAAATAACACTCTGCAACAAGTTTTATGGGACTGAAAATGCTCAAGTCACAGTACCAAAGCAATGTGTAATTTTTGATTTTTAAGTTGGTCACGTTTGAACTGGATTGTGAATGTTGTGTGTTAAAAGGATTTGATTTAATGTGGCAAGAAAATTTGGACTTTGAATATTTCAGTACTCCATCTGTTTATTTGCTCTATGACTTACATTTTTGTACATATAAAGGTAACCATTTCACTGCCATAGATTTTAGAAAAGACCTTTTTCTGTCTCAAGTTGCTTCATTTGAACAGACCATGCAATCTACATGAATCTACCTACAACTTCTCAAAAAGCACTGTATAAATGCTCCCTGATTCCAAAGATCCAAACTAAAACAAGAGCTCATCTAAAGAAAATGTTCCACATTATCACTTCCACAAGGGAGTAGTAGTGAAATAAAGTAGTAGTCTGATCAATCACTATTTTGTTTGAGAATCCATTTTTTTTACAGTGTCCCAATCAATTTAACTTCTACTGCAATCCTATCACAAAATTTTCTGTGCCATCAGCACCAGAGAACATTAGTGTTGGAACTTAGCTGTCAACTTGTCATATGACCTCTCATCAGTGGTTCTACTTATCTTTGTTTTGCTCTTTATGCTCTTTATCCCTCTACTTATATTCCTTTTTGACGATTAGTTTTATAATCTGTTCTGTGCTGTTTTTCTTTTTTTTTGTCGTACAACATCGGAAGTTCTAGGAAAGCTGGTTTTGTGTTTATAGAAACAATTGTGAAATGTTTTTTGTGAAAAGAGTAGAGTGAAACAATACATACACAAGGGGCTGGAATTTTGGAGACAAATCTCAACTCCACGCCACAGGCAATTCAGCTGAGAATGGCTCGCAGTCAGGCATGTTTTCTTAACAAGTTTGATTGCTTGAGACCAAAAAACAAAAGGAAATTTTTGATCTAAGAAATCAGAAAACCTTATTTTATCTGAAAATTGCACCTGTAGATATCACAGATTAGCTTTAATTAAAAGTGGAATGAAATCTACTTTTGTTCTTAAAACTTCTATTGCCAAATCTCACTGTTTTATTCCTATTTTATCTCATTAATATTTTATCATTTTCTCTCAACGATAATTTCATTTATCTCTGCTAGTATCCATTGATTTTTTTTCTTATTCTACTTGGCAACATTATCCATATGAAAGAAGTCAACTTTTAAGTGAATACTGAGAACGTTCAAACACTCCACTACTTACCCCATTCTACAACCACTACAGTTCTGTCAGACTGCCTATCCGATATTAACCTTGAATAACTTGGCCAACAAAAAGACTGAGGCTGGGGTTTTGACTATAAACTCCCATGTCAAATCACTCAGTCTGAACCAAATTCCACAAATTCAGCATTTTCCTGCAACAGTATCATGGACTGAATGACCAAGCATACTTCTCTTTCAATAATACTAATTATCTTCCATCTCTAGCTGTGAAACAGTGTCCAGCTTTTCTATCTTCCTCTCCTGCCACTTTTATTCTTAACTCCGGCCTCCTGACCATTCTTTATATCTCATCCATTCTTTATATGGTTGAGCCTTCAGGTGCTCTGCTCTGACCATAATGGTTACTGCTCTCTCCCACTTTAAAAAAAAGTTATGTCACACCAGCATTCACTAATCTATCCCTATCTGCCTTTGTCTTTCTGCCATAATACAAAATTAATTTATTCAGGCTTGGAAAATGTTCCATTTTCTTCTTGTATTTCGCTTGTAAAATGGGTTTTCTTTCTTGAAAATATGGACATTCACATATATGGAGAGCATTCTAACCGGTTGCATCACAGCCTGGTACGGAAACTCCAATGCACAGGATTGCAAGAAGCTGCAGAGGGTTGTAGACTCAGCCAGCTCCATCACATCACAACCCTCCCCACCATCGAGGACATCTTCAAAAGGCAGTGCCTCAAGAAGGCAGCATCTATCACTAAGGACCCTCGCCATCTCAGACGTGCCCTCTTCTAGTTACTACCACTGGGGAGGAGGTACAGGAGCCTGAAGACTCACACTCAATGATTCAGAAACTCACTGGCCACAGGAGAAGTACCAGATGATTGGAGGGTGGCAAATGTTATTCCCTTGTTCAAGAAAGGGAGTAGGGATAACCCCAGGAATTATAGACCAGTGAGTCTAATTGGGCAAATTATTGGAAAAGATCCTTAGGGATAGGATTTATGAGCATTTGGAGAAGCATAGTCTGATTAGGGATAGTCAGCATGGCTTTGTGAGGGGCAGTTCATGCCTCACAAGCCTGATTGAATCTTTGAGGATGTGACAAAACACATAGATGAGGGGAGAGCAGTGGATGTGATGTATATGGACTTTAGTAAGGCGTTTGATAAGGTTCCCCATGATGAGCTCATTCAGAAGGTCAGGAGGCATAGGATCCAGTGAAACTTGGCTGTGTAAATTCAGAATTGGCTTACCCACAGAAAGCAGAGGGTGGTTATAGATGGAGCGTATTCTGCATGGAGGTTGGTGACCAGTGGTGTTCTGTTCTGGGACCCCTGCTCTTTGTGACTTATGTAAATGACTTGGATGAGGAAGTGGAAGGGTGGGTTAGTAAGTTTGCAGATGACACAAAGGTTGGTGGTGTTGTGGATAGTGTAGAAGGTTGTGGAGGGTTACAATGGGACATTGATAGGATGCAAAGCTGGGCTGAGAAGTGGCAAATGGAGTTCAACCCGGAAAAGTGCGAAGTGATTCAGGTTGGGAGGTCGAATTTGAAGGCAGAATACAGGGTTAATTGCAGGATTCTTAGCAGTGTGGAGGAATGAGGGATCTTGGGATCCAGGTCCACAGATCCCTCAAAGTTGCAGTGCAAGTTGATAGGGTTGTTAAGAAGGCATATGGCGTATTGGCCTTCATTAGTTGGGGGAATTAAGTTCAAGAACCGCGAGGTGATGTTGCAACTCTATAAAACCCTGGTTAGACCACACTTAGACTATTTTGTTCAGTTCTGGTCGCCTCACTATACGAAGGATGTGGAGACTTTATAAAGGGTGCAGAGGAGATTTACCAGGATGCTACCTGGATTGAAGAGCATGTCTTATGACGATAGGTTGAGTGAGCTAGGGCTTTTCTCTTTGGAGCAAAGGAGGATGAGAGGTGACCTGATAGAGGTGTACAAGATGATAAAAGGAATAGATCAAGTAGACAGCCAGAGACTATTTCCCAGGGCGACATTGGCTAACACGAGGGGGCATAATTTTAAGGTGATTGGAGGAAAGTACAGGGGAGATGTCAGAGGTAAGTTTTTTACACAGAGAGTGGTGGGTGCATGGAACGCATTGCCAGCAGTGCTGGTAGAGGCAGATACATTAGGGACATTTCAGAGATTCTTGGATAGGCACATGGATGATAGAAAAATAGAGGGCTATGTGGGAGAGAATGGTTAGATTGATCTTAGAGTAGGTTAAAAGGTCGGCACAACACCGTGGGCCGAAGGGCCTGTACTGGGCTGTAATGTTCTATGTTCTAAACCTCTTCTTCCCCTCCGCCATCAGATTTCTGAGTGGTCCATGAACACTATCTAGTTATTCCTTTTTTGTTTGCACTATTTATTTATTTTTGTAATTTATAGTAATTTTATGTCTTTGCACTGTACTGGTGCCGCAAAACAACAAATTTCACGTCATGTAAGTCAGTGATAATAAATCTAATTCTGTTTTTGATATTTATCTTGCAAAAGAAATGTAACCACTTTAAACTCACATCTGGGAAACCTCCATCTTAGTGAACACCCACCTGCAGGGTTTCCTTTGTTGAAAGGGAAACTTCACAGTTATTAAATTATTTAGAAGAAAGATAATATCTCGCTAGCCTTGGATGACCTTTTCAAGAATAGATCCAAAAAATGAGTAAGTTTCATGTGGTTTATACTGAGTGATTGACCTGGATAAGTCAACAAACTTAACATGTTAATTTGATGTCTTTCTCCACAATAGTGCCTGACCTAATATGTATTTACAGTATTTTCTAATTTTATTTCAAATGTCCACCATCTGCAATATATTGCTTTTGTTGGCTGGTATGTTGAAAAGCTTTAAAGGGAAAGTTTCTACAGCCTTGGTTGAATCATTTCAATACTTTTGTTACCTCATAACTTATGCTAACGAGGAACTTGGCTCTTACTCATAAAAAGAGATGTCTGTAATGTGAGTTGACATGTTTTAAGAGATTTGTGTGGGAATGAAACTGGAAACAAAGGGGTTTCCAATAGGTGTCAATATTACTATAGATGGGGAGAACCAGTTTCCAGGACTGAGTGATTAGTGACCAGAGGAGACAGGTTTAAAGTAATTAGTAATTGTTGGCTGGGGAAGATGAGGATGACTATGTTTACCCAGTGAGTTGTTAGAATCCACAATGCATTACCTGAAAGGGTGGTAGAAGATTCAACAAGAACTTCCAAAAGGGACTTGGATCGATACAAAAACTCATTGGGTTATGGGAAGAAAAGGGAAATGGGAGTAACCGGTAGCCCTTTCAGAGAACCAGCACAGCCATCTTCTTTATCTTTTTCCAATTCTAAATTGATGAGTAATTTGAAGTGGTCTACATTCATTTTGGCTATAATGCCTTTCTTACTAAAAGGACATTGTCTCCCCATACTTTTTAATAAGGAAATAATCTTTCTGACTTTCGCCACAATATTGGGCAAGTGAACTATTTTATCTGTGGGGATAAGACAACGGTGAAATCAGGCTGCTCATCTATTCATAATAGTTTTTCATGGAGTATGGTTGCAGAGGTGTTTGTGGTTCACACTCTATCCTTCCCATTCAGGGACAGAGGGGTGGACTGAAAGAATCTGGAAAAGTTGGAAGGTAAAACTGTTTCCAAAGATTCATGCTAAATTTAGCAAAAATAATATATGCCTTTGTACAGACAGACAAACTTAGAGAAGGCTACAGATATTTGCAGTGCTTGTCAACTCAGGCTGTGAGTCAGTTCTCAAGTGTCCAGAGATCTGAAAAGGTAAATATAGTCTCATATTTCATATTTGCTGAACAAGTGAGCCATCTATAGTTTTATTTATCTGAGTTAAAAAAAGGCCTACATGAGAAACATCAACGAACCTTTTTCTCTGACAAACCTGATGCACATTTCCAATATTTTCCAGTCTAATTCTCAGTGTGTTGCTTGTCACTAATCAGAACTATTTCAAGACATGAACAATTACCAGAAAGGAATAAATGTGAATTATCTACTTCCAGTGCTCATTTAAGTATGCATTAAGCTGTAAAGCAGTTCCTAAGACTCCAAAGTACAAGACAAGCATATATAACCACATTATGAAGTTCCTAAAATAGGGCTCTTGCCACTCCCTATGTAATTTCCTCCAGCCCTGAACTGTCAAGGTTTCCTTCAGCTATGGCTTCTTCAGCATCTTTGATTTTAACCTCTCCCCCACTGGCAATTTTACTTTCAAATGCCAAAACCATGAACCCTGGAATTCCCTCTCCAAACCCCTCTGCCTTTCTCTCTTTCCTCCTTTAAAATGCTCTTTGACCAAGATTCTGCTTATCTGCTATAATATCTCCTTTGGAATGTCATATTTTGTTTGATACAGCTCCTGCAACAAGTCTTGGGATATTTTAGCACATTAACAGGGCTATTTACATTTAAGTTCTTTTCGAGGGTTCCACCGGATGCAGTGTTTAACCTGGTGTAGGCAATGCAGTGACAAGTGTTGTGCTATAAGAAAAAGTTGTTAAGATATTGCACCCCACCTGATAAGGAGGTATATTTTACCAATTTAAACACTAGGGAGCTAGGACACAGGAATTATTTTGACCAAGCAGCTGAGAAAGCATGAGATGTAAAAATGTTGGTACTGGTGGCCAAATAAAAATTGCATTGGTTACGGTATATCCACATTTTATAGATGTAACTTACTCTAGTTATACCTGGGTGCACGTTGATTAAAACAGCAAATTAAGTCAGAGCACAGAATCACATTTTAAGTCTTCTGTAGTTGGTCCCAATCTAACACTAATTCTTTTAGATATATCCCATATTTTAAGAGAATTATGAACCTGCTAGGAAACATATAATTGTAATGCAACTAATGAGTTATCTTATTATTTTAGATGTTTTTTATTCTCATAAGATGATTCTACTAAATTCCTCTGGATTTTCAAACCAGCTTTCCCCTTCCATTACCAATGTATAAATGTCTCTTCAGCCAAGATCAACAGAAAATACCATTTATCAAGTTTTGCACATTTTGACTGAATTTTATTTGGATGATTTAACGTAAGTGAATTCTCCCATGTTCCCAAGATGTAGTTGGAAGATCAGCCTTCCAAAATAATTGAATTTCACCTTTCATATGTGTTAGTGAAAGCTTTTGAGAGGTTCATTGCAGAAATTTGGAGCATTCATTGTGAGGTAGTTTTTAAAATGTGATTGCTATTTCATGACCACTGTGAAGGTTCTCTGATCCTTCCCTTTCAGTGGTGAAGGTTTATTACATACTAACAGGAGAGGGTGCAGTTGTGTTATAAAAGAAACAGTTTATTGCACGATCATGGTTACTTTATCATGTATCACTGTATTCTAGTTTTGGAGAGTGAACTGATAATTAGTCATGTAAAGTTCAGTCTTTTGAAGAAAAAGAAAATCAGCCCAGGAATTTCCACATTCATAAATCGTGGAGTGCATGTATGCTGATGATTATTGGTTTATAATCTTTGCTTTACAACCATTGCCTGCAGGCAGCCTGAGGAATATAATTTCTGGAGCACTTCTCCAATGTAATATAATTATTAAAACAAAGTGGCATTCTTTTTACAGATTATCAATCATTACACTGCCAACCTCAGTCCAGACAACAGTGGCGAAATCAGTGGTATATGTATCAAAGTAGGAAAACTAATGTGTATTCTAATAATAACTTGTATTTATTTAGTTACTTAAGTTTTGCAAAATAGGAGACCCTTCACTGAAGTATTATCAACAAAAATTTGACACCAACAGCAGAGGAGTTATCAAGGGAAATGACCAGAAGCTTGATCAAAGAGATGGGTGTTAAGTGGCATTGAGGAAAAAGAGAGGCGAAGAGGCAGATGACTTAGGGAGAGGGTTAGAATTTTTAGGGCCTTAACAATTGAAGGCACAGCTCTCAATGATGAAAGAATTAAAATTATGACCAGAATTGGAAGAGTATGGGGCTTGGTGGTAGAAGAAGTAGGTGGTAGTGGAGGGTTGTTTAACACATTGAAAACCTGTAACCAGTGATGTGCCGCAGGGATAAGTGCCAAGTCCTTTATTGTTCGTTATTTAGTAGAATCATTAATGATTTGGAAGAAAATGTAGGTGGCATGATTAGTAAGTTTTGCAGATGACACTAAAATTAGTGGTATAATGATCAATGAAGAAGGCTACCTAAGGTTAAAACTCAGGAAGTGAGCAAGGTGAAACTTAACTCAGACAAGTGATAACTGATGCATTTTGGGAACTTAAACCAGGCCAGGAGAGACACATTGAATAGCAGGGCCCTGGGGAGTGTTAACGAACAGCAAGACCTTGGGGTACAAGTATATAGTTCCCTGAAATTAGCGACACAGGTCGATGGAGTTGTGAAGAAAGTGTATGGTATGCTTGCCTTCATCAGCCAAGGCACTGAGTATAGTAGTTGGGAGATCATATTACAGTTGTACAAATCATTGGTTAGGCCACACTTGAAATATTAGACCACACGACCATAGACATAGGAGCAGAATTAGGCCATTCGGCCCATCGAGTCTGTTCTGCCATTTGATCATGACTGATTTATTTTTCCCTCTCAACCCCATTCTCCTGCCTTCTCCCTGTAACCTTTGATGCCCTTACTAATCAAGGACCTATCAACCTCCACTTTAAATATACCCAATGACTTGGCCTTCACAGCCGTCTGTGGCAACGAATTCCACAGATTCACCATTCTCTGGCTAAAGAAATTCCTCCTCATCTCTGTTCTAAAGGGATGTCCTTCTATTCTGAGGCTGTGCCCTCTGGTCCTAGACTCTCCCACTACTGGAAAACATCCTCTCCATGTCCACTTTATCCAGGCCTTTCAATGTTCAGTAGGTTTCGATGAAATCCCCCCTCATCCTTCTAAACTTCAGCGCATACAGGCGCGGAGCCATCAAACGATCCTCATACATTAACCCTTTCATACCTGGTATTATTCTTGTAAACTTCCTCTGGACTATCTCCAATACCAGCACATCCTTCCTTGGATATGGGGCCCAAAACTGCTCACAATACTCCAAATGTGGTCTGATCAATGCCTTATAAGGCCTCAGCATTACATCCTAGCTTTTATATTCTAGTCCTCTTCGAAAATGGAAGGCTAACATTGCATTTGCCTTCCTTACTACTGACTCAACCTACACAAGAACATAAGAAATAGGAGCTGGAGTAGGCCTTCTGGCCCGTCGAGCCTGCTCTACCATTCAGTAAGATCATGGCTGATCTGGCCGTGGACTCAGGTCTGCCTACCTGCCTTTTCCCCATAATCCTTAATTCCCCAACTATGCAAAAATCTATCTGTGTCTTAAATATATTTTGATGAGATGGCCTCTACTACTTCCCTGGGCAGAAAATTCCAGATTCACTACTCTCTGGGAAAAGCAGTTTCTCCTCATCTCCATCCTAAATCTATTCCCCTGAATCTTGAGGCTACGTCCCCTAGTCTTTATTTCTTTATCCTTTATTAGTCACATGTACATCGAAGCACACAGTGAAATGCATCTTTTGCGTAAAGTGTTCTGAGGGCAGCCCGCAAGTGTCGCCACGCTTCCGGCGCCAACATAGCATGCCCACAACTTCCTAACCCATATGTCTTTGGAATGTGGGAGGAAACCGGAGCACCTGGAGGAAACCCATGCAGACACAGGGAGAACATACAAACTCCTTACAGGCAGTGGCGGGAATTGAACCCGGGTCGCTGGCGCTGTAATAGCGTTACGCTAACCGCTACACTACCGTGCCTGCCATAGTCCTAGTCTCACCTACTGGTGGAAACAACTTTCCTGCCTCTATCTTATCTATCCCTTTCATAATTTTATGTGTTTCTCTAAGATCCCCTTTCATTCTTCTGAATTCCAGTGAGTATAGTCCCAGGCGACTCAATCTCTCCTCATAGGCTAAGCCGCTCCTCCGGAATCAACCTGGTGAACCTCCTCTGCACCTCCTCCAAAGCCAGTAAATCCTTCCTCAAGTAAGGAGACCAGAACTGCACGTAGTACTCCAGGTACGGCCTCACCAGTATGCAGTACAGTTGCAGCATTACCTCCCTGCTCTTAAATTCAATCCCTCTAGCAATTAAGGCCAACATTCCATTTGCCTTCTTGATACCCTGTTGCACCTGCAAACCAACCTTTTGCAATTCATGCACAAGCATTCCCAAGTCATGCTGCAATCTTTCACCATTTAAATAATAATCTGATCTTCTATTTTTCCTTCCAAAGTGGATGACTTTACCAACGTTGTGCTCCATCTGCCAGACCCTTGCCCACTCGCTTAACCTATCTATATTTCTCTGAAGACTCTCCGCATCCTCCGCACAATTTGCTTTTCCACTCGATTTCGTGTGATCAGCAAACTTAGATACACTACACTCAGTCCCTTCTTCCAAATTGTTAATGTATATCATGAACAGTTGCAGGCTCAGCACCGACCCCTGCAGCACTCCGCTCTCCACTGATTGCCAACCAGAGAAATACCCATTTATCCCAACTCTCTGCCTTCTATTGGTTAATCAATCCTCTATCCGTGCTAATACATTACCCCCAACTCCATGCATCCTTATGGATAAGCCTTTTATGCGGCACCTTATCGAACGCCTTCTTGAAATCCAAGTATACAACATCCACCTGTTCCCCTCTATGCACTGAGCTCGTTATATCCTCAAAGAACTCCACTAAATTTGTCATACAGGACCTGCCCTTCCTGAATCCTTGCTGTGTCTGCCTGATGGAACCACTTCTATCCAGATGTCTCGCTATTTCTTCCTTAATGATAGCTTCAAGCATTTTCCCAATGACAGACATTAAGCTAACTGATCTATAGTTATTCATGTTTTGCTGACATCCTTTTTTAAACAGTGGCATGACATTCAATGTACTCTAATCTGCTGGGACCTGACCAGAGTCCAGAGAATTTTGGTAAATTATCACAAACTCCTCTACTATAACTTCTGCCATTTCTTTCAGTACCCTGGAGTGCATCCCATCAGGACCAGGGGACTTGTCTACCTTTAGGCCCACTAGTTTGCTCATCACTACCTCTTTAGTGATAGTGATTGTATCGAGATCCTCACCTCCCATTGGATCAATAACATCTCTCTTTAGCATGTTAGATGTGTCCTACACTGTGAAGACTGACACAAAATAGTTGTTCAAAGCCTCGGCCATTTCCACGCTACCCAAAATTAATTCCCCTTCTCATCTTCCAAGGGACCTACTTTCACTTTAGCCACCCTTTTCCACTTTATATAATTATAAAAACCTTACTATCTGTTTTTATATTTTGTGCTAGTTTACTTTCATAATCCATTCTCCCTCTCCTTCTTGCTTGCTTAGTGGTTCTTTATTGCTTTTTAAAGTTTCTCAATCTTCCAATTTCCCACTACTCTTGGCGATTTTGTATGCATGAGCTTTCAGCTTGATGCCTTCTTTTATTTCCTTAGTTATCCGAGGCTGACTCTCCCCACCCTTACTGTCCTTGCTTTTAACTGGAATATACTTTTGTTGAGCACGGTGAAAAATCTCTTTGAAAGTCTTCCACTGTTCCTCAACTATCCCACCATATAGTCCATGTTTCCAGTCTACGCTAGCCAACTCCTCCCTCATCCCATTGTAGTCTCCCTTGTTTAGGCATAATACACTGGTTTTAGATCGAACTATTGCACCCTCCATTCATATGAGAAATTCAATCATACTGTGATCACTCTTTCCAAGAGGATCCATAACTACAAGATCATAAATTTTACTTGACTCATTGCACAGGACCAGATCTAAGATAACATTTTCCTTTGTAGGTTCAGTAACATGCTGTTCAAGAAAACTATCGCGGATGCATTCTATGAAGTCCTCCTCAAGACTGCCTCGACCAACTTGATTCGCCCAATCTACGTGCAAGTTAAAGTCCCCATGACAACTGCCGTTCCATTCTTACATGCATCAGATATTTCTTGGTTTATTGCCCGTGCCACCGTAATGTTATTATCTGGTGGCCTATCGACAACTCCCACCAGTGATTTTTTTTCCCCTCTACTATTCCTAATCTCTACCCAGATTGTCTCAACATTCTGCCCCTTAGATTTTATATCATCTCTCATTATTGCCCTAATCTCATCCGTAATTAAGAGCGCTACCCCACCTCCCTTACCTTCCTGCCTATCCTTCCGTATTACCTGATACTCTCGGATATTTAATTCCCAATCGTCTCCACCATGCAACCATGTTTCTATAATGGTCACAAAATCAAACCCCTTTGTACTGACTTGTGCCACAAGTGCACTGAACTTGTTTCAAATACTACAGGCATTCAGATAAAGTGCCCTTATAATCATTGTCCTTTAAGAATCTGGTATCCTTTGTGTCCTTTGCATCTAACTTTTCTGTACTCCACTCTTACTTTTCTCTTTTCTAACTTTTGCTCTAGTCTCTGCATTGCTTCCCTCTGTCTTTCTGCATAGATTCCCATTCCCCTGCCATATTAGTTTAAACCCTCCCCCACAGCACTAGTAGACAATCCCCTTTTGGACATTGGTCCCAGTCCTGCCCAGTTGTTGACAGTCCGGATTGTACTAGTCCCACCTCCCCCAGAACCAATTCCAGTGCTCTAGGAATCTGAAACCCTCCGTCCTACACCACTGCTCAAGCTCCTAACTATGCTGCTATTCCTACTCTGACTAGCACGTGGCACAGTTAGTAATCCTGAGGTTATTACCTTTGAGGTCCTACTTTTTAACATCTCCTAGCTCCCTAAATTCGGCTTGTAGGACCTCATCCCACTTTTTTCCTATATTGTTGGTACCTTCATGCACCAAAACAACTGGCTGTTCACCCTCCCCTTCCAGAATGCCCTGCAGCTGCTCCGAGACATCCCTGACCCTTGCACCCAGGAGGCAACACGCCAACTGGGAGTCCCATTTGCTGCCACAGGAGATGCTGTCTAATCCCCTTACCATGGAATCCCCTACCACTATAGCTCTGTCACTCTGTTTCCTGCCCTCCTGTGCAGCAGAGCCACTCATAATGCCATGATCCTGGCTACTGCTGCCTTCTCCTGATGAGCCATCTCCCCCAACAGTATCCAAAGTGGTATGTCTATTTTGGAGGGAGATGATCACCGGGGACTCCTGCACTACCTTCCTCCTACTGCTCTGCCTGTTGGTCACCCATTCCCTATCTTTCCTTTGGACCTTAAACTGCGGTGTGACCAACTCACGAAACATGTTATCCACGTTTAACCTGCAAGTTAACCTTTAGGGAATCCTGCATTAGGGCTCCCAAGTCCCTTTGCACCTCCGATTTCGGACTTCTCTCCCCATTCAGAAAATAGTCTACGCCTTTATTTCTTCTACCAAAGTGCATGACCGTACACTTCCCTACACTGTATTCCATCTGCTACTTCTTTGCCCATTCTCCCAACCTGTCCAAGTCCTTCTGCTGACTCCCTGCTTCCTCAACACTACCTGCCCCTCCACCTATATTTGTATCATCTGCAAACTTGGCCACAAAGCCATCAATTCTGTTATCCAGATCATTGACATATAACGTGAAAAGTAGCAGACCCAAGACCAACCCCTGTGGAACACCACTTGTCGCCGGCAGCCAACCAGAAAAGGCTTCCTTCATTCCCACTCTTTGCCTTCTGCTAGTCAGCCAATCTTCTATCCATGCTAGTACCTCTCCTGTAATACCATGGGCGGCATGTGCAGCACCTTGTCAAAGGCCTTCTGAAAATCCAAGTAAACAGCATCCACTGACTCTCTTTTGTCTATCCTGCCTGTTACTTCCTCAAAGAATTCCAACAGATTAGTCAGGCAAGATCTCCCCTTAAGGAAACCATGCTGACTTCGGCCTATTTTATCACGTGCTTCCAAGTACCCCGAAACCTCATCTTTAATAATGGACTCTAACATCTTACCAACCGCTGAAGTCAGGCTAACTGGCCTATAATTTCCTGTCTTTTGCCTCCGTCCCTTCTTAAAGAGTGGAGTGACATTTGAGATTTTCCAGTCCTCTAGAATCATCCCTGACTCTAGTCATTCTTGAAAGATCACTACTAATGCCTGCACAATCTCTTCAGCTACCTCTTTCAGAACCCTGGGGTGTAGTCCATCTGGTCCAGGTGACTTATGTATCTTCAGACCTTTCAACTTCCCAAGCACCTTCTCCTTAGTAATAGCAACTACATTCATTTCTGTCCCGATCCCTCTCAAATTTCTGGCATGTTGCTGGTGTCTTCCACAGGGAAGACTGAAGCAAAATATTTATACAGCACAGTAACAGGCCCTTCCAGCCCAACAAGCCCGCACTGCCCAATGACACCCATGTTAACCTACTAATCCATACGTCTTTGGAATGTGGGAGGAAACCGGAGCACCCGGAGGAAACCCATGCAGACACGGGGAGAATGTACAAACTCCTTACAGACAGCAGTGAGAATTGAACCCCAATCACTAGCACTGTAATAGCATTATGCTAACCACTACACTACCGTGCCGCCCAATTCAGTTCATCTGCCATTTCTTTGTTCCCTATTACCATCTCTCCAGCATCGTTTTCCAGTGGTCCGATGCACATTCTTGCCTCCCTTTTACTCTTTATATATCTGAAAAAACTTTTGGTATCCTCTTTTATATTATTGGCTAGCTTAACTTCATATTTCATCTCTTCTCCCTTTATTGTGTTTTTAGTTGCTTTCTGTTGGCTTTTAAAAGCTTTCCAATCCTCTAGATTCCCACTAGTTTTAGAATATCGTATGCCCACTCTTTTGCTTTTCTGCTGTCTTTGACTTCCCTTGTCAGCCACGGTTGCCTCATCATCCCTTTAGAATGCTGCTTCTTCTTTGGGATTAACTGATCCTGCATCTTCCGAATTACTCCCAGAAACTCCAGCCATTGCTGCTCTACCATTATCCCTGCTAGGGTCCCCTTCCAGTCAACTTTGGCCAGCTCCTCTCTCATATCTTAGTAGTTACCTATACTCAACTGTAATACCGACACATTGGATTTTAGCTTCTCTCTCTCAAACTACAGGGTGAATTCTTTCATATTATGATCACTGCCTCCCTAATCAAATCTGGTTCACTGCACAGCACCAATCCCGAATTGCCTTTTCCCTAGTGGGCTCGACCACAAGCTGCTCTAAAAAGCCATCTCGTAGGCATTCTACAAATTCCTTCTCTTGGAATCCAGTGCCAACCTGATTTTCCCAATCTACCTGCATATTGAAATCCCCCATGACCACCATAACATTGTGCTTCTTACATGCCTTTTCTGTCTCCTGTTGTAATTTGTACCCCACAACCTGGCTACTATTCAGAGGCCTGTATATAACTCCCATCAGGGTCTTTTTACCCTTGCAGTTTCTTAACTTTACCCACAAGGATTCCACATCTTCTGATCCTATGTCACTTATTGCTAAGGACTTGGTACCATTTTTTACCAACAGAACCACCCCACCCCTCTGCCCACCTGCCTGTCTTTTCAATAGGATGTGTATCCTTGGATATTGGGGCAGGCATGGTAGTGTGGCAGTCAGTGTAACGCTATTACAGCGCCAGTGAGCCAGGTTCATTTCTGGCTACTGTCTGTAAGAAGTTTGTACCTTCTCCCCGTGAGTGCGTGGGTTTCCTCTGGGTGTTCTGGTTTCCTCCCACATTCCAAAGGTATATGGGTTAGGAAGTTGTGGGCATGCTATGTTGGCGCTGGAAGCGTGGCGACACTTGCAGGCTGCCCCCAGAACACTCTACACAAAGATGCATTTCACTGTGTGTTTTGATGTACATGTGACTAATAAAGAAATCTTATATTTAGCTCCCAGCTGTGATCTTCTTTCAGCCACAACTCTGTGATGCTCACAACATCATAGCTGCCAATTTCTAACTGTGCTATGAGCTCATCCACCTTATTTCGTATACTACGTGCATTCATATATTACACCTTCAGTCCTGTATTCACCCCCCTTCTTCTCAAATTTGTCTCCATGTTGACTGAAGTTAAATTCTTATCCCTTTCTAAACTTTCTGTCTTACTCTTTATCCTGGACACTTCTGTAACCTCTTCTGCACTCTCCTTCCCTTTTATTTTATCCATACTTTTCAAATCAGCTCAACCACACCCCTACTATTTAGTTTAAAGCCCTATCCACTAAATTTATGTGCAGTCCTGGCCACCATGTTATCAGGAGGACGTGATTAAGCTGGAGATGCAGAAAAGAGTCATAGGAATGTTGTCTGGACTGGAGGGAATGAGCTATAAGGAAAGATTAATTAGGCTGGGACTGTTTTATCCGGAGTAAAGGAGGCTGAGGGGTGGCCTTATAGAGGTTTATAAAATTATGAGGGACATAGATAGGGTAGATCATCACAGTCATGTTCCCACAGTTGGGGAGTGTAAAACTAAAGTGCACAAGTGTAAGGTGAGAGGGGGAAAGATTTAATGGGGATCTGAGCGGCAAGTCTTTCACACAGACGGTGGTGTCTATACACAACAGGCTTCCGGAGGAGATGATAGAGGCATGTACAATTCAATGTTTAAAAGACATTTGAACAGATACATGGATAGGAAAAGTTCAGATGGGTATGGGCCAAATGAAGACCGGCAGCTTGGTTGGCATGGACGACTTGGGCGAAAGGGTCTATTTCCATTCTGCGTAACTCTATGAATCCATGAACTTCAAATGGTGAAGTGCTAAAGAGGTTTAAAGTATAGGAAGGTTCCCAGGGACAAGGCAGTAGACAAATTTGAAAGCAAGATTGACAATTTTAAGATCAAGGCAATGCTTAATCACATAGTTAAATTGACATCATCAAAGGGCAATAGATAGATGAGAGTTAGAAGGGGGCAAAGAATAGATCCTTGGAACTGGGAAAAGCCAATGCAGGTGATTCTCAGGCCTTGAGTGAAGAATGGAAATGGAATCAGGTAAGTTCAGCTGGATGGATGAATGTGGAGAGGCAATGGAAAAGGATAATTAGTTGACAGTGAAAGGCTGTAGACAGATCAAGAAGACGTGATGTATGATGGAACACTCTGGCTCACTGTGCAGAAAAGGTACTCACTGGCTCTGTAACTGTTGGAGATGTAATATGGGTTGGTGGTAGGGAGAACTGGACTGGAGTTAGGGAGTAGTTTGATCAGATATAGTGTTTGGCGGGGCAGGAGGACTGGATTGGTTAGGCAAGTGACTGAGGGTGAGAAGGTATTAAAAAAATGACTGAAGAGTGTATTATTAAGAACAACATTCCTGAAGCCAAGGAGTGGAAAGTTGGTAAGATTGGGCTCCTTCAAACCAACACCAAAGGAGTTCTCAATGCTTAATCTTGCTTTGGTGTTTAAAGCCCGAACCATTTGCCATTCAAATGTGGAGAAGCATATGTGCATTGCATTGTACAATGTTTGACATCACTGCACTTGCATGCTGGCATTGAAGATGCAGAACAAACTTCTGGAAATGTGTAACTGGCACATTAAATTTAATCTTTTTGTATAAAATTGCATCATGTGCCATGCAAAAACTTTGCACAAAGAGACTTGCTTACAAATGACGAGTGAAAGTATTTCTTTAAACATAATCTCGTGTCAAAACTCCCACCTAATCATGGATCCAACCAAGCTGACGAAGGACAAAATGCTAGAAGGTAGTTTTAGACAAACAAGTTATTCACTGTGAGCACAACTTCGCCCTGATATTTTCCGAAGGAATAACAACCCTTTTGTACAGATTGGTACTGTGTAACCACACAAGGCTGCCAAGCATTCAAATGACTCTCTGCCCACAATATAACTGGAAAATCTCTGCTGTAACAGTGCATGCCATCCCTCAGTCAATTTCTATATTTGCAATACTAATGTACTGAGGACACTCATTGTTGAATATACTGAACAGCAAGTTGGCTTTTACTACTGTTTTTTAAGTACCAGTTTTAGCAAAGCACTTCAGCCTAAATAGAGAAATTCTGGAGAATGTTTATCCTTGGTTCGTGTTTCATTATTATAAACAATTCTGCTGCAGTGACAGGATTTAGCCAGTACCATTCACAAAATGACCTTGTTCACGCCCACGTATATTACATGGATAACAATGGACAAGATTTAAGCATTTTAAAAGCTTTGCTAATCTGCATTCTACTCCTCCTCAAAGTTATCATTCTACCTCCTGGGTCTGCCTGTAACAAGCAAAATGAGTAAGAAGACATACAAAGCTGATCAAAACTCAGCATTTATAACTGTTAAACATAAGGAAATTGGGAATAAAATTGAAATAAAATAATGGATACTAGCTTTAAGAATAGTGGTTAATCTACTTGATTAGTTTTCCTGAGACCTAGACAATTGATCCAGTGACAGGACCCAGTTTATGCAGAGTTTCTTGTATAATAATTCATTTCATGGCAAATAAGTTCTTGGGATGTAGGTGATTAAGATACAGGCAGTCTTGTGGGGCACTTGAATTATAGCATAAAGAATTACATTGAATTTACTCCACAGGAATGGATACAGTCTGGTAGTCATACTCCACAAGGACTTTCTCACCCTCTAATAACTTTTTCCTACCTCTCATTTGTGTCCCTTTATTTTTTTATCAGACAAGTATAAAGTCCGTTTCAATGCATCAATGCTTATAAAGCATGGCAGTGAGTTCAACATTCTTATTTCCCTCTGTGAAAATATATCCTTCCTGAATTCTTGTTTTAGTCTGCTGGAAACTACAGTATATATATGTGTCCTGTCTTACTGTCACCCACTTGAGAGTAACCCCTTCATAATTTTAAAGGCCAGTGGTGGGTATCTTTTTAGTCATTTTCCTCAATTCTAATAACACCCTTGCAAATCTTTTCTGCGCAGTGTTTCAATCCGCTTCTTGCAATTTCTTCTACTCAGCCAGTCCCTTGGGATCAAGAATGAATTGTTTCCATTCCAGTTCTGAGGTGGCTGATGAGATCAGTGTGGGATCTGAAGTCTCTATGGCAAGGGGAGCAGGAGGTGCTTAACTGGATGGTAGTTTAGGAGGTGATGCATTTCTTCTGCCATTTACTTTGTTTCTGTGCTCCTGATAAATGGATTCGAGGTTTTCAATGTCATATCAAATACTACTTCTCCATTCCAAACAGAAATGGGTCAAGAATTCCCACAAATTGGTGCGGATATGACACATTTTCAAAGAGGCTTTGAGAACTTGCTTGATATTTTCCTCTGTTGATGTGGTAATATCTTGCTGTGACAGAACTTAAAAGAGTGTCTTTTTTAGGAATCTGATGACGGGTGTGCAGATGACGTGGCTTGTCATCAGAGCCCGGTGAGTGTAACTAGGGCTCAAAATTGGGGATGTTGGCCTGGGAGAGGATGCTGATGTTCACTTATCCTGCCAGTAGACTTAAAGGATTCTGAAGAGATTCTGCATTGGTGGTACCTCTGTAGTGCTTTAAGATGACTGCTGTGAGTAGTCCATGTCTCACAAGCACAGGAGAGCAGGAATCACTTTCTCCTGGTAGAAGTTTAGTGCTGGGTTTGATGTACTGATCTTCAAACACACTTCCTCAGATGGTCAAAAGCTGTACTGACAGACTGAACGCAGTGGTGAATTTCATTAGAAATGTCTGCCTAGCTGAGATGTGGCTCCTGAGGTACAGGAAGTGGTTGCATAATAGGTTTCCTTTTAGTCTTCTTTCCCAAGAAATCAAACCCAACCTGCTTGATCTTTTCCCTTAATTCTGGTAGCACACATGTAAACCTATTCTGCATATGCTTCAGGGCTTTGATATGCTTTTTATAATGTGGATGCCAAAAATGCACATATGTTTCTTATTTCCTTTGGTAAAATACTCCACATTGTGAGCTCTACCCTCCATTTTGGTATCATCTGCAGATTTGAACACTGCTCCTCAAATTTTTAAATCTAAATTATTCTTGTCTCTATTGACCAACAGTATGGATCCAGCATGGATCCCATGAGGCCAACGCTTCCTATTCTCTTCCGGAAATAGGGAAATAGGTTAAAAAGCTGTAATGGTTTAAAATTGGAGGGCAGAGTTATGGTCATTGAATGTTCCACTGTTCAATGGCTGAGGTGAGTCGCCCCACCTCAGGACAGACATATTCTGAGAAATTTCATCATATAACTCCCAATCACTAACCATCCAGCCCCCACCCTCTCACCATTGGCAGTTACCACATTCCATGTGCAAACAAATATAGTTCCCTGATTGGACCTCTTGACTCAGTCAAAAACCTTTAACCCAACTCTAATGGGTTTGTAACAAATCAATTAAACTGTACAAATCAATACACCTCTTTGGTTGCATGCACTAAACACATGAAATAATAACATGTGAATGCACTTCAAGGGAACCTAATTTTGGAATTGAAGTACATGTATTCTATTAGAACATGCAAAGAAAGGCAAATTTCTATTTTTTTAATGTACTTATGATCTTCCTATATGGTTCGTCATAGCAGTATCGAGATTAAGGCCTAGAAATGTGTTTGCACAACTCAAAAATAATAGTTCAATGCAGTTAAATATTAACTGAAGTCTGAGTAGAGCAGGCATCAGCACCTGTTAGGAAACTCAACCACTGTTTTGTTTACTGGTATTTTTGTTAGCCTTAGCCCTTTTATTCCAGCATTAAATTGTCCCAAATGATATCAGCATTAGTGGAACATGCAACATTCATCTGCAGTGAGATCACCAACCTGACAAGCTTGCTGCGTGTTAAGTCCCTTTAAAGGCTGGCTTCAGAGATCACAAGCTCTGGGCTGAATGCTGACAGCAATGAAAGTGTGCAAAACATTAATAGGGAAGTACCGCACTGCTGATGTGAGTTTCAACACAGCATTGGACAGGGAAACACGTCAACTCTGTTCTGTGAACTTAACAACTGTAGTTCCTAACTTTTATGTGACTTTCACAAATAACATAACGGTTACACACAACACTGTTATAAAACCATTAAAAGGTAGTAAAACATTTTCTAGGACTAAATATATAATTCACTGAAGTTCTGTGAAAACTGTGAATGCTGGATATCTGGAATAAAACCAGAAGATGTGGGAAAAACTCAGCAAGTCAGACAGCATATATGGAAAGAGAAACATAATCAAAGACCCTTTGTCAGAACAGAAAAAGAGAGAAAACAAGTTAGGTTTTAGTAGTGGGGAGGGATGGACGGGACAAAAGAAATATCTCTGATAGGGCAAGGCAGGGCTTGCCATTGGGATAAATTGTAGAGGTTATCCAGTTGATTAGTTAATGGGGGCAATTACATAGAGAGAAAATCAACAAGAACAATGAAATGAGAGCATTTAGAGTGTGAGAATACAGACAAAAGGAAGGTAACATTTGTGAAATGCAGGGCTGTTGGGCATGCCCAGCAAGTGAGGCTGTGCTAATGGAGAGAGGAAAGTTAAGCCAATATTGCTGGTGGATGACTTACTGGAGAAATGGCCAGTTTTGAGAAAAACAAAGAAAGCGAGTTAAATAAAGCTGGAGAATTTGATACTGATCCGGAAGGTTGTAATGTGCCAAGACAGAAGATGAAGTACTGCTCCTCAAGCTTATGTTAGACCTTGTTATAACAGTACAGGAGACCACAGCTGGTCAGAGTGGGATGGAGAATTAAAGTAACAGGCAACTGGAAGCTCAGATTTGCTCCAGCGAACTAAACACATGTGGTCCACTGAGCAACATCCAATCTGTGTTTGGTTTCTCCAAGGTAGAGGAGATCACACTGTGAACACCCAAAGTAGTATATCAGATTGGAAGAAATGTAAGAAATTCAATGTTTCAGTTGGAAGGACTGTTTGTGTCCTTGGATGGTGCAAGGGAAGACATAAAAGGACACATACATCTTGTGCAGTTGCATACAAAAGTGCCATGAGAAAGGGAGTAGTTGACAGACAAAGGAGTGCATAAGGAAGTTGCAAAGGGAACAGTCTTTTCAAAGAGCTGAAGGGGGAGGGGAGGAGAAGATGTGTGTGGTGGTGAATTGGAGGTGGTGGAAATTGCAAAGGATGCCCCATTGAATGTGGAGGCTGGTGGGTGGAAGGTGAGGACCAGGGGAATTGTGTTCTTGCTTTTTCCAGGAGAGGGTCAAAGACAGATGTGTAGGAAATAAACCAGATGCGGACAAAGGGCTCTGTTAAGTATAGTGGTAGAGAAGCCACAGCTCAGGAAGAAGGAAAACAGCTCAGATGCAAATACGAGGGAGATGTAGAAACTGGGAAAATGGATTGGAGTTCTTGCAGGAGACAGGATGAGAGGAACTATAGTTGAAAGAGCTGTGGAATTCTGTAGGCTTGTAATGAATGTTTGTTGCTAAGCTAACCCCTGAGATGAAGACGGAGATCCAGAAAAGATACTGAAGAGTCAGAAATGGATCATGTGACAGTGTGCATAGAGCAGCAAAGGTAGCGAAACTTGAGTTCTTTATAAGTGCGGGAAGCAGTGCCATTACAGTCATTGAAGTACCATAAAAAAAGTCGAGGGTAGCATCCTAAGTTGCAATGGAACAAAAAAACACTTCTGCATATTCCACAAAAAGCTGGGTGTAGCTTGTTCCCATAGTTACACCCTTGCTTTGGAAAAAATGACTGGAGTTGAAGGAGGAGTTGTTCAATATCAGAATGAGGCCCAATAGAAGAATTGGGAACAGCACCTCATGGGCAGTTTGCAGCCTTCCACACTCAATATCGAACAAACTCTACAATTTTGGGAGAACATGTGTGTTGGTGGAGGGGAACTGGTTGGGCTTCCTTATAAGGAGGAAGTAGAGGGCCCTCAGACCATTCTGGTATGGGTTGGAGGTGCATATGGAGTAGGAAAGGGAAAGAGAAAATTTACTGCAGTCTAGGATAAGAAGCCTCTGTGTGATCTAGAGAGGTATGCTGGCAAGAGGAAGACATGCATTAAGAACTAAGTCTCCCAAAGATGTGTTCCTAATATTAATAGACCAAGTTGGAGATTGGAGTCCAAAACAGAAATTAGTTGGTGAGGCACAAGGGAGTTCTCAAAGGGTGGCAGTAGGGGCATGTGCCCCTAACATGCTATCAAGCATGTTCAAGATAAGCACAAACACAGATTCATGTATTGTAAGTGTGCGTCTAATGTGTCAAATTAAATGGCTGGGCATGTAGTAGCACAGGAATTATCTGTGGAAAGAATGACATATGTAATGTTTCAGGTCCATGACGTCGAGGATGCTGAAGATTTCATATAGCGGTAACCAGTAGGAGCTTGAGGCTAATTGTTTTAGTGACAAGAACATATGAATATTAGGACATAAGAAACAGGAGCGGAAGTAGGCCAATTGGCCCATCAAGCCCGCTCTACTGTTCGAAAAATTCTGGCAGATATGATTTTGGCTTCAACATCACTTTTCCACTCTTTTCCATGTGTTTCCTGGATTATAGCCTCCAAAACCCCCTGGAAATGCAACATTTTATAGTTTCACCCTGTCTAAATAACTTGATTTTTCATTTTTCCTTCCACTGTCAATAACCGCACATTTTGCCAGTTTAGGTTGAGGTTAGTAATGTAAGGGAATATTGAATTTTGGCCAGAGTGAAATTAAGTTTCTGTGTACCGTGGAGGAAATAGTCTGGGTATGGGCCAATTGGAAAAAATAGAATGTGGTAGAGCAGGAGGCTGCAGGCTTGGAGCTTAGTGGGGACCAGACCAGCTGAGCAGTTTAACAAGGAAAATCAGCAACACTGTGAAATAAGTGCTTGCTGGACTTTATCATTGGTATCTTTTGAGCCAAAAAGAGGTGTTTTAGTATTTACAATCATAGCATTTATGAAGCCATAATTTAGAAAAACATTTTTTAAATGGAGGCATTAATCTTCATTGTACAGTTTTCTACGGCTTTTTGTTCTTCATCCAGCCGACTCCAGCTGTTTAGCTTTCATACAAAGGTGCTTCAAATACTCTCACCCTGAAATTAAGCTACTTCTTGTAGCTAAAATCTGCCAGTCTAATTTCCAGAGTCAACAGCAACTCAGATGGACTTAATTAGAAAAGCTATAATTAGCATCTTCACCACAGTTGAAGTCAAATTGGAGAAAGAATTTGGTATTAGAGTTTAAATAAAAAATTAATGGTTACTGAGCAACCTGATGATAATCCTACAATCTGACAGCAACAGCTCATTAACCAGTGTAAAAGGGCATTTAGTTTTATGACTGCATAATTGATAACAACTCGAAAAAAGAACAATAACGAAACAATAATAGCTAAATAGTCCAGTCTCCTGAGCACTAGGTCTGTGTAATAACAAGCTATTCATCTTGGAACAACAGCTTAATAACTTTGCACAGCCTAAATTAATTAATTTAGCAAGAAAGATTTGCATTTATATAGCTTCTTTCACATATTTTTCAAGATCTGGCAGAGCACTTCAGTCAATGAAGTGTTTTTTATAAGTATGGTCACTGTTCTAATGTGGGAAAGACAACTGGTGTAGAAGAAGCCCCCACAAAGAGCAATGTGATATTGATTGGATAATTTGTTTAGTGACGTCCAGTGTGGATAAATATTTGGTCCTGTTTTCGTTTGAAATAATGCCCTGGGATTTTTAGTTGGGAGAACAGATGGACCTTGACTTAACTTCTTTTCTAAAAAAGGACACTTCCAACAGTGCAGTGCTCCCTCAGTATTACAGTGGAATATTAGCCCAGATAGTTGCCTAATTACCTCAAAGATCACGATTCAATAACTTGACGACGACAGCTCAGTGGTAACTGTTAATTCCCTTAATTGTTGAGATTAAGGCAATTTAAATGCCGATGAGTCATTTGTTGGCTAGGACGATAGCATGCACATGACTAAAAGGACACTGACAGAATAGAATTCATTTTTAGTGATTGATTTGGTCTTTTAGCAGTAGCAGATATTTCTCTTTAATGACAGGATGTTAAAAAAAGATCATTGTAAATGTCTTATTTCCATCATTCTACATCTTTATATGTGCCTTAGTGTAAAAAAAAACCTTTGGCACTCCCCAAGCCTAGAACAACCACCAGGGCATAAACATGTCCCTTTCCTGTTTGGTGCTAGCATTAGGAATGAAACCAAATAAATAGAAACAGGAATTGGTTATGTAGTCTGTTGAACGTGCTCCATCATCCTGTAAGATCACACTTTATCCTAAGCCTCAAGTCCACTTTCCCACTTGAGTTCCATATTCTGTGATTCCCTTCGTATCACAAACTGAGCTTCCTTAACCTTGACCAAACAAGTACCCCCAGCCTTCCTAGGTAAAGATTTCCAAAGATTTGCAACCTTCTGCCTGATATTTTATCACCCAACACACTAGAGGTTGATTTTGAAACAAAAGCACCAGAGGCAACTACGCTCAGCAAGGTGCCTGTCTACTGGCATTACTGAGTATTTTGGACTTACGTATATGGAAAAATAACAAGCACCAATTCCTCTCATAGCATACCATAACAAGCCATTTAGTGTATCCATACCGCCTGTTTCACTAACTTGCTGTATTTAAATTCCATATTAATTTAGCAGTACAAAAGCAGCCAAGAAGAAAATTATATATTTTTTTCTCCGTACCATGAGGGCAGATCAGACCAATTCTTTTCCAGAACTTTGATTCCAGGCTGCTATGAAGACTGATTGAATTACAATTTTTAATTAACTCTCAAATTATACATTCTGATAACTTCCATGTGCTTAGAATACTTCTGCTGGGGATAAAGGGAGATAATAAAAAGCTACTCCAGATTATTCAGAGGTACTACATTAATTACTTCTATTAAGCAGCCCAAGAAAAAAATTAAATTAGATATCTGTAATCTGTACTAAACAGACATGGGTTCCCTAACGGTTAATTTTTGGCTAATCGTCCTCTGTGCATTGTCCTGAGAAAGCTCTGAAAGCTTTGCCCTTGGGTCTTGACATAGTCGAATTCTCTTCACCTCCTCATCTCACTGCTTTGCACATCATGAATTTTCATTGCTTTTGCAAGAAAAGATGTTAAAATGAAGAGGGAAGAAAACTATTGGAGGACAAAGAGCAAAGTAAAATTAGAAGTAATGGGGAAAATCAGAAATGAAAAGGAGAGAAAGACCTATTGGAGAAATAGAGATAAGCAGCAAGGAGGGGGGGGGGGGGGAAGAGAAAGAACAATTCTGCAGTTAATTCCTGGAAATTTAGCATTTGTTAAAAAATCCCAATGGGATTAAGATTACCAGACTATGCGTAAAACTGTTCTGCACTGGTTTAAGACAATTTTGAACTGCATGGTACCTTTATTTTGAGCTGTGCCAATGAATTTCTACATCAGGAGTACCTGGCTGGGCCTTGGGGGTTGGGGGGAGGGTAGTGGTGGTGGTGGTCTCAGTGACCCACTTGCACAAAGAAGATGTCTCCTGCAAGCACTATTCATCACCAGTTTATACATATCATTCTGACCCTCTAGGTGCACTATCCCATCCCTTCCAATCATTGCAACATCCATTCATTCTGTTGCCATTCTCCCCCGTAGCTGTAAGAGTGTTGCTTGCTTGCATTGTGATGCATTCCTTTAAGAGCTGGCTTCAGTGAGAGCTAGCAGCTGCAAGAAATTACAATGCATCAGCTGATACATCCTGGGCTGAAACCAACAAGGCTATCTTGCAAATCTTGTAATTTAATCTTTACGCAAACTTTAGAGTGACCCGCAACAGTGTCTTATCCCAATTAGCCATTTGTATTGCTCCCAAAGGCAGCAATACAATTTCTAAATCTTTATGTCTGAGCCTATCATAGAACGTAGAAGACTCACTAATGATAACTAATTATTGGAATGTCTGTCCATTCTTGAGATTGTCAATTTTTGCTGGTTTTCTAGGTTGGCGTGTAAGTGATTCAAACATGTCTTTTCCAATAATTCCCAAATGGTAAGAAATTAATACACCAAGCATAAGTGAGGGAATTTGCAGGTGTTTTAAGAACTCACTAACATAGAATACTTTGCTAGTTACCAGAATACTTCTCATTACTATATATGTAGCAAGATTATAATTTTGTTGTTTTATGTATATTTAATGAAGTTACACAGAAATTGTTCCCCTTATATGTGGAATAGTGATTATTGTGACAGGAGGGTGTGATTTGAAAGATTGGAATATAGGAGGGAAATGGGCAATTTACTTAATCTAATAAGTGAAGAGACAAATTTACTGATAATTTTTGAATTAAGATTGAATTTGCTTTGACTTTCCATGAATATGCCCCAAGAACTGCACAGTCAACACAGTTAAAAATACAACTTGCCTGAATTAGCTCTACTTTTTGAGTTTCGATCTCTTAGTTCAAGTACAGAAACTTCCCTATCACTGGACAGAAAAAAATCTTATGGTTTCAAGCAAGCAATCACAGGCTGAAACAATCCAGTCTAATTCAGGATATCCTGTCACTGCCGTTATTGATTGATTAGGTAGTAATAACTACAGGCACTTCCTTTTTCCTGTGATTCAGATATCATTATTTTGTGCTAATTAATGAAAGAAAGGATGTGTTCATTTTGTCGAGGTGTATTTCCTAGGAATAGAGATCTGTCTTTTAATGAAACTCATTGCAATTCCTTATGAGTGCTTAAAAAAAAGTTGGGTATGATCTTAAATCATATTATTAATTTGATATTTGATGAAAAAATTTATGTTTTGATTTCAAATATTCATTGTTTTATTTCATATCTTTCTCTTCTGATTTTTTTCTTTATTTTTTAGATCCTTTTTATTCCTCTCCTGCGATCCTGCGATCAGTGAAAGAGAAGGCATGTGGAGTCTGAACCAGCTATCAGAAGGAACATTTTCTTCCCCTCCCCCAGTAATTCTGACAGCCCAGTTGTGATCTGGAATTGCCATATGGTAGCAAAATATCTACATTTCTAACTAGACTTTCTACCTTCTTTTGAACCTGTGCAATAGACTTATTTGTTTCATATTGCAATGCAATCTTAATATGATGGAATATACAGTATTTGAAGTTAGTGAATGAAACAGAATTTCAGAGGAAATGTTTGAAGTTCTCTCTTATTTGACTGTTACTGAGAGCCGATACATACAAAAGCCAGATGTAAAGCAACTGCACACAGTATATCATCAACTTATTGCATAGAGATTCTAACATTGAGTTTCTAACTGACTTCCCAAGAACTCTGCCCTTGCTTAGTTGATGACAATCAAAATAAAATAGGCACAAAACTGAGATGTGCACACTTGTGTAACATTTAATTTAAAAAATCCTTTATCTTAAAAGTAAATAGGCAATGAAAAATCTAATTGTCTTGAGGGTTGCTTGATTTAACATTGACTATGATATCATTATGCTGTCATTAGTAATTGTGCCTGAACAATTTACACTAAAGATGCATTGTATTGGAAATCATTAATGTGACATTGAGTACAGATCAGAATATTACCTAATAGAACACATTCCTCAGGAAAAACCTTATTACGTGTAACAATCTACCTGTGGACAATGCTCAGAGTCATCACATCTGATGAATAAAGAGTGCAAAAGTCCGTTATGAACAGAAATTCAAAAGCCAGCTTGAGCATTTGAACTAATTAAATTTGATACACCACAGATTTACTGGCATCAATTGCAGCTGTGAGCACATGGAGGAGGGGAAATGGTGTTTCTTTTCAGCCTCATGACACCATTAATTCTCTTCTGGAATTTCAAGGATTTAGAAATATAAAGTGAACCTTCAAGTTTTAAATTGTTGCATACAAAGTGAGCAAGGAATTTAGTTATGAATGGATGCAGTGGATAGGATAATTCATATTTTGTAGTGCACCACTGTATTTTACATATCCAAAGCTGAGTGCCTGAAACACATTAGTCCTGTGAAGAAAAACAAAAGCCCCAGTCTGATTATTGCCAATTTTACTCCATTGCAAAATGCAGCAATTAAAAAAATCAATAGATGACTAATTTCTTGGTATCCCACAAGTTATTTCAGTCCTGAATTTACTCCTGACTGAACATCTTCAACTCTCTGACATAGAAAATTCCAAAGAATCTCAATCCTTTGTTAAGAAATTCCTCCTCATCTCACTCCTAACTGGACTCTCCTCACCAGAAGGGAGAATGAGCCCTTCAGCATTTTCCATGTCACATGCTCTTAAAAATAAGTTACATGACTCAATATGATCCACTTCCATTCTTAAAATACTATGGTGGCTCCACAAGGACTATTTCAGTCTAAATTCAATGCCCTGATTGACAAAATCCACTAAATGAGTGCAGGAGGGGCATTGATTTTAGCATCTTCTGGTCTGTATGATTTAAGACTACATCAGTTGATTCCGTTTCCTGCTAATCCTTTGGGAGAGTTTTATATATCTCTTTAATTAATCATATGCTTGCCCCATTTATTTATGCACATGTCTGTTATATAGTAGGCCAGATTTTGCTGATCCTGCCCCACGCCTCAAGGTTACAGCTGGTGCTAGTCCCATGGCCACAATAAAGTTTTGCAGCCATATGGTTTCCAATTCAATGCTGGTATCTCTGATATGGCCCTTCCAATGAAGCATGGTAGATCATCAGAGATCTTTGGAAACAATTGCAAAAACAACCTTTAAATATTTTTTCAAGATAATACATTGCTTAAAAATGAAATTGCTGCCAATAAATTAAAAACAAAAATATACTCCGTTGTCCTCCTCAACATTGGGTGACCCTGAGCTTCTAGTTTCCTGTCACTTCAATTCTCCATTCCATTCCCACTCTGAACTATTCATTTGTGGCCTCCTGCACTTTTCCAAAGAGCCCCAACAAAAGCTTAAGGAACAGCATCTCTTCTTCCAGTCAGGTAGCCTTTAGGACTCAATATAAAATTCAACAATCTCAGATAACCTGCTTTCCTTTATTGTTTTGGAACCTGCCAGATCTTCTGTAAGGTTTCCACCTGTAAAATTAACTCAGCTTATCTCTCTCCAGAGATATTGGTCGATCTTCTGGACATTTCTGACAATTTCCTTCTGATTTCAGTTCACTGCAATAGCTCTGATTTGAATTTCTCAGCTTTTACATGTCTCTTTGTTTTTTTCTCTCTCTCTAACTTCCCTCATTGATCTATCAACCAGACGGTTTCATAAACAGTTCATCATTATGTCTACACTGGTCACACCCTAACATAGATATTTCCTGTATATTCATCCTTCCTGCACCCTTGCAATGTAAAACTAACTTGTTTTTTCACTTTACAAGTTCTTAGACCTTAACTGTTTATTCTGTTTCTCCTTCCACAGATGCTGCCTGACCTGCTGAGTATTTCCAGCATTTTCTCTTATTAATCCAATGTTTATGGGTTTCCCAGTTTCTATACCTCACTCCTTCTGATAAATATCAATTCTATTAACTCCACTACTGCAGCAGATACAGAGCACTTCAAGATGACAATACAAGCCATAATATCTCATGGATGAAAGAAGTGTTTTTTTTTGTTTTGCAGCAAGCTATAATTCCTTAAAACACAGTTAAAAGCTTTAGAATTAAAATGGTCAGGGGAGGTCAGATGGAGTAAAATGGGAGATTAAGAATAAAGCAGCCCTTGAAATATGATCAGAAGTTACAAGGATAAGCAATACTTCCTAATTTTTGACTGGCCACATTTTATTACAAGGAACCGATTGGTTACATAATTCAGAAGCATAAAATCTACTATAAAAAATTGTGTAAGCACAAGCTTACGTTTCAGTGAAAAGGTAGGATATTTCACAAAGGCTCTCCTTTTTTCTTTAGTTTAATGCAGCCTGATGAGCACTCCAGACTCTCCTTTTAAAGAAAGTTTCAACATCAGGTTTCCTTTCAGCCACTAGATTGTTGAAATCACAGCAGACCTCCGGGCCAGCTGGCTTTGACAAAGATTTCACTGCAACTGTGTCAGACCATCTGTTACAGTAAGTCTTGGGATTAACCCTGAGTATGCAAGTATATTTTTGGAAGGGTTTTAATAAGATAAAATATATGCAATGTATATTATAGTCAAAACCACCTTAGATGCATAATATATCATAAATCAGATATTTTTAAAAGACAAAATTTTTGTGCAAAAATCAGAATGAACTATAAAATAACTGCAGTGAAGATTTTTCAAGCAGCAGTCAGCAAATGATCTCATTACAAGTTGAGATATTTGGAAGTGTTTCTCTACAACATTATAGCTTTCAGTTGTAAACTGTGATTTGAGTAATATGATAAAATATATTTTTGGACACAAAAAAAATCACCTCCAGCTCTACAAACCCTCTGAGATCTTTACATTTCTGCAGTTATGACCTCTTCTGCTACCTCAGCTTTAAACACTCCACTCTACCAGCTGGTTCCTGCATAAGAAAACCCAACCTTTCCATCTCTCTGCTTCCCTTTTCTCCTTTAAGTCATTCCTTAAAGCCTACATCTTGGACCAAGATTTGGCCACCTGTCCTTATGTCAGGGTCTCAAATTTTGTTTAATAAGGCTTCTGTGAATCACCCTAAGGTTTTACTACATCAAGCATACTTTATAAATGCAAACTGTTGTTGGGATAAATTCAGCTGAGTTTATAATTTTTTTGATATTTTCTTGTTTTATTTTACTCACAATGCTAATAACTGCAATGACTAACACGTTGCTGCTTCTCTGTGCAAACAATGACGAGCCACCTTCCTGAGGCCAGTTTAACTCTGATGCCACATTAGATATGATGCAACATGCAATTTTTCTTCCTTCATTATTTCACTATTCTTCAGGCATAACTAAATCAGCTGAAGTATACCTAAAGTAAAATCTTTGACCAAGATTTGGCCACCTGTCCTTATGTGAGGGTCTCAGATTTTGTTTAATAAGGCTTCTGCGAATCACCAGTAAGAACAGGCAGAAGCAAGGTAATAGACGCAACGGGATGGACGGGTTGAAGTGTGTGTATATTAATGCTATGAGTATTAAGAGTAAGGGCGGTGAACTTAGAGCATGGATCAGCACATGAAACTAAGACGTTGTGGCCATAACAGAGACTTGGTTGAGAGAGGGACAGGAGTGGGTGCTTAATGTTCCAGGGTTTTGATGTTTTAGAACGGATAAAGAGGTAAAAGGGGGGTGGGGGAGTTGCACTATTAATCAGGGACAATATCACAGCTGCACGCAGACATAATGGAGGGCTCGTCCACTGAGTCCAAAAATAAGAAAGGTGCAATCACTCTGATGTGATTATACTACAGACCTCCCAATAGCCACTGGGACATTGAGGAACAGATATGCAGGCAGATTAGGGAAAGGTGTAAAACAATAGGATTGTTATAGTGGGTGACTTCAACTTCCGTAATATAGATTGGGATCTCCTTAATGCAAGAGGTTTAGATGGGGCAGGATTTGTTAGGTGCATCCAGGAGGGTTTCTTAAATCAATGTGTAGATAATCCAACAAGAGGAGGGGCCCTACTGGACCTGGTGTTGAGTAATGAGCCTGGCCGGGTGACTGACCTATCAGTGGGAGAACAGTTAGGGAACAGTGACCACAACTCCTTAAGTTTTAAGATAGCTATAGATAGATAGTGGGCTGAAGGGCCTGTACTATGCTGTATTGTTCTAAGGATAAATATGGACCTTGTGGGAGAGTATTAAATTGGAGCAGGGCAAATTACGAGAGTATTAGGCAGGAACTAGGGAGAGTTATTTGGGAACAGCTGTTTCTGGGCAAGTCCACATCTGACACGTGGAGGGTGTTTAAAGACCAACTGCACAGAGTACAGGACGGGTATATTCTAGTAAGAAGGAAGGACAAGGATGGCAAGGTAAGAGAACCTTGATTGACGAGAGAGATGGTGAATTTAGTCGAGAAGAAAAAGGAAGCGTATGTAAGGTTTAAGAAGCTAAAATCAAACAGAGCCCTTGAGGGTTATAAAGAAGCCAGAAAAGAACTCAAATAGGGAATTAGGAGAGCCAGGAGGGGCCACAAAAAGTCCTTGGCAAATAGGATTAAAGAGAATCCCAAGGCATTCTATACATACATAAGAGCAAGAGGATAACTAGGGAGCAGGTAGGACCACTTAAGGATAAAAGAGGGACCATATGATTGGAGGCAGAAGATGTGGGAGAGGTCTTAATGAGTGCTTTGCATCAGTATTTACCAAGGGGAAGGATGTGGAAGATAATGTGATCAGTGTGGAGCGTGCTAATATGCCAGGGCATTTTGAGATAATGAAGGAGATAGTGTTGGGTCTCTTAAAGAACATTAAGGTGGATAAGTCCCCAGGGCCTGATGGGATATACCCCAGGTAATTGAGAGGGGCAAGAGATGAGATTGCTGGGGCCTTGACCAAGATGTTTGTGTCTTCTCCAGCCACAGGCAAGGTCCCAGAGGACTGGCGGGTAGCAAATGTTGTTCCATTATTCAAGAAGGGAAATAGGGATGATCCTGGAAACTATAGACCAGTGAGTCTCACGTCAGTGGTAGAGAAGTTACTGGAAAAGATTCTTAAGGATAGGATTTATGAACATTTGGAAAACCATGGCCTAATTAGGGATAGTCAGCATGGCTTTGTGTGGGGCAAGTTGTATCTTACGAACTTGATTGAGTTTTCGAGGAGCTGAAAACGGTGATTGATGAAGGTAGAGCTGTAGATGTTGTTGACATGGATTTTAGTAAGGCATTTGACAAGGTCCGTCATGGGAGGCTCATCCAGAAGATCAAGATGCATGGGACCCATGGTGAACTGGCTTTTTGGATTCAGAACTGGCTTGCCCATAGAAGACAGAGGGTAGTGGTTGAGGGGACTTATTCTGGCTGGAGGTCTGTGACTAGTGGTGTTCCACAGGGATCCGTACTGGGACCTCTGCGGTTTGTGATATATATCAATGACCTGAATGAAAACGTAAATGGATGGGTTGGTAAGTTTGCAGATGATGTGAAAATTGGTGGTGTTGTAGATAACGTGGAAGATTGCCAAAGAATACAGCAGGATATAGATCAGTTGTAGATATGGGCAGAGAAATGGCAGATGGAGTTTAACCCAGGCAAATGTGAAGTCTTGCACTTTGGGAGATCAAATGTAAAGGGACAGTACACCATTAATGGCAAGACTCTTAGCAGTGTTGATGTGCAGAGGGATCTTGGGGTCCAAGTCCATAGCACGTTGATAGGGTGGTAGAGAAGGCATATGGCATGCTTGCCTTTATTAGTCGAGGAATTGAGTTCAAGAGTCAGGAGAGTAGGTTGCATCTCTAGTTAGGCCATATCTGGAGTACTGCATTCAATTCTGGTCACCACATTATAGGAAGGATGTGGAGGCTTTGGATAGCGTGCAGAAGACAATTACCAGGATGCTGCCTGGATTAGAGGGCATAAGCTGTAAGGAGATGTTGGACAAACTTGGGTTGTTTTCTCTGCAGCAGCAGAGGCTGAGGGGAGATCTGATAGAGGTTTATCAGATTATGAGAAATATAGACAGAGTAGGCAGCTGGTATCTTTTTCACAGGGTTGAAATGTCTAATACAAGAGGGCATGCATTTAAGGTGATGGGGGTAAGTTCAGAGGAGCTGTGCAGGGCAAGTTTTTTTTACACAGAGAGTAGTGGATGCCTGGACTGTGCTGCCAGGGGTGTGGTGGAGGCAAGTACGATAGAGATGTTCAAGAGGCTCTTAGATAGGCACGTGAATGTGCAGGAAATGGAAGGATATGGACATTGTGTAGGGAGAAGGGATTAGTTTAGTTGGGCATTTAATTAGTTTGGCACAACATTGTGGGCTGAAGGGCCTGTTCCCATGCTGTACTGTCCTGTGTTCCAATATTTGTGGGTGACATAGTGGTGCAGTGAACAGAGCTGCTGCCTTGCAGTCAGTGACTCAAGTTCAGTCCTGACCTTCAGTGGAGTTTGCATGTTCTCCCTGTGACCACATGGGATTCCTCCGGGTGCTCCAGTTTCCTCCTACATCCCAATGACGTGAAGATTGGTAGGTTACTGGACCAGTTTAAATTGCTTCCAGTACATAACTGAGTGGTAGGATCTGGGGAATAAAAATGGGACCGGTGCATATGGGTGCTCACTGGTTGATGCAGACTCAGTGGGCTGAAGTGGCTCTTTCTGTCCTGTATGATTCTATGGCTATATTAATTGTTATTCCTTGCAAGTTAAAATGATACATATAATACAACTCAGAATTCAAAGCTATTTCAAAACTGCAGAATATTTGATCCTCTGCCACCATGTGTTTGCAGATTTGTCATAACAGTTCACCCAGCACTAGATAGGCCCACTATATATTACCCCAGTAACTCATCTCAAATGTTTCAGTCTAAGTTACATGTGATATAAACATAAAACCACGTAAAACTGATGGAAGAGTTGTCTGAACCAAGCAAATGGTGAGATTAGTGTTCTTCAGTGTTAAAAGAACTTCCAGAATTTAGGCAAAAGGGAAAGCAGATCAAAGAGACAAGCTGTATTTTGATTTTTTTTCTTCTCAAACTTCCTCAGCACCTGGAAATGGCTTCCAGACAAAACAATGAGAACATTGGCTTCTACAATGCCCTTGAGACTATTGTTCTAATTTATTCCCAGGCAGCTTTACCCTGGATAATAATACACTACTTTTTACAGCATGGAAAGAAGTATCAATTTTGTAACTATACAGTGAATTATTTTTTCCCCTCTTTATGTTTCTTTTCCTTCGGCTTATGTTACTTTCTTAATTAAGACAGAATAATGGCCCGATCTCCAGCCTGACTTTCTGGATACCACAAGCACTTGTATGGGAATAGTGTGTGACTGGTCACCTTATTGATTATCAGATTTCCTTCAGTAGATGCATCAATCACAACAATTCCTTGCTCTGTGCCAGACAGTGGACAGACCAACATTGTAAACTCTCACCTTGAGGAATCGTACAGGAAGAGTGCCTTACCAATTCATGCTCTTCTGAGGAAGGCAGCGGAATAGTTCATCATTCTTTTACTACTGCACATATAGGGCCAGATCTTGCTGGCATAGGCACCCATCTGCAATCACCATCCCTAAACTTACCTAATCTGATGCAGGAGGCTTCAAGTGTCCTCAGCTCTAGCAGGTGAGGTCTAAGCAACAGAACACTGAAGAAGCCAAATTCCAAAATTACCCTCAAAGCTTTGACAGCTAGCATTAAGAAACATTTAAAAACTTAATTTAAAATGTTTTGCTTATACTTAATTTTATTAACTGAAAAATCAACTTCAGTAATTAAACAAAACTGAAATAATTTTAGAAAGGAACTTAGCATCCCTTTCTTTTCCTTCCCTCAGCCCAACAATCCCATTGCCATCAGTGGAGGTTGGTTGATGTGGAATCTCAGTAACAGCATTTTGATAAACATCATGCCCAGTAACATTCACTATATTTGGGACTTTGCCTTCTGATATGCCATGTGGAACTCTTGGGTCTGCTGCCAATCAAATAGGTAAATGCAATGATACTGTTTGGAAC
Organism: Pristis pectinata; assembly: GCF_009764475.1. Taxonomy (NCBI): domain Eukaryota; kingdom Metazoa; phylum Chordata; class Chondrichthyes; order Rhinopristiformes; family Pristidae; genus Pristis; species Pristis pectinata. The sequence continues at coordinate 95,453,267 of NC_067410.1, read as the reverse complement.
TAATCAACATTTACTAACAAAATCAGGTATTATTTTAGTCATAAATGGCATTGTTATTATACACTGGACTTCAACAACTGTTTAACTCTGTAAATAATTAAAGGTAATGCTTAATGTGTTTGTTTGGAATTCCAATCTCCAATTTTCTCAGAAATGTTGATCGATTTATCTTAAGTACTAAAATGTAAATTCAGGATTTTAGTATTTGTTGCTGCACCCATCAGTCCCACTGTATATTTGAAGATATGTCCTTCCCTTTGCAGCTACAGCAGAATGACTCGGAGATAACAAGGTAGCAATATATGATTACTGTTCAAAGATTTTAAAAGTAACAAAACAACCTTCTCTCAAATGACTGCAGATGTCATGTAAAGACATTTTACAAAATATATTTTTATTTTTGAGGCACTATTTTTCAATCTGTCAGGGTAGAGTTATTTTCCAAAAGTGGCAAACATTTATTTCTGAAGAATGCACATTCCAATGTAGCTATTTTTACCTATGAATCAATGCTGCTTGAAAGAACATGTTGAGACAGAGTTTATTGTCAAAACTAGAATGATGCTAACAGTTCTTAACAAAATCAGACCTCAACTTCAGATGAGTGCAAAAACAACAGGATGCTGGAGGAACTTAGCAGGCCAGGCAGCATCCGTGGAAAAAAGCAGACGGTCAAAGTTTCAGGTCGGGACCCTTATTCAGGAGGTCCTATAGTGGTGTGAGATCTTGTTGCCAATCTTGCCAGCACTAAAAATTAACTGTTATAATTGTGAAGGGGCATTCCTATAGATTTTAATTGTTGGACTCTTTTTAATTAACTTTTTCTTTCTGTTGCTTCTCTTTCTTTCTATTTTATTTTCTCTATCTGATTTGATATGGATTGACATTTGACATATAATAATTTATGCTTCTTGATCTGACTGCTGTATAATTAATAATATTTCAGCTTGAAATATACAGTTTTTGCACTGCACATTGAATAACAGAATCACAGAGGGATTCTTGATGTCCAGTAAAGGTTGCTGTGTTGTTTAAATCCCTAACTTACAGACAATTTCAGATCAACGGAAAGTAAATAGGCTTGAGCAAGTTTAATAAATGGCAGGTACTGTTTGTTAGTTAAAATCTGCTAAAACAGGAAGGCCAATGCTCACATCAATATAACGAGAGCTAAATTCGATAAACCCCCAAACTAGGTTGGTGGGTGGGACAGGGGTGGAGGTGACTGTAACACATCATTTAACTGCACCCACGGGTTCTAATGCAGAGACCATGCTAAATTTATTTTGCCTGTACAGTTGAATGATTTCTGCATTTAGCAACCACTATCCCCATGGATCATTACTGGAAGCATCAGAAAAGGTTCCAATGTTATGAATGGCAAGCACTAGGTATAAGTATACAACAGGGCTTACATTCAGCTTGGACCTTTTAAAGGGCTCAGGCATTATGGCTGAACGGGTGCTGGAATCTGGAGCAAAAAATGAAACTGCTAGAAGAATGCACCAGATCAATCAGCATCTATGTAGGCAAAGGGTTGGTTGACATTTCAGGTCGAGACCCTGATCAGGTCTGAGAGTGTAGAGGGAAGATAGCCCATATACTGTATAGAAGTGAGAGGGAGAGGTGAGACAGGCTGGTAGGAAGTAGGTGGAACCAGATGGAGCGGAAGGAATAATGGGCAGATGCCGTCTGATGGGGGAGGGAGGGGGGAGGGTTTCAGAGGCTGATAGGTGATATTTTATTTATTATTATTTATTAGTCACATGTAAATCAAAACACACAGTGAAATACATCTTTTTGCATTGCTAAGAATGTGCTGGGGGCAGCCCACAAGTGTCGCCACTCTTCCAGCGCCAACATAGCATGCCCACAGCTCCTAACCTGTCCGCCTTTGGAATGTGGGAGGAAGCCGGAGCACCCGGAGGAAACCCATGCAGACACGGGGAGAACGTACAAACTTGTTACAGGCAGCAGCCGGAATTGAACCCAGGTCGCTGGCACTGTAATAGCGTCACGCTAACTGCTAGGCTACAGATGGAGCTGGATGGGGGAGAAGAGGGTAGAGACAAGAGGCTGGGAGGTGAGAGATGGAACCAGATAGGGGAGGGATAATGGGCAGATGGAACCAGGTGGAACCAAAGGGGATAGAAAAGTTAAACCAAGGGAAAAGAAATCCAGGTGGGTCGATGCTGGGAATTGTTCAGGAAGTAAGTCTGGCCTGGGAAATATGAACACACAGCAAGCCTTGCTGGAGAAGGTGGAAAGTCAAAGATAGCCAATATTTGCAGTGGGTCATGGCACCCTCCAGAAGTATGCAGAAGAGAAGTTGGAGCAGATAACTGTCAAGAATCAAGACCCAAGAACTCTAATACAATGCCATGAGAAGTTCAATGATCAGTTGGTTAAGGTCAGTGAATTAACCTTCAAATACCCTATTCCATCAATTGTATCATAGCTTTGGGCAATGCTCAGTTCACGATATCCCATCATTTGTTCACCAACAATCTCAATTAAAGCTCACATGTGACTCCACCCTACCTTGACATATTTAGCACTGTTGCAAGCTCATACCCACAACTTAATGATTGCACACTCTCCGACCATTCAATCATAGCAAGCCACAGTATGAAACTGACTGCACAACTCTGGCCACATACTTCCCTTTCCCTTGCTGAACCAATTTAATGCATACTTGGAGGCAGCAGGAACAGAATGGGAAGGGGACAGTTGCCAGGAGTCTGCTGTGAGACAAGATCCACTCTTGAGTCTGTGGAGTGCAGGTAAGCAAAGATTTTATTTGAACATATGCAAGGGAGAAGGTTTCATTCACCCTATTTTCAATATAATATTTCACAATAGTCACAAATATTAACTAAATTGTATAGTCCAGCAAATGTTCTTTTATTCCAATCCCATCTTTGGACCTGATAGTTGTAATGGTGATTCAACATTCTTGTTTAGTCTTCAGTTCCCCTCTTCCTGTGTATAACAATGACAAGTCTATAATTGCTATCATTCTGAAGCGACAATTTGGTCAAGTGGCCTGTCATTTACAGTAGCACTATTTTTAAGATCTGATATTAACTCTACTAGTAGAAGGCCACTAGCCTCTACTTTATCAGTTGTTGTCTTTGGCATTGAAACAATTATTGCTGAACCTAAGGGCAGTGGCAGGCTTCAGAGAATCACAGCATCATAGAATGGTGACAGCTTGGAAGGAGACAATTTGCCCCATCAAGTCTGTATCTCCTCTGAGAAAAAGCAATCCAGCAAGTACCACCTCCCCACTCTCTCCCCATTGCCGTTTCACATATTTCCTTCTGAATGCTGCAATTGAACCTGCTTCCACTATTGCCCTTGGCAATGTGTTCCAGATCCCAGCCATCAACTGCGTAAAAGAAACCATTCATGTACTTTTGCTTCTTTGCCAACTACCTTCATTTTATGTCACCCAATTCTTGACCCTTCTACCAAAGGGAACAGTTTCTCTCTATATTTTATGTCTACATTTGTCATGATTTTTCAGATCTCTTTGCAATTTCGTCAATTCTAAGGAGAACCCATGCTTCACCAGTTTACCCACATGAGTAAAGAATCTCATCCGTGAATTCTTTTTGGTCAATCTCTTCCACACCTTCTCCAGGGCCTTCGGATCTTTTCTGAAGCGTGGCATCCAGTTGTGGCCGAACCAATCTTTTATAAAGTTTCACTATGGCTCCCATGCCCTCGTACTCTATTCCTTCCAGTTATGTATCCAAGGATCCCTGATCCTTTTTTCATAAGGTCACAAGATCACAAGACAAGGGAGCAGAAGTAGGCCATTCGGCCCATCGAGTCTGCTCCAAAGAAAAGGGGAAAAAGAAAAAAAAAAATGAGGGGGCACTTTCTCCAGTGCCTTCCACAGTTGTTGAAATATGCATATACAGTATACCCCCAGATCTCACTTTTCTTGTGCCACTTTTAATTTTGTATTCTCTAGTTTGTATTGCCTCTTCTCATTCTTTCTTTCAAAATATAACACTTCAGATTTCTCAGCATTAAATTTCATCTGTTGCCCACTCCATCAGCCTGTCTGTAAAATCTGTTACTATGCTCCTCACGGTTCACTATGCCTCCAAGTTGTGTGACATCTGCAACTTTGGAAATTTTGTCTTGTATAGCTAAGTCGAAATCATTAATACATATTAAGGAAACAATAATCCCAGTGCTAATACCATGAGCTCCATTGCACACGTCCCTCCAGCCTGGAAAAAACCTTTAATTCCAAATCTCTGTTTCCGTTACACAGAAAATGTCCATAAATTCATCAACTGCATTTCCCTCATTGACTCCACCTGTTACTTCAACAGAAACTCTATTGTTAAACAGCATTTACCATCAACAAATCCTTGCTGACTTTCTCTACTCAATCCGCACTTATACAAGAGCTAACTGTTACTCATTATTAATATAATGAACAACAATGTTAATTAATTTATTAATTATTATTATATCAATTATTGTTGCTAGAACTCTGCCCTTTGACAAAGTTTTAAAATGACTGGCCCTCAGTTACAAAGACGTAACATTTGCAATTTTCCAGTCCTCAGGCACAACCCCTGAATCTATGTTTGAAATGTTATAGTCAAACTCCCTGTAATTTACTTCCTAAAATCGCTTAGCAACCTTGTATGCATCTCATCTGGTTTATCCACTTTTAGTGCAGTTAGGCTTTCTAAAACGCACTCTACACCAATATTTAATCTTTTGAAAATCTCAGTTGCTGGGACTCTGGTAACATCTTCTTCCTCAGCAAAGTCTGACATAATGCATTCATTTAGTACCTTAGTCATTCTCTCCGCTTTCATTTGTAGATTTCTCTTTAGTTCTCTGATCAGTTCCACCTGCCCCCATACAACCTATTCTTGTTTGCATAAGTATAGAATATATTTGGATTCCCTTTTATGTTTTGTGGCCGGGGACTTCAAGAAGAGAAGTTTGCAAATTGAGGGATAATTCTCACTCACTCTCTCTCTCTTTCTCTCTCTCTCCCCCTCCCTCCCTTCCATAGTTTGTTTTTTTTAATTCCCTTCTGAACTTTCTTCAATCAACCTAGATTTCACCTGTCATCAACCTGGTATCTGTGATATACTCCTTTCTCTGCTCTACTTTCCACTCCATTTTCTAGATCATCCATAAAGATCTACCTCTAATTTCTTTACCTTTCCTCTTGATGGGAATATATCCAAACAGTAGCTGAAACATCTCCTTCCATTACTCAATTGCAGTTTGGCTTGCCAAGCTGTAGTTCCAATGTACTCAGGTCAGATCTATTCTCTTCCCATTGAAATTGCTCCTTCTATAGTTGACTATTTTTACCGTGAAGTAGCCTGCATCTTTTTCCATAGTTATTCCAAATCTTATGATCATGATTTCCACATGATCCTCCACTGATATTTGCTTCCTTGGCCTCATTTCCCAGAACTAAGTCCAATAACACCACTTTCCTGAATCTCGAAAGTTCTCCCGAACACTCTTCAGAAACTCCTCCCCCTTCTTGCACCTGATGTGATTGCAATCCCAATCTATATTTGGATTAGCCTGGTTCCGCAACTTGTATAAATCTCTGTAACTTTTTGCAGATTTGTTCAATATTCTTCTCACTGATTGGAGGACTGCAGAACTGTCCCATAAGTGCAATTGCATGTTTATTTTTTCTTAATTCTAAGCAGAGAATTTGTTCCAGGACATCTTCTCTCTCCAGCACTTCAGTGCTTTCCCTGATCAATTCATTCTTCCTCCATTTTTCCCTTCCCTTTCTTTCCTGAACACCTTGTATCCAAGAACATTCCTGCTTACCTTTGAAGTCAGATTAGTGCCACAGCATCATTATCCCATGTGGTCAATTGCATCTGTATATCACCAACTTTTTTTAATGCATTTCCTGCCAATACGTACCTGCGTTGTAAGCCTACCTTAAGACCTTTAGTACTCTCTTTCAGTCTGATCATGGTTGAGGCAATTTAAGTAATTGCATTCTTATTCCGAACCTTTCTTTCAAATCAAAAACAAAATTCTCAGTGCAGCATCAAGGATAGCACAGCTGAGTCAACCGAGGGCAAGGTTACACGTGACTTCTGTTGCAGAAAACTCAGAGTATGAATTTAACGGGAAGGATTACAGAAGAAGGCTGTTGATTGTGCACAATATAAATTTGTTACAACATTGGGAAGTCTGCCAGAAAGCTTAAGTTCAATGTCAAGGAGCAACAGGGCTTTATGCACAGTTCGGAGCCCTGGTGTTTGGAAAGGAACTGGTGGCCAATTCTATCTGTATATTTCTGGAGTCAAGTATGAGGTGGCTTAGGAAGGCTGACATTGTAGCTTCCACTGCAGCAGAGCCAGGAGATACGTTGAGGCTGGGTGGTGCAGTGCAAGCTCAGACTACTGCCATCATGGCTATGGAATACAGTGAGTCAAGTGACTTGTTGAGTTTCTTAGCACTCTGGCAATTCACCTTCCGTACAATTACACTACTACAATTGTTGATAGACGTCTACCCGGGGGACTGGCAGGAGCTACATGAAGCAATTGGCTGCAATTGTACTCCTAACCTCACCACTCCAGCAGTGCTGTTGCTGTCATGTGTTGGCTTGTCTGGGCTGCTTCTGCTTATGTGAGGTTCTCAGATTGACCTTCTAAGTTTCTTTGTGGGCGTCCTCCAGACTTTCTGCAATTGTAGCCATTGAGGTAGCACTCTGAAGGGACTCCAGGACAGGCAAAATCTTACATAATGAATTGCACTAAGGTAATTAATTGGCATTTACATACAATTTTACATGATTTCACTTACTAAATTGATTTGAATACTTATTTTTGGTGGCCTTTATTTTTGCATCTGATAATAGAGGGAGTGAGGTAATTGGGCATGCATTTATTAATTCTAGTTAGATGACTTCTCTATAGATAGCCCAGGTGAAAGGACCTAAGAAGGTTGCCTCTTTCCATCCTCCTATTTATGTGTGCTGTATTGCTGCGTGACAAGGTTTCTCTTCTCATTATTCAAAGGGTTTATCGTATGCAGCCTAGAAATCTTGATATCATCTTTGCCAAGTACTGCAAAGCTCCTCTAGAGCAGTCCAGGTACTGGAGGCATTATTTCAGTACACCAACAATCTGCATGCAAAATTCGGGTGGCAACAAGCTTTCATTGTATACATGTTGTCCATGTGTCTGTGATTTGCACAACAGAACACCCATTCATGGTGTCAGCAGATGGGCAATTGGTAAGCAACATTTGCTTTACCACAGTAGCACAAACACACTTGGGACAGTAGGCTATCACTGAATGAAGTCATATCTGCTACCAGAATGCTGATCTTGACCTGTCTACGTATGTTCACACACTAGCCTGAGACCGATGGGATGGAATCCATTTCATTTCAGTTTAAGTTTAGGCCAACATGTTGTGCTTGCAAACCTCCTCTGGGGCTGCAATTAGGTTGCAGTATTTGGTGTATTTCAACAAGGGCACTTTTATTGAAACATAGATGCTCCACACATTCTTTCACTGAGGTTCAGGAAGATTCCCTCCCTGAATATCCCAGGCTGACATAGCCTGCTGCTAAGAATACTTCTGCTGCACCTTCTCCTTTCCCTTTAGCAGCTTGTCAACCTTCTAGTTGTGCTTTGTTCCAAGGAGAAGGCTGAGTAATGTACTGATTCATGGAAGCAACTGATTTGCTCAGAAATCTTGAAGTGAACCTAACACACCACTTCCTGTTGACTTTTGCAACTTTAAGCAACTATATATATAACCACCTCTAATAGAAATATAACAGCAGAAGCTATCAATAACACAGGATGTACAACATGGAAAGAGGCCATTCAGCCTAACAGTACATGCTAGCCTTTGTACTAATCTCCTCAGATAAATCTATCAGTGTAAACTTCTATTCCCTTCTTTCTCAAATACTTGGCCTGCCTTCCTTTAACTGTATCTATACTTTTCACTCCAACCACTCCTTCTGATCGAGACAAAACTTTAAGAAATGAATAATCCCTTTAAATAGCACTGACGTGGTTTAATTTTTGCTGCTGAACATGTATTTAGCAATGTGAGGTAAAGGGAGGGAAGTTCCTTAAGGGCTGAACTCCAAGATGGCACCACTGGTATCACTCTAACCCCTGCCAATCTAGCCCCAATTCTAACCCCTGCCAATCTAGCCCCAACTCTAACCCCTGCCAAACTCCTCTCCCCCTTTCCCCTCATCAGTCCAGCCCCCCTACCCCACTTCGCAGCACCCTTCCTCTTCTAGCCCCAACTCTAACCCCTGCCAACCTCTCTCACCACTGGTATCAAATCAATATTGCATAATAATTGGCATTATGACATATACTTCCACTGAACACTTACTGTGTATATACTAACACCCTCACTAATATATCACCTGCCACAATTCACCCTAAAAATGTGCATAAACACCACAGGTACTATTTGGAAAATCCAAGGGTAATTGCAGCAACCAAGAAATGGGTGCTCAAAGTCTCAATGGTACATAGTTTTGTGTCAACAGGACTGCCAGGAGTGAGGCCTCCCCAAAGAGAGAAGAGAGAATTGAAGAATTAAGGCAAAGTTAAGCTATTCATGCAAAGTCACAGAAGTCAGCTACAGAGCAGTACTGGCAGAAGTCCCAGACTGGCAGCCTGTTCTTCCAGCAGAGAGGAGATGATAGGTGTAGGGAAAGAGAAATGTCAAAGTAGACGAGGGAAAGGAAAAAAAACTGTGCAAATGGAAAAGGAGAAAATTTTGTTTCTGATGTAATAATGGGTAATGAATTATCTGTACCAATGAAATTACTGAACTCCTGATACCTTGCAACAGCCTGCTGGACTCTTCCAATTACCTGTCAGTGCTCTTCCACATATGTCCACTTTGATATAGTTTCTCACCTCACCGAATTCATAATGATTCTAATTTTAACATACTTTCTGATAACAGTGTGATCATACAAGAAATTTGTGATGATTATTAATCCTCCAGCACTGATCATTCCAGTAGGTAGCGGTATTAACCCTGTTGCCAATAGGCTCTTACTCTGACAGCAACTGCTGGTGACTAGGCAGACAGAGCATTAAATAAAACCAAAAGTATCATAATCTATACTAAACAAAATAAAAGAACCAAGACATGTTTTTAATTAATGGCAATCCCATGTACATCAATAACAACCTTCCAAACCCAACAGCCCAAATAGACTGGTCCATAAGGGAAGGTCACATGGGATCTGGAGTGAGCTAGCCAATCGGATACAAAATTGGCTTGGTGGACGGGGTCAGAGAGTGGTAGTGGAGCGTTCTATGATGTATGATTCTGTGAAAACACCTCCACAGTTCTCTGTTTCTAATACACATGGAGCCAACTTTTCTCTGTTCCCACTTTCACCTGCATCAAATTTTCTCCACCTAAGCTCCACCTTAAGGTCCCCTTCAGGAATAGTTTGGTCCGTCTATGTGTGAAGCCACGAGAGGTGAGGTCTTAAATGAATACTTCTCATCTGTATTTACCATGGAAAAGGTCAAGGAAGCGAAGGAATTCAGGGAAGAGAATAGTGATATCCTGAAACATATCAATATGACGAAAGAGGAGGTGTTGGTGGTCTTGAGGCACATAAAGGTGGATTAGTCCATGGGGCCAAACAAGTGTATCCGAGGACAAAGGGAAGAAACTGCTGGGGCCCTGGCAGAGAGTTTTGTATCTTCCTTAGCAATGGGTGAGGTACCGGAATACTGGAGGGTGGCTATGGTTGTGCCTTTATTTAAGAAAGGCTCAAGGACAAGCTAGGGAGCTACATCTGTGGTGGGAAATTTACTGGAGGGGATTCTGAGAGACAGGATCTATCTGCATTTGGAAAGGCAAGGAGTAATTCGGGATAGTCAGCATGGGTTTGTGCTTGGAAAATCATATCTCATAAATCTAATTGAGTTTTCTGAAGAGGTGATCAAGATGGTTGACAAGGGCAGGGTGATAGATGTTGTCTGCATGGACTTTAGCAAGGCTTTTGACAAGGTCCTGCATGGTAGACTGGTCAATGATGTAAGATCATATGGAATCCCGAATGAGCTAGCCAATCGGATACAAAATTGGCTTGGTGGAAGGAGTCAGAGAGTGGTAGTGGAGCGTTGTTTTACAGACAAGGTGATGAAGAAAGCGTGTGGCTTACTTGCCTTCATCAGACAGGCATTAAGTACAAGAGTTGGGATGCCATGTTACAAAATGTTGGTGAGACTACACCTGAAATATTGTGTGCAATTATAGAGTCATGGAGTAATATAGCACAGAAACAGGCCTTTCAGCACAACTGGTCTATGCTAACCAAGATGCCCATCTTAGCTAGTCCCACTTGCCTGCATTTGGCCCATATCCCTCTAAACATTTCCTATCCAGGTACCTGTCCAAGTGCCTTTTAAATGTTGTTAATGTACCTGCCACAACCACTTCCTCTGGCAGCTCATTCCACATACAAACCACTCTCTGGGTGAAAAAGTGCCCCTCAGGTTCCTATTAAATCTCCCCCCTTTCACTTAAATCCATGCCCTCTAGTTCCTGATTCTCCAACCCTGGGAAAAAGACTGTGTGTATTCACCCTATCTATGCCCCTAATGATTTTATACTTCTCTATATGATCACCCCTCATTCTCCTAGACTCCAATGAATAAAATTCTAGCCTGCTCAACCTCTTTCTGTAACTCAGTCCCTCGAGTCCTGGCAACATCCTTGTAAATCTTTTTTGCACTCTTTCCAGTTCTGGTCACTATACTATAGGAACGATATGATTAAGCTAGAGACGGTGCTGAAAAGATTCACAAAGAGATTGCCAGCACTGGAGGGCTTGAATTATGAAGAGATGCTGGATATGCTGGGACTGTTTTCCCTGGAGCTGAGGGGTGACCTTATAGAGGTTTATAAAATCATGAGGGGCAGGAATCAGATGGATTGTCACAGTCATCTTCCCAGGGTAGGGGAGTCTAAAACCAGAGGGCATAGGTTTAAGGTGAGAAGAGAAAGATTTAAAGGGGGCCTGAGGGGCAAGTTTTTCACACAGAGGTTGGTGGGTATATGCTGCCAGAGGAAATGGTAGAGGCAGGTACAATTACGATGCTTAAAAGACATTTGGACAGGTAGATGAGTAGGAAAGGTTTAGTGTCTTATGCAGGCAAATGGGACAAGCTCAAGAAGGCATGTTCCTGTGAGCTGGGCTCACTCTTGGGAATTGGACAGAATCCAATCTAAGATAGAAAAATAAATCATTTGAGGAGCCTTTAGCAAGTTTATTGCTCTTTCAGGGTCTTGGTCTAAAACAGTAGCCAAAAACTTCAGGCATGCTCTGAATCTTGCTCTTTGTGGACCCTTTCCATGATTCTTGAATCTTTACAGATCCTTAAATCTAAGTGGTCCAAGGATAAGTGGAACCTGACTGGGATAGCAGGTCTTATGCATTGAAGAAATGTAAGAGATGATTCATCATGATATCCTCAAGGGCAATTAGGGTTGGGTAATAAATGCTGACCTTGACAGCAATGCCTAGATCCCAGAAAAACAAAAAATGAAGGAGCAGCAGGAATGATAATGATGTACAGTGGCATGCAAAAGTTTGGGCACCTCTGGTCAAAATTTCTGTTACTGTGAATAGCTAAGTGAGTAAAAGATGACCTGATTTCCAAAAGGCATAAAGTTAAAGATGACACATTTCTTTAACATTTTAAGCAAGATGACTTTTTTTATTTCCATCTTTTACAGTTTCAAAATAACAAAAAAGGAAAAGGGCCCGAAACAAAAGTTTGGGCACACTGCATGGTCAGTACATAGTAACACCCCTTTTGACAAGTATCACAGCTTGTAAACGCTTTCTGTAGCCAGCTAAGAGTCTTTCAATGCTTGTTTGGGGGATTTTCACCCATTCTTCCTTGCAAAAGGCTTCTAGTTCTGTGAGATTCTTGGGCTGTCTTGCATGCACTGCTCTTTTGAGGGCTATCCATAGATTTTTGATGATGTTTAGGTCGGGGGACTGTGAGGGCCATGGCAAAACCTTCAGCTTGTCCCTCTTAAGGTAGTCCATTGTGGATTTTGAGGTGTGTTTAGGATCATTATCCTGTTGCAGAAGCCATCCTCTTTTCACCTTCAGCTTTTTTACAGATGGTGTGGTGTTTGCTTCCAGAATTTGCTGGTGTTTAATTGAATTCATTCTTTCCTCTACCAGTGAAATGTTCCCCGTGCCACTGGCTGCAACACAAGCCCAAAGCATGATCGATCCACCCCTGTGCTTAACAGTTGGAGAGGTGTACTTTTCATGAAATTCTGCACCCTTTTCTCTCCAAACATACCTTTGCTCATTGCGGCCAAAAAGTACTATCTTAACTTTATCAGTCTACAGGACTTGTTTCCAAAATGCATCAGGCTTGTTTAGATGTTCGTTTGCAAACTTCTGATGCTGAATTTTGTGGTGAGGATGCAGGAAATCATCGAACATCTATGGATAGACCTCAAAAGAGCAGTGCATGCAAGACGGCCCAAGAATCTCACAGAACTAGAAGCCTTTTGCAAGGAAGAATGGGCAAAAATCCCCCAAACAAGAATTGAAAGACTCTTAGCTGGCTACAGAAAGCGTTTACAAGCTGTGATACTTGCCAAAAGGGGTGTTACTAAGTACTGACCATGCAGGGTGCCCAAACTTTTGCTTCGGGCCCTTTTCCTTTTTTGTTATTTTGAAACTGTAAAAGATGGAAATAAAAAAGTAATTTTGCTTAAAATATTAAAGAAATGTGTCATCTTTAACTTTATGCCTTATGGAATTCAGGTCCTCTTTTACTCGCTTAGCTATTCACAGTAACATAAATTTTGACCAGGGGTGCCCAAACTTTTGCATGCCAGTTGTAAGTCATTCCTATCATCTTCCACACCTAATTATTTTCACTTGCACATCACCTGCTTATTGAGTGCTTTTTGGTAACAGACCCAGGAAAATCACCCCTGTTGTACTGGATGCAATTTAGAATGTGTAAATTACTGACAAGGACACATTTGGAATACTATACACAGCTCTCGGCAGTTTATTTTTGACATTTTGTGCATGGAGGAGAATGGATGTCCTATGTTTATTGCAGCACACTCTCAACTCAGACAACAATGTCTCACTAGTACAGGACTAAGTCTATTGTTCATAATGGGAAAGATAAATGTGGTATGGAGTCAGTCTCAATAGAATTCCATTCCATTTCATTGTTAGACTGTTACCTTCTGGAGTTTTCACACATTTTTCTTCAGTGGTCATGAATTCGTTTTGATAATTTTATTTGTAGTGATTCACATCCCTCAAAAAATCAGGTGAATTCAGGATGATACAGATTGAACATGGCTGATATATTTTCTTACATCTTGTGGCTGCATATATGTATCTACAGTCATTAAAACAGGATTTTGTTTTTTGTTATACAGCGTATAATACCTATCTATTACAATTATTGTTAGAAACACATCGAGAAGAAATTTAAATACTTTGAAAACAAATGTTATTTTTTTGGTAATATATGGCTTTGTCTGTTCATTAAGCATATGGCAGACTCTCTGGGGTCTCATTGTAAGCTCGCTATAAGTATCTTGCACGATAGTGCAGACATTGACCTATGAATATTCTTTCCGATATTTTTCATTTGCAGCACAAATTATTTCTAAATGTTACACTTTTGGAGCACAAAAGTGAAAACTCATCTTCTAACTATGTATCTGCACATTTGCTACTCCTTAGAGATTGCTGTTACACTAAATGGTGCAAAGTTGTGAAATTGGATCCTAAGTCTGGAGGTCAAGTAACTCTTCTGATGGAGCATAATTCCAGTAACTGGAATCTATTTTACGAATGGCCTATGCAAACATCAAATGTAATTAATTATCTGTATGAAAGTAGACATGGTGGAATAGAATTTTGTTCACACAGTTCCAAAGCAGTCCAGTGCTTTTTAAAATTAGATTAATACAGGGTCAAGAAATTCTGGGGACATTTTTATAAGCTTTAGTGCCTGTGTGGAAATTGGTCTCTTCATTTTTGGCAGGGATTTTGTTCTTCCCAGCAATTATTTTCTGGCATAAAACTCTTCCATAAACAATTTTAAAAGCACTGCAACAAACAATATTTGTCTGCAATTCCCTGTCCTGAAAAATAACTTATTTACTTGAAGAACAACCAGCTTCCATTAATGCCATTTCCCCTTAATACATGTGGTTTAAAGGGCTAACATTCAAAGTGCATTCTTTGTCCCCGATGAGCTCAAATGGAACTTCACGTTTCTTGTCTTGTTTGTCTATGAAAGTCAGGGTCAGAGTCTCTCTCAACCTGCTTGACTTAAAATCATTCCAGGCTTCTGCTGCAATGCCTTTCATATCTCACAGATTGTTTTCACTGCTGCAGCAGGAGGTAACCCAACCTGCATGCTCAAGAAGAGGAGATTTTGTCTGCTTTTTCTTCAGCCTGTAGAATCAGGCAGAGGAGGCATGGCATTTTCTGCAGCTTTCCCTATTGTGCAGGCATTCAGAAACTACACTCATGTCCTTACAGGGTTCTACTTAGCAACTTCCTGTCAGGAGTGCCTGGCATTGGCACAGGACAATGACCATGGCCCATGCAACAAAGAGCATGTCTCTTGTGGCACTGTTCTGCATTAGTCTGTCTAGGTGTCCCTGATCCCCTTGGTGGCACCCCCTCCCAATCTCCCTCTCCATCTCCCCCCACCAACCAATTCCCCTCATCACTGCAGCATCCATTCATATTTATACAGTAGCAACACTCCCCTGTAGCTGAAAGTATTTTGTTTGCATGGTCCCTTTAAGAACTGTTTGCAAATATTACACCTACTGTGTGAAAACTGCATGAACCTGCAAATAACAATGTCATTGTCATTGTCATTTTCACTGTGGCATTACAAGGGGAAACCTGACAATGATGTTCTATGAACCTTGTCATTGAAGTTCTCAGTCTTTATGCAGCTTTAACAAAGAGTGTTGAAGTGATAATGTTGTTAAAGAATCACACTATTTCCCATAGTTTGACACGACTGAAATGGACATAATTCGTGCTATGGGGCAAATCATCAACTCCCACCCCCCCAAGTTCTAGCACTCACTTACACGGGGGGGGGGGGGGGGGGGGGGGGGGAGGGGGTGCAATTTACAGTGGCAAATTAACCTACAAATCAAACAGAACACCCAGAGGAAACTAATGCAGTCACAGGGAGAACATGCAAGTTCCATGCAGAGGTCAGGAGTGAACCTCAGTCATGGAGCTACACAGCAAAGAAACAGGCCCTTCGGCCCAACTTGTCCATGCCCCAGCTAAGTTGTCCAACTGAGCTTGTCCCATTTGCCTGCATTTGGCCCATATCTGTCTAAACCTTTCCTATGCATCATAGTCTCTGGCACTGCAAGGCAGCAGCTCTATTAGCTGCACCACTGTCCCACTCATAGTATTTAAATTAATTTCAACTGTATTGAAATTCCATAATTATCAAAAACAGAATGAAGCTGTAAGGACAGTGCTGAGAGAAAGAAGCCACAGGAGTCAGATGTGGGTGAAGCTTGATATATACAAGTGGAGCCATTGGTATGTCTCCCATAGCTCCCAAAGAAAGGACGGCACAACATGGTGGGCCGAAGGGCCTGTTTTGTGCTGTCTGGTTCTATGGTTCTATGGTTCTAAAGCCAATAATAATAACTTTAAGCATGTTTCTGTGCAGAGAAAGATGCCAACAGATGCCACCCATTTACTGAGAATCAAAAAAAAACTTCAGATGCTGGAAGCATGAAATAAAAACAGAACATGCTGCAAAGACTTAACAGGTCAGGGAGCATCTATGGAAAGAGAAACAGTTAACATTTCAGGTCCGCGATCTTTCATCACAACTAAGAGAGAAGACATTTCCCTCCTCCACCTTTTCAGCTACCCAGGTGGATTGCATTCTCTCTTTCTGTTCTGATGAAGGGTCTTAGATTTGAAACATTAACTGTTTCACTTTCCGTAGATGCTACCTGACGTGCTGAGTTTTTCCAGCATTTTTTGGTTTTAATCCGTTAATTTTTGTCTGACCTTTATTAGGAATTCCAACAGGCAGTTGGCAAAGAAGTAGAGTCCACTGCCCTGTTGTGCATAAACTCACAAATAGGATTCAAACTCATTGCAGGAAAAAAAATGTCAGCTGCATGAGCCGTTTCTTGGAAAAACCTTCACATTTGCAGAATCAGAGCTCCAAAAGCTCTTGATAAAGAACAACTTCCTCATCCCTGACTCGAGGGCCTTGAGAGAGATCTCCCATCTCAGATATAAGACCCTCACCAAGGTAATACAGAAGGTATTTTGAAAATTGAAAATATTTGCAAAGATCTCTACAAGCAAATTCAGTTGCTTGCCTTAACCAACCGTTTCTGCTTGATTAATGAGTCCTCCTGAACTTCCTCTTTTTAGATAGTGGTGCATATTCTCAAAGATGGATAGGAGAAAAGTAACATAAATAATAGGACTCGTTAGTCAAGCAGAAACTGATGTTTAAAGGGGCACCAATCAACTGAATTTGCTTGTCCAGATTAATTTTGTCCTAATTTTCTATTTGCCCATGGCTATCACTGAGAACTTCATTGGGTTATTAACATTATATGGAAATTGAAGTGAGTTGGTTCTGCAGCAGCACCAGAGGTACACTGACCTGGTCAAAGATCTGTGGCTTTGCATGAAAGTTTATACATTCTCCACACCCAGCTATTTCAGAGTGATCACATTTATATCAATATTCTAGTAACATTGCCATAGTTTTATCTGATGGACAAGAATTCAGTTGTTCATAGTGGAGCACACAAAGATGGAGTGGGGGTGGGTGGGAGGAGCAATGTTATATTTGTGCCATGTGCATAACTAAATAAACAGTGTCTCTGTCCTGCACACAACAAGCCATAGTTATATAAAAGCAATTAATGTTATGATATGTCTGTAATTGTGACAAATAAGTGAAATGTCCAGGGATTAAGTCGCATTCATTGGCAAGCCTTGTTTGCAATGTTCAACACACAACAGTAAGTTCATTGTCTGCTACTGTTGTGCCAGCAATCCTCGAGGATCTGCAAATGAGCTTGGTGTTGCTAGATATTTTAATGAGAGGGAGGCCTGGCTTTTCTTTGAAGATTATGGGCTATTTTAGATTTTTCTGCCCTTTCCCTTTGCTATTTCAGCATTATATCCCAGCCAAAAAGGATTAATAGGTACCTTCTACTAAAGTATTTATCTGTATTGATTTTGATCATTTGACAGATGGTCAGACATTGGCTCTGGGTGTGTTGATCCTCTTTAAGAACATAAGAACATAAGCAGGAGTTGGCTACTTGGCCCCTTTCACCTTCTCTGCCATTCAATAAGATCGTAGCTGATGTTTTAACTAAGTGCCACTCTCCTCCATTGATCCCATGTTCCTTGCTTCACTTAATATCCAAAAAAAATTGATATCTATCCTGAATACAATCAATGATTGAGCTTCCACATCCATCTTAGGTAGAAAATTCCATGGATTCACTTTCCTCTGGGTGACTAAATGTCTTTTCATCTCAGTCCTGAATGTCTGACCTATTATTTGGAGAGTGTGATCTCTAGTTCTAGTCACCCCAATTAGGGGAAACATCTCCGCCTCCACCCTGTCAAGCCTGTAAGAATTTTGTTTGTTTGAATGAGATAATTTCTCTTTTTTTTTAGAGTCAAGAGAGTATATGTCCAGAAATTTTAAAAATCAGAAAATTGCAGACGTTAGAAATCTGAAATAAAACAGAAAATGCTGGAAATACTCAGCAAGTCAGGCAGCATCTGTGGAAAGAAAAACAAAGTTAACATTTCAAGTGAACTGGAAAAGCGAGAAAAGAAATTAGTTACAGAGGTTGGAAGGGGTGGGGTGAAGAGAAATGGATAGATCGAACAAAGGGAATACCTCTGACAATGTGAGGGCAAGGTTGCCACGGTGATGTTCTTTTTAAAAAACAGTCTGGTTGATGGGTTAATAGGGTGTTTAAAAAAAGAGGGATCAAACAAAGGGACATGTAAAAGCTGCGAAATGCAGATCTAAGCTGTTGCAAAGAATTAACACAAAAGAGAGAATGTCAGAAATGTCCAGTAGATCAGGCAGTGTAAAAATTAAACATAGCGGGTCAAGCAGCATCTGCAGAGACAAAAGGGATTTTTCAACGTTTCAGTTCGAGACCCTGCATCAGGACTGAGTGTGGGAGAGGAACAATGGCCAGGATATAGAAGTGTAGGGGAGAGGCAGGACAAGAGCTGGTAGGTGACAGGCAGAACCAGTGGAGGAGGGGAATGATGGGCAGATTCAGGTGGGGCTGTTGGGGAGGGATGTAGGGATGGAAGTGGTGAACAAAGGGAGAGAGAACCTGCATGGACTGGTGGGAGTGGGAAAGGAACACATTGTGTGTAGGTCACCTGAAATTGGAAAATTCAGTGTTCATGCCATTGGCTTGTAAGCTACCTAAGTGAAATATGATATGTTGTTCTTTGAGTTTGCATTTGGCCTTATCACGGCAGTGCAGAAGGCTGAGGACTGACAAGTCGATGTGGGAATTGGAAGGGGAGTTGATATGACATGCTACTGGAAGCTCAAGACGGCTGTTGCAGACAAAACACAGATGCTCTGCAAGATGGTCGCCTAGTTTATGCTTGGTATCACTAATGTAGAAGAGGCCACACCATGAACATTGAGTGCAATAGACTAGATTGGAGAAGATGCACATGAATCTCTGCCTCACCTGGAAGGGCTGTTTAGGTCCCTGAATGGTGGTGAGTGAGGGAGGAGGTGTAGGGACAAGTGTTGCACTTCCTGTGATTGCAAGGGAAAGTGCCAGGGGATGGGGAGGGATGGGTGATAGGGGATGAGCGGACCAGGGAGTCACACGGAGAGTGGTCCCTGTGGAAAGCAGAAAAGAGGGGAGAGGGGAAGATGTGGTGGAGGGATCCTATTGGAGCTAGCGGAAAGATAATATGCTGGATCCAGAGGCTAGTGGGGTGAAAGGTGAGGACCGAGGGAAAACTACCTCATTTTTGTCTGGGTGGGAGGATGAGAGCAGATGTGCTGGAAATGGAGGAAATGAGTGTGTGGACACCATCAACCACAGCAGAGGGGAAGACATGTTTCCAGAAGAAGGGCATTTCAGAATTCCTAGAAGTAGAAAACTCGTCTTGCAGTGGAGATGGAGAAACTGAGGAAAAAGGATTAAGTCCTCACAGAAGGCAAGATAGAAGGAGGTTGAGGTACATGTGGGAGTTAGAGAGGTTATAGTAGATATTGGTGACTAGTTTGTCTCCTGAGATCCAGAAAAGGTAAAGTGTCAGGGACAGCCTAAGTGAATTTGATGGCAGGGTGGCAAAGGTGATAAAATTGACAAATGCTGATCAAGTGCACGGAGCAGCATCAATGCAGTTGTTGATGTAGTGGAGAAAGAGTTGGGAAGGGGTGCCACAGTAAGTTTGGAACAAGGATTTTTCCATGTAGCCAACAAAACAATAGGGGTATCTGGGGCCAATGTGAGCACCCATGGCTACACCTTTGATCTGTAGAAAGTGGAAGGAATCGAAAGAGAAGTTGTTGATCAGGCAGTGCATGTGGAATAAGAAAAACTGAGTTAATCTAAAATGGATAACTTTACAGTAGAACTGCCCAGTTCTGATACAAATAGAGAAAGTGAGTTACTTGAAATTGTGGAATTTGATTTTGATTCCCAAATGCTGCAATCTGTCAAGATGGAAGATGAGGCACTGTTCCTCAAGTTTATGTTGTGCCTCATTTGAAATTGGCAGTGGCCTCAGACAGATAGGTTAGAATGGAGAGAGATGGAGAATTAAAATTACAGGGAACTGGAAACCAAAGGTCACTACTGAGAACTGAAGGAATGTGTTCTGTAAAGTGGTCACCTAATCTGCATTTGGTTTCTCCCATACAGAGGAGACCACTTTGTGGGCACAGAATGCAATACACTAGATTGGAAGAAGTGCAGTTTAATTGCTGTTTTCCCTGAAAGGTTGTTTGGGTCCTTGGAGAGTAGGTAGGAAAGAAGTGAAATAGGAGGTGTTGCATATCCTGCAGTTGGAGGGAAAGTGTCCTGAGAAAGGAAGTGGCTGGTGAGGTAGAAGAATGGACTGGGAAATAACAAAGGAAACAGACTCTTTGGAATGCCGAAAGGGAGAGGAAGGGGAAGGTGTGTCTGGTGGTGGAATCTCATCGAAAATTGTAGAAATTACAAAAGATGGTCCATTAAATGTGGAGTTTGGAGTGGTGGTATAAGACAACCCCTGGGAACTCTATCCCTGCTCTGTGGGATGAGAGGTGTTGAGAACACCAGACACATCTTCCCCTCTCCTTTCAACATTAACAAAGTACTATTCTCTTTGTGATTCCCTGTTCATTTACCTATCCACGGACCCAAACAGTCCTTTCAGGTGAAGCAGCAATTTATTTGCACTTCTTCCAATCTCATATTTTGTATTTGGTTCTCATAATGTGGTCAATTTTAACTCTCCTTCCCACTCTCACTTTGACCTTTCTGCCCATGGCCTCCTGTTTTTTTTTGTTTGTCACTCATTCTCAAGTAAGATCATGACATCTAGTCTATAGTGTTACGATGTTTATGGAAATGGCTGATTAGACCAATCTGGGCTCGTAGGTTCCTTTCACACAGGTGACAGAGGTGTCAGGATGCTGTAGCATCAGTGGTTCTTGATTTCTGAGATTCTCTTTTCATCTTTGCTTCCTCTATTCTAGCTTCCTCATATGAGGGAGCATTGCTTTTAATGCAGGTATGCCAAACAGGACAATCCAACCTCGTTGTTCCCAGTGGTATGTGTCAATGTTAAAGCTCTTCAGGGATGTTCTAAGAGAGTCTTTGAATCTCTTTTCCTATCTGCCATATGACTTTTTGCCCTCAGTCAGCTCTCCGTAAAGTAGCTGCTTTGGTATTCTGTCATCAGACATTCTTCTGACATGCCTGCCTACCTGATCTGTGATTATTTCAGCAAAGTGTAAATGCTGTAAGTTTTATCTAAGGCAGAATCTGTGTGTCTGGAATCTTGCCTTGCCACTTGATGTGAAGTATTCTGCACAGGCAGGTCATGTGGAACTGGTTAAGCTGTCTGGCACGTCTGCTGTACACTGTCCATTTCTTGCAAGCAGAGAGTAAAGTGGATATGACAACAGCTTAGTCTTTAGGCTGACTCCTCTTCGTTCCCATACTTTACTTCTTAGTCTTCCAAAAACATGAACTGGCTTTTGCTATCCTGTTGACTTTGTCATCAATGTTCACTGATCTTGAGAGAGTGCTGCCAAGGTATGTGAACTTGTCCACAATTGAAAGCCTCTGACTATTCACAAGGATTATTGGTTCTGTGGTTGGGGTATTTGGTGCGGGTTGGTGCATAATTTCTGTTTTCTTTGTGCTAATTGTGAGGCCAAGGTTGCCACAGGCACTGGCAAATTTGTCCAAGCTTTCCTGCATACAAGCTTCTGAGCTTGCATTGAGTGCACTGTCATCAGCAAAGAGAAAGTCCTTTAAGGTGGTTTCTCGTACTTTGGTTTTGGCTCAGAGTCTCCTTAGGTTAAAAAGAGCACTATCAGTCCTGTATCTAAGGTTGATTCCATCTTCTTTATCAGGGCAGGCATCAGACAGCATTGCAGAGGCAATATACAAAACAGTGTTGGGAGCAAGCACACAGCCTTGTTTCACTGTTCCATTTGTTCCAACAACCTCCAACATAAGCATGAAATACAATGCTTCATCTTCTGTCTGGGCACAGTACAACCATTAGGACTGAATACTGAAACTAACAATTTCAGGTAACTCAGTTCTCTATTTGTATCAGAAGTGGTCAGTTCTGCCATGAGGTTATCTATCTGTAATATTAACTCAACTTTTCTCTCTCCACAAGCACTGCATGAATGCTGGACATTTCCAGCAATCTCCTTTGGTTTCAATTCTCTGCAACATCTCTGACCTGCATTTCACAGACTTTATATATCCCCTGTTTCTTCCCTCTCCCTAACTACCCCCATTGACCTATCAACCAGATGGCTTTGTAACAGCGAATTACTACAACAGCCCTGAACCTACCTAATCAGAGATATTCCCTTTATCCTATCCATTCCTCCCCAACTTCTCTGTTACTAAAAATTAACCTGTTTTCTCACTTTTCCAGTGCTGATGAAAGGTATTTGGCCTAAAATATTAACTCTGTTTCCCTTTCCACAGATGCTGCCTGACCTGCATTGTCTGTTTTTAGTTCAGAGTACAGGCTCACTCTAGTTAATCTCTCCTCATAGGACAAGCCCTTTCATTCCAGGAGTGAATCTGGTGAACGTTCATTGGACCCGCTCTGTTGCAAGTAATTCCTTCATTAGGTGGGATGACCAGACATTTGTGGGGACCCATATTCATTACTGATTGGATACAGTATATATCCCTTTGGTTTAATTATGGGTAATGTTAGGGTGTTAATTCAATATTACGAAAGAATTATAGCAAGTGTATGTAGAGTGATACAATATGGGTTACTGTAGAAAATGGTCGTTTCTGACATACAGAGAAATCGGCTTACTGACAGTTCCCTTATGTAACCCAGAACTGCCTGTATTTTGACTTCTCCAATGCCCATCTTCCTGTCTTCTGAGCTCCACTCAGCACAAGCTCCAATTTTATAAAAACTAAGCACCACTTCCAACTTGGCCCACAACCAATTCATTTATCTTCCCCATACTCCCTAAACTCTACTAGTTCCTTTTTTCACAATGTATTTCATAAAAGATGTTCATTCTTATTACAATCTCTCCCATGGCCTCACCACACAACATGCTAAAAATAGCTGAGCAGTTGGTGGTATTCTCACCCTCTAAGTCAGAAGATTATGAATTCAAGCTCCACTCCAGATCAGGGTGCAGAATCTAGGATGACATTTCAGCAAAGGCATAAGGGAGGGTATTGACAGACTGGTATCTGTTGAATAAGATTTTTAATTAAGACATAGTGTTCATGTTCAGGTAAATGCAAGGGTACTATACTGTGATGTTTCCAGTGGTGGGAGAGTGCAGGACCAGAGGGCACAGCCTCAGGATAGAAGAATGTCCCTTTAGAACAGAGATGAGGAGGAATTTCTTTAGCCAGAGTGTGATGAATCTGTGGAATTCATTGCCACAGATGGCTACGGAGGCCAAATCATTGGGAATATTTAAAGCGGAGGTTGATAGCTTCTTGATTAGTAAAGGCTTCAAACGTTACAGGGAGAAGGCAGGTGAATGGGGTTGAGAGGGAAAAATAAATCAGTCATGATCGAATGGTGCAGCAGACTCAATGGGCCAAATGGCCTAATTCTGCTCACATGTCTTATGGTCTTATAACACTATTCAAATAATAACCGTGAGTTCCCTCAGTCCTTGCTCAATATTACCATTAAAAATTACTGTGTGTTTCACTCATTTACTGTTTGCGAGAATATGCATCTGTGCAAATTGACTGCAATATTTGTCTAAATGACAACAGTATTCGAAACTAGTTTTGAAATCCTTTAGAGCAGTTTGAAGACATGAATATTCTATATAAATAAAAATCTTTTCCACCTTGGCAACCTACTGCAGTCCTAATACCCCAGCCTGTGCCCTAAAAGCCTTTTAACTCAAGGACACCCTTCTGTCCCATCATTCCACTATTGATGACAAAGCCTTAGAGCATAGAACAATACAGAACAGTACTGGCCCTTCGGCTCACGAAGTTCTGCTGACCTTCTCAGTCTTGCTCCCAGAACATCGACCTCTCTATATCTCACTTAACTTCATTACTGTTAGACTTCTGCTTTGCTTCTGCAAAGCAACTTGAAATGTTCTCCAGATTAGAGGAATTATATCGATTGATAGAAAATATGCAGAGAACAGTATTAAAGGGACTAATGGAAGAGATTACCTAAAGGAAGTAAAATCCTATGGAAAAAACTGATGATTTTAAATTTAAAAGGATATTGTAAGAGAAGGAGTTTCAAAAGCCCCTGAAGAAAGCATAGTTAAAAGGGAATCTCTGAGATGCAGATTTCAGGAAAAAGAAATTTCAATATGAGTGAAGAGATACTAAAGCTGTAAATTTTAGAAAATTCTGCTGAAGAGAACTAAACATGAAAATTTTGATGGGTTTTAGTTGGGTTTTGAAAGCTTGAAAAGCTGATCAGAAGATTTGAAAAATGAAAATAAAAGAATCCAAGGCAAAATTACAGGGCCGATAATAACTCTCAGCAACAACTAATGGGAATGAATGATGATCCCACACATGAGTATGAATTGGAGGACTGGCAGCCTTCAACTTGTTTTAATGTCACCAAACAACTGCTCAGTCACTACGAGCAGAAAAAGGCAGGCAGCTAGTGAAGGGTAAAAAAAATTCAATTTTATTGCAGTGCATAATAAAGTAAGTGAAAAGTAAATTTATAGTCACTTCAAACTAAGTTGTAAGAGTAGAGTGAGAGGATGCTGGAAATTCTTCATCATGTCAATCAATACATGGGCCAGCTTTCAGATAGAGTAATGATATCAAGTGCCCTGGAAACATTCAACAAAGAATAAAATTCTGCATTAGCAGACTACACAGTCTTTGAAGATGGATGAATCAAGATAACTTCCCTGTGAAAAGGTATGAAAATAAAAAATATCTCAAAAATTAAAAAAAACAAAAAAACTGCAGAAACTAGTGATCTGAAATAAAAACATAAGATGCTAGAAACACTCAGTAGGTCAGGCAGCATCTGTGGAAAGAGAAAGCAGACTTAATGTTTCAGGTTAAAGACCCTCCATCAGAACTGTTCCCAGTTTCCCAGTCCTGACAAAGGTTCTTTGACCTGAAACATTAACTCCATTTCTCTTTCCACAGATATTGTCTGATCGGCTGAGTGTTTCTAGCACTTTCTGTTTTTATATCTGTAAAAATATAGTTTGACTTTTACACTGCTTGGTGAATGATGAAAAATAAAACTTAATGATGATCTTAAAACTTCCCCGATAATTTTTCTGTGTTGTTTAGTTTAAAACAAAATTGCCCGTGAAAATGTCATATATTTATAACATGCTTATGTGATTCAGAAAAAAATCACACATCATACAACAAGGGGTAGAGTCACCCAAGATCTATCCAATCTGCAAACAGTTTTTCAATTCATGCACCTGTGGCATTTCTTGTACAAACTTAATTAACTATTTAAATAATAAATTTGCAAATTACTTATTTTAGATAACATTTTCAAAACTAAGCCTATAAAGTCTTGGTTAAAATACTATCCTCAAATTTAGCATGCTCGTCATGATCACTGGAAGTGCATGGGCAGCTTCCCAATAATATTTAAGATAGGCCTGACCATCAAAATCCTTCAGAATTCTCAGGGAAGACAATGGGGGACAGTGGTCCAATTATCCCACCTACCACCTGCTCTCGATTGAAACTAAGATTGGTGTCATAGTACTTTTCAATGCGGATTTTGGGGGAAATACTTACTGGGTTAAGTATTTTCCTCCATCTGATTACTGCAATAAATACCAATCAATCTTAATTCAGCAATGTGTAATTAATTGTAATGCACACTATTTAAAAGGTAATATAAAATCAGTTCGTATCATGAACCACAGCTGCATTTAGAGAAACAGTGGTGAACCATGAGAATATCATAAATACAGTCAGACATCAGGAAGTGGTTATAATTTGATCTACTCCAGTTCAATCTGATCTAATAGTAGAGAAACAAAGGACTGCAGATGCTGGAATCTAGATGAAAAACACTATGATGCTGGAGGAACTCAGCAGGCCAGGCAGCATCCATGGAGAAAAGCAGGCGGTCAACGTTTTGGGTCAGGACTGAAGATAGGAAAAGGGGAAGCCCAATATATAGGAGGGAAAAGCAGAGCAGCGATAGGTGGACAAAAGAGGGGAGGTGGGGTGGGTTAGATAGCCTAGAATTTAGGGAGCTAGGAAAAAAGGTTTAAAAGCAGATAATGGATGAATGTGTGGCTGGAGAGATTGTGCAGGAGGGAGGATTTTAGATTCCCCAGAAATTGGGGCTTTCTCTGGCAGCAGTGGGACTCTAAAATCCAGATGGTTACACCTCAAAAGGAATGTGGCTATTATCATCTGGAGCGGGTGGGATATGACTCTGCTATTGGGAAGGGTTTAAACTAAGTTGGCAGGAGAATGTGAACCGGGGTGATAGTGTCCAGAAGGGAGAAAATATAAGCTGGAAATAGAAGATAGGAGTTCAGATGAAAGGTTATTCAGGAAGGAAAGAGAACATGGAACAGGCCCTTCAGCCCACAATGTTGTTCCAAACTAATTAAATTAGTAATCAAATGCCCAACTAAACTAACCCCTTCTGCCTACACAATGACCATATCCTTCCATTTCCTGCAAATTCATGTGCCTACCTAACAGCATCTTGAACGCCCCTATCGTATTTGCCTCTACCAACACCCAGGCAGGGCATTCCAGACACCCACCACTCTCTGTGTAAAAAAACTTGCCCTGCACATCTCCTTTGACCTTACCCCCTCTCACCTTAAATGAATGCCCTCTGGTATTAGACAGTTCGACCTTGGGAAAAAGATACTGACTGTATCTATGCCTCTCATAATCTTATAAACCTCTATCAGGTCTCCTCTCAGTCTCCGCTGCTCCAGAGAAAACAACCCAACTTTGTCCAACCTCTCCTTACAGCATATGCCCTCTAATCCAGGCAGCATCCTGGTTAACCTCTTTTGCACCCTGTCCAAAGCCTCCACATCCTTCCTATAATTGGGTGACCAGAATTGAATGCAATACTCCAGATGTGGCCTAACCAGAGTTTTATAAAGCTGCAACATAACTTCCTGACTCTTGAACTCATTTCCTCAACTAATAAAGGCAACATGCCATATGCCTTCTTTACCACCTGTGTAGCCACTTTCAGGGAGCTATGAACGTGGACCCCAAGATCCCTCTGCTCATCAACACTGTTAAGGGTTTTGCCATTAGCAGTGTACTGTCCCTTTACATTTGATCTCCCAAAGTGCAACACTTCACATTTGGCCGGCTTAAACTCCATCTGCCATTTGTCTGCCCATATCTGCAACTGATCTATATCCTTTGGCAATCTTCTATGTTATCCACAACACCACCAATTTTCATATCGTCTGCAAACTTACTAACCCACCCATCTACGTTTTTATCCAGGTCATATATATACATCACAAACAGTAGAGGTCCCATTACGGATCCCTGTGGAATACCACTAGTCACAGACCTCCAGCCAGAATAAGTCCCATCGACCACTACCCTCTGTCTTCGGTGGGTAATCCAAACAGCCAATTCACCGTGGATCTCATGCATCTTAATCTACTCAATGAGCCTCCCATGGAGGACTTTGTCAAACATCTTACTAGAATCCATGTAGACTACATCCACAGCTCTACCTTTATCAATCACCTTCATTGCCTCCTCAAAAAATTCGATCAAGTTAGTAAGACGTGACTTGCCCTACACAAAGCCATGCTGAATGTCCCTAACTAGGCAATGGTTTTCCAAATGGTCATAAATCCTAACCTTACAAATCCTCTCCAGTAACTTCCCTACCACTGACGTGAGACTCACCGGTCTATAGTTTCCAGGATTATCCCTGTTTCCCTTCTTGAATAATGGAACCACATTAGTTACTTGCTAGTACTCCAGGACCCTGCCTGTGGCTAGGGAGGACACAAAGACAAAAGGAGAAGACAATAATGTAGGGGTTGCAATAATCAGAAAGTATTAGGAAAAGACAGAGTGTACAAGTATAAGAGAGCAATGGGAGAAACAGTCAGAGTGAAGGAAAATGATAAGGTAAAACTAATCTGAATGCACGTTACATTCATAACAAGATGGATGAGTTGACACTATTAATGAAAAGAAATAAGTATGACCTGATAGCTATTAGAAAGATGTGATTGCAAGGTGATGGGCTCGGAACTGAATATTCAGGGGTATTTGACATTTTGAAAGTTTATGTAGAAAGGAAAAGGATGTGTTAATAAATGAAGGGCTCACTGTCGTGGTGAGGGATGATACTGGCCAAAAGCTGAAGATGTGGAATTGGTTTGGATAGACAAGAAATTGGGTAAGGTTAAGAGTAAGGTGTAGGCTTTCAGTAGCGACGCAGTAGGATAATGTATGAATCAAGACATAATGGGGGCTGGTAAGAAAGTTACTGCAATAATCATGGGTGATTTGTCACAGAGATTGGACAAATCAAATTGACAAGGTAATTCTTTGCATTTCTTTCTAAATTTTAATTGATGTCTATCAAAAGATGTCTATCTTTTGTACATTTTTTTACTGAAAGATCTTCATGGTCTTGTCTCTCTCAATATCTGTAACTTCTTTTGCTTTATAACATTTTGGCCTGCTCATCTACCCTTTCCTCCCCTTTGATGGCAACTGTGTTTTCAATCACCCACCAAAATCCCTCTGCCCCTCTATCTCCCATTCTTCTTTTCATAACCTCTTTACTACTCAAGTTTTGGAATATTCCACTTGATGTTTTCTTCTTTGGCTGAGGTAATGGTGAGCCATTAATTAAGCATTTTCTGAACTGAAAAATAACTGAATTTAAATAACAAATTTCATGACAGGATGTTCCAAGGTGCACAATAGTTAATGAAGTACTTTTGCAATGATCACAAGTGTATGTAGAAAATGTAATCACAGCTAAGTTCCACCAAGGTAATGACGACACCACTTGTTTTGTGATGGTGGTTGAAAGATAAACATTAGTTAGGACATTGAAGGGATTATTGCTAGGGAATATTTCACTTCTACCTGAAATGTTTTATTATCTTGTATGAAAGATGGCACCTCTGATATTGATGTACTTTCTCAGTATCTTACCTGGAATGTCAGCCTCAATTTTGAACATGGTTTATGCAGCCTAGGGGTGACAATGAGCATACTGATCATTAAATACTAATTGAATACTTAGCCAGAGATTAAGCATTATTGGAACATATTGGAAACATACAAATCTGTGCAACATATTATATAACCAAATCCTCAAAAGTAACAACAGTCAATAATTATGAAGACATTTTAATAGGTGCAAGTTGCTATTCATGGGAAATTTGAACATCAGTTACAATTACCATACCAGTTTTAATTCTTAGTAAATGCAGCAACAGCAACTTGCAGTACTGTTGTTTGCGAACACTTACTGTTTCTCACTCTCTCGATCAATGGCAAAAGAATGTTAATCTTGCCATAACACTCTAAGTAACACCATCTGATATAATAAATATTTTTGTGACTCTATCCTTAATAAGGAAACCTTTCAAAACACCCTATCACATTATACCTTTCACACTTATAATACTATCTGATACAAACCATTTTTGTAATTCAAAAAGCTTTAAGCACCCCCTTATTAACATAATTATCATTAAAATATTCTTTAATTTAAGCTACTTCATTGTGCACATTCATCATAACAGTTTATTTAATTCATATTCAGGATCTGGGTTTCACTGACAAGACCAGCATTATTGTCCATTTCGAATTGCCCTTGAGAAGATCATGGTGAGCTGCCTTCCTAAATCTGTGCAATCCTTCTTGTAAGGGTACTCCTACAAGGCTATTGTGTAGAACATATATAACCAAATCCTCAACAGTAATGATAGTCAATAATTATGAACACATTTTATTAGGTGCAAGCTGTTATTCATAGAAAATTCCAGTTTCCAGCTAATATTCCAGACTTGGAACTCCCTCTGAGATAGCACTATGGGATTGCCTTCACCAGAAGCACATGGTACTTACCACCACCTACCAATAGGTACTTACCACCACCTTCTCAAAGGCAAATAGGGATAGCCAATAAATACTGGGCTTGCCAGTAATCCTGAGAACTGCTCCAGATCCCGAGAAATGAAATACAAAAACAGAGTATCACAGGATGCCTACAGATTTCCAAAGTCCTTATGTAATGTGACTGAACTAAAGACCCTGTTGAAAAGTCAAATTAGAAAAAATTCTGTTATTTTTATCATATGCTTCTTCACATGTAGCACCGTATGTAATGCCATGATTACTGATGTACATCAAACATTGAATGAGAAGAACTACGTGGAGAATGTCTCAGCGTCAGAACTGTAAAGCCAAGAGCTTGATTGAGTGATGGTGAGAAGGCCACTCCCTGTCAGGTCCTTTATACGCAACCATGGTCTCTGCAGCATTACACAATGCCCTCAAGCACAGTGTACTTCAAGTGAGATTGTCAGACACTTCTTTTTGGAATGTACATTTTTAAAGGTCTGGAGAGATTGATCAAAGATGGGGATGTACCTTGCTGTTTCAATTTGTTTTCCTATTTTTCTCCTTCATCTCTCTCTGTGGGCTTTTAAAGTAATTTTTACCATGACAACTTTTGCCTTCACCCTCTCACAGACATTCCCTCTGTTCCCTCCAACCCACCACCCCTTGACCTGAAACAATGACTTTATTTCTCTCCACATGACTGCTTCTTCAGAAACTGAGTGAGTCCAGTATTTTCTATTTTTGTTTTAGAAAGAAATGCAGTGGTCTTAGTCAAGGTTCATCACTTACAGCTGTGTAACACAGGACTCTGTGCTCTACAGGCTATTTATTCCCAGGAACATATACTAAGACAAATATCAGCTGCTGGTGGTGTAATTTGCCCTCAGGTATGCCTGAAACTTACAGGTCTTCTGGTGAAAGAAGGTCCAGGATTATGTGCTGAGGGACATGCTGAAGCTTACAGCAATCACCGCAAAGGATCAAAGGTCATAGTTAAGGTTCTTTTGCACACTGATCAGCTGGAAACTGTAAAAAATCCCTTAGACATCTTGTAGGTAAAAGCAATGTCTTGGACTGTAAAAGGTAACATATGAAAGTACTGTATTATAAATGAGCAATTGTATGAATAAAGGATATTTTTGGAAATGCAAAAAAAAATTAGAATGTTAAATATCCCTGGTTCAGTATTAATATTCAAACATGACTACCTGATAAAAAAGTTGGTCAATGCTATGTTTGAAATGTCACCTCTCGATCCTTTCATTTGAAATAACATCGAAGAATTTGTTTTATTTCTGTTCTATGTATTCTGTATGTCTTTATTCCTGTAATGAAGGCAGTAATATTGAAGAAATAAGCTTAATCTTACACGTATATACCTTTTACCTGACTTATTAAGCCCTTGTAATTCTTGCCCATGTTTTCTACACACACAGATCTGAACTTAACTTGGCTCTTTAAACTTACAGGCAATGGCAGATTGGCGGAAATTGCTCCCCACTTAGTTGGTTAAGACCACTATGGAAACAGTGTCTTTTTTGCAATCGGGGAACAAGTGAAAAGAGCTGAGACTAGAACTTCCAAATTTACAAGCTTTGGATGATGGAAATAATCGCAAACACAATAACCAAGGCAAATACAGAGTCAGTAGGAACACAAGCAATGGTGGGGATGGTTCAGGTGGGAGAAACAAAGCTGGCAATGGGTTATAAGTGGTAGCAGCAGGTGAATATAGTGGATAAAGGAAATCACACAAAGAGATAAGTGAGAGTGAAGAATAATAGACATTTTGATAGACAAAAGCAGCCCAGTGGAAGAAAAAAGTATGAGATGAGTCTGAAGTAGAGCAGACTAAGCGACAAAGAATGAAAAGCTATGTGCAATCTTTGCAATGGCATTTTCAATTTCTCAGTATTTCTCAATATCACTACCATATTGCACATATGGTGTATGAGACCCAAGATGAATTTTTACACCATGGCGTTTAATCAGGATTTACCCTGTCTCCCAAATAAAGTAATCACAGGAACGAGCGCATTGCCATGTTATAGCATACAGAAAAGAGGAAAGCCATTAATTACATCTCAGTTTCTATCATTATCAGGAATCAGGAACAGAATTCTTTCATTGTGAATGATACTGAGGTTCAACTGCATGTGAATTATGGCAGATTTCATGGAGAGTTAAAGAAGGTTGGGGAATTTTGACCCACATTGAGAATATTGGTACAGAGAAACTGATTAATTAATAAACTTGTGGTTAACTAGATAAATTCTCAGGTCAGCCAAAAGAAAGGATATAGCTCCTTCAGCATTACAAACGATTACATGGCAAAACTTTTACATTGATTAACAAAGAGTACAAATCTTTAAAGCATTCATGTCAACTTGCCAATCTGATTGGTGATAGAGGTCATACAAATTATCATTGTGATCTTCCTGAGGCAGTCAACTTAGATTGAAGGCATATTTATTTTACTTTGGACTAATGCCACTGGGTAATGGTACCATCTATCAGGCCTAGGAACAATTCTTCTTTCTCTGTGTTGCCTATTGCAAACACTCCCCACCGTGCACCCTCTTCAAACTTATTTGTTTTTTGTCAAAAAATAGTTAAATGAAATAAAAAATATATAATACCATGGAAGAGCTGCTTTCCTTTTTGGCACCGTGGACAGTTCTGCCACTAAAAGCCGCTACATTGGCAGAAAACAGGACTTCTACAGGAAAAAGACCCTTATTCCATCTTCTGGAATGGACTGAAATGCCACTCTAGGGTAAGATTTGCTCCATGCAGCAATTTGCTTGTTCATAAAGATATCCACTAAGATGATACTGCACAGGGCACCTTTGTTATGTTGTCCTGTTGCCAGTAGTGTGTGGCATTTTGTGTGTGGACCTTGTGCAAATACCTGTGTGTTTTGGAGGCACCAATCTGAAGGCTTTCACAATTAGCACTTTCTAAGCCTGAGTGATTTCAGTTCTGTGAAACTGGCCAAGGCTAACTTATACCATTTCTGCACCTCTTAAATGCAGGGTGACCCATGTGGGAAATCACCAAGCAGCTTATGGAATGTTCAGAGCAGACATAGTGACACAAGCATAAGAGTGGGCAACCCATTACACCAACAAAGACCTGGAAATTTTGCTGGAAGAGATAGACCACTGTGAAAATATCCTCAAGGCAAGAAAGGAAATGGCATCAGGAAGAAGTGGTCAGTGTCTGGAATGATGTCCTGAGGATTAGGTCTAGTGAAAACAATAGGTTTTATAACTCCATACATTTGACAATGTCAGTGTGCAGCAATAAATCCCTTCCGCCAGCATATGGAAGATCACAGTGAACTATATGCCACTAACCACAACTTAAACATAATCTCGGATTTCATATGAACGTTCTGCTTTGTAACTGGATCTTACACACACAATGCAACATGCAGTAAAAATTTGATAATCTAGTATCTGATTTTTTGGAAATTCCAGTGGTTTGACACCTGGCCCTCTGTGTTCTGTTTCCAACACTCTCTTTAAACTCACCAGGTTCTGTTTTCCATGCTTCCTTTAAACTCACTAAGATCCTTGGAAAATGTGTTATACTATTTTATAACGTCTGAAACAAGTGAATCAAAAGTGTGTTGGGGTATTATAGGTGTAATGTGAGTGGTCCTGAAAATCCACTAGCCTAGCACCACCAAAGTAGTGGGGTGCTGGATTATCAGAGTTTTATGGCATTCAGTGATATCCTTCCCGCTTTCTTGCAGGAGATGGTTGTATGGAGTTGAATAATGTACTTGTAGACCGGCTCAGTCATTTGTAGGAGAGTGTGCTGGTGATCATTGGCACACATGGCTCAAAGACAGAGATAGTGCTGATCTGGAGATCTAAGTGAGATGGCACACTTATGTTCAATCTCTTTCTTGCATCCTATCTTTCTTTCATCTGGCAATCTCTTTTGCCTTATTTAGAAGAGCCTCTTAGACCTGCCTCCTCTCATCACCAGGACAATATCCTTTTGTCCTTCTTGTTTCAGATACAGTACATTGGACAGACCATTGGTGGAGCTTCAAGTATAATAGGAGACAGATTGCATCCATCACTTTTATTACTAGCTCTGATCTTGGCACTTCACATGGAGTAGAGGTTAGTTTAGAGGTGAGATCAACACATGATGTATCACCAGACATTTGTGGACTGTAGCCAAGCCAGGAGAAAGGGTAGCTTGAGTGCCAGCTACCTGGAAGGTGAGATCACACATCAGCTCTGCCATGAAGGACTGAGTCTGAGAACTACAATAAAATAGCTGTTGGAAAAGTTAGTTGTACACCCACATGAAAATGCTTTTGAAAGTATCTGGGTTGCCTGGAAGCCATTGTGTGAAGGCAAAGAACATCAAGGAGTCCAGTTCCAACCTTGTGCAGGTCATTTGCACAGATTTTTGAGCTGATCCATTCCATAAAACAAAGGAGCAGAAGGCGGCCATTTGGCCCATCGAGTCTGCTCCGCATTCCATTCCAGGATGGAAGTGGTGTTGAATTCTATGTTAATACTTGAGGTGCCAAGACAGGCAGAAGCCAACAATCATATGAGTACTCCAATCAAAATTCCAACTTCTGCCATGCAAAATTCAGGCTATTACCAGTATTGCTCTAACTCCATTGTTGCTATGGATTGAGGCTGGTACAAGACTCTATGATCAGCTTTCCAGCAGTTTGCTAGGCCAGCTGATCTCCTGCCCTGGAGGAGCATTAGTGGCTCCATGATGTACAATCAGGATGACAGCAACCACTAACGCTCCAACATTAAACTTGTGATGCCTGTCAGCCTGCTGGTTCAAACTGCTGCCACTCATAACATCCATGCAGACCAATGCTACGCCATCCGGGCCACAAAATTGTTCAAATTTGACCATCTCCAATTTCTTCCATTTTACGGGAGCAATCATCTATCAGCTGGCCTGAAATCGGAGTCGTGTTTGGGAGAGGGGTTGGGGGTGGGGGAAGGGATGGAAGTATTGTTTAATACTTCCAAGAGGCAAGAAAAGGCAAGGAGAGGTTAAACATTAAGGGGATGCAAAAAAGTCATTAATCAATGATTGTACGGATTGGTTTTTGATTGGATGTATATAAGTATTTTCAATTGATTATGATTTTTGTGACTTGTGCAGAAAGGGATATGGAGACGATGAGTAACAAAGGGCTGGGAACATGCAAACTGTGTCATCCTTGGGATTTAGCTTTCTCTTTATTTACTATAACTTTGGGTTGGGTGTTGTGGGGCTGGGGGCAGTAGTCAGCAATTGTTGCTCATCCCTTTCTGCCGCTGAAACTGATAAAGAGACATCCTTGTTGTGCTAAGTTCACACAGAGACACGTAACCAACAAATGGCTTTATTCAAGCTGCAAAACAACACCCTGCACATTATACTTCCTCACACCCTGCACATTATACTACCTGTCAAGGCCTGAGGTGATCAACTTTCCTTTATTCCTTAAGTTCTAGACTCACGGTTGTTCTGCTTACAAGTGTCAGTCTTAGGATCTCTCTGTGGTCCCAAGTTCTTTCAGTGTTCCAAGGTTCAAAGAAGAGTTAAATTTTGTATACAAGACCAATCTCCCTCCTAATCCTTCTGTTTTCCTCCAATGAGACAGTACCACATAAATAGTCTAATCCAAATCTGACCCTCTCATCCACCTTTATCCCATTGCAGTTGGACCACTGTTTGCCACTGTATCAATTCCATTCTTTACTTTCCCAATTGTACAGCATTCTAGTTATTGGTACTGAGCCAAACAGGTACAGAAGAGCATGGAATTGATCGCTCTTGACAATTCATACACTCTTCATGTGGGGCTATGACCAAGTTAACCCACTTAAGTATTTTGCTATCTTAACCTAGGCCTTTTATTCCCATCATAATTGCCAGCTCTTTTGCCACCTTGGATGTCGTTGGCAATGTCTTAGAGTGGAATCATTGTTTCTTATCTCAATACAACCAAATCGTCACTGTCTTGTTCCCTCCAATTTACTTAGCCTCTGAGACTTTAGGTAAAGCAAACTAACTTAATAAATCATTACTGCTGCTTGGTGAGATTGAGAGAATATTATATTAGTGTATTGCCTCTTATCTCATGCTAAACAGGTTTATCCTTTGACGATGATCTTTGCGTCCTCCCTGGCCACAGGAGTGGTACCAGAGGATTGGATGATGGCAAGTGTTTTTCCCTTGTTCAAGAAAGGTAATAGGGATAATCCTGGGAATTATAGACCAGTGAGTCTTACGTCAATGGTGGATAAACTATTGGAGAGGATTCTTAGGAACAGGATTTACAAGCATTTGGAGAAGCATAGTCTTATTAGGGTAGTCAACATAGCTTTGTGAGGGACAGGTCATGCCTCACGAGCCTAAGTGAGTTTTTTTGAGGAGGTGACAAAACAAATTGATGAAGGTAGAGTGGTGGATGTGGCATATATGGATCTTAGTAAGGCGTTTGACAAGGTTCCTCATGGTAGGCTCATCTAGAAAGTCATGAGGCATGGTATCCATGGAGACTTGGCTGTGTGGGTTCAGAATTGGCTTGCCCACAGAAGGAAGAGGGTGGTAGTAGATGGAGAGTATTCTGCCTGGAGGATGGTGATTAGTGGTGTTCTGCAGGGAGCTGTTCTGGGACCCCTGCTCTTTGTGATTTTTAAAAATGACTTGGATGAGGAAGTGGAGGGATGGGTTACTAAGTTTGAAGATGACACGAAGGTTGGAGGTGCTGTGGATAGTGTAGAAGGTTGTTGTAGGTTACAATGGGATATAGACAGGATGCAGAACTGGGCAGAGAAGTGGTAGATGGCATTCAGTCCAGAAAAATGTGAGGTGATACACTTTGGAAGATCGAACTTGAAGGTGGAGTACAAGGTTAATGGCAGGATTCTTAGCAGTGTGGAGGAACAGAGGGATATTGGGGTCCAAGTCCATAGATCCCCCAAAGTTGCCACTCAAGTTGATAGGGTGGTTAAGAAGGAGTATGGTGTGCTGGCCTTCATCAGCCGGGGAATTGAGTTCAAGAACTGTGAGGTAATGTTGCAGCTCTATAAGACTCTGGTTAGACCACACTTAGAATATTGTGTTCAATTCTGGTTGCCTCATTATAGGATGGATGTGGAAACTTTAGAGAGGGTGCAGAGGAGACTTACCAGAATACTGCCTGGAAAAAAGAAAATGTCCTATGAGGAAAGGTTGAGTGAGCTAGGGCTTTTCTCTTTGGAGCGATGGAGGATGAGAGGCTACCTGATAGAGGTGTATAAGATTATGAGAGACATAGATAGAGTGGACAGCCAGCACCTTTTTTTCCAGGACGGCAATGGCCAATACCAGAGGACATTCGTTTAAGGTAAGTGGTGGAAAGTTTAGGGGAGATGTCAGAGGTAGGTTTTTTTACACAGAGAGTGGTGGGTGACTGGAACGCACTGCCTGGGGCGGTGGTAGAGGCTGATATAACAGGAACATTTAAAAAGACTCTTGGGTAGGCACATGGATGCAAGTAAAATGGACGATTATGGACTGTGTAGGAGGGAAAGGTTAGATTGATCGTGGGGTAGGTTTATATAGGTCGGCACAACATCGTGGGCCAAAGGGCCTGTACTGTGCTGTACTGTTCTATGTTCTATGCTGGAGATTCACTCTTTCAATTAAGTCATTATCAATCTCCTTGCTTATATCTTCCTAGTGTTCTTAGGGAACTTCACGGACCATTAATCATGCTTGTATGTGGCAGCCTCCAACTGAAAACATACTTCTGTTCTGGTATGGTTGTTTTTAACCCGAGTACCACATCTTCCTGACCACGGTGAGGGAACTCTGATATTGTTGTTATGACAGTATTTGTAAATGTATTTTTTTACACCAAGAGATAATGTTAATCAAACGTCCAAGATTTTCAGAATCAGCAATTTACTGCACTTAGTTTTAACGTTGTTTTTAATGAAGAGAATTTATATTATTGTACTACTGAAATGATGCATTGCTTTGGATGGATGATGGAGTTATAAATATTTCCCTAATCTGGAGGACAGGCTGATTTGATATTGGAGTGAGACTGAATGGAGGGAAGGGCTTCACATCAATATGGTTTTGAATCAATGTGGGTCTTGACAGATAATCATGTTCTTCCTCAACTGTTTCCCCTCAAAGGCGAAAGATCTTTTCCTTGAATTGCCATGTGGACTCCTTCCATCTTGATGCACAATGCACATTATCTTCATGAGACAACTTCAAGAGAAGTCCAGAGAACAGCTTCAACCACTATACATGCCTGTTCTGAGCTTTCAGAAGCCTTTGACTCTGTCAGTTGAGGGTCTGTGGAGTATTTTCAAATTTCACTACCCTCAAAAGTTTGTATCTATACTACTTCTGCCACATTATAGTAAATAAGCTGCGACTGTAACCAATGGGTTCACAACAGATCCAGTCTCAGTGCAAATTGGTGTCAAAGCAAGGCGGCATCATCATCCCAACACTCCTTTCAATATTTTTCACACAATACTACACCTCATCTTAAAAAAGCTTCCCACTAGAGTGCCTAACCTAATCTACAGGAAAAATGCAAAATTGTTCAACCTATGTCGCCACCACCCTCAATGCAAGCACAAAGCTGCAGCAGGCAGACATCGCTTGTGACGCGCACAATCAGAGATTGAATTCCATGTCACCAACTGAGGTGTAAGTGAAAATGGTCCTCACATTAAATGTCTGCCAAAGTTCTCTACCAACTACCCTCATTGTAACACCACCCTTCAACAGAAAGCTCTATGGTGCAATCCTAAAAAATGTTGAGCACTTCTATTTCTCGGGAGCCACTTCTCCTTTACATAATTCACCACCACCTCCAATGTGCCAGCATAGCCTTTGCCCACATGTAGAAGAAGTGTTTGAAAATCAAGACCTCAAGCCCAGCATACAGCTGTGGTCCATAACCCAGCAGTGAACTCAAATCCCCTGCAACCTGGACTACCCACAGCAGGCATCTCAAAATATTGGAGAAGAACTACGACGTTGTTTTCACAAAATCTTCTGACTCCACTAGCAGATAAGTGAACCAAAGTCAATATCTTCTCCTCACACTTAAGTGGATCTGGTAGGTAGCCTACACTGCTTGATACCCAACACCAGCCTCTACTCTGAGCTCCAACATGGCAAGAGTTTACCAGGAGGAAAGGGGAAATGTATTCACAAAGCATCCTTGAAAATGTGCCACATCCCAAACAAGAATTCACTGTCATATGACTACTAAGGATGGAGAAGAGCACTGAGAACTTACAGTCCCTTTGCTGGATACATGCAGAAGCTCAGAGAAAATGGTGTAAGGAGCACGCCAGCAGCCATGCTACCCATCCATCTGCCCTGTCAAATAACTTGTAACAGAGACTGCAGGCTCCACATTGGTCTCATTATCCACAGTGGTATAAAGTCATAGAGCTATACAGCAGGAAAAACAGGCCCTTTGGCCCAACTCATTCATGCCAACCAAGCTGCTTAATTGAGCTAGTCCCACTTGCCTGTGTTTGGCCCTTATTCCTCTAAACCTTTACTATCTATGAACCTGTCCAAATGTCTTTTAAATGTTGTAATTGTAGCCATCTCTTTTATTTCCTCTGGCAGCTCATTCCACATATGGACCATGTTCTGTGTGAAAAAATTGCCCCTCAGGTCCCTTTTAAGTCTTTCCCCTCTCACTTTGCATTTATGCTCTCTAGATTTGGACTCCCTTACCCTGGGGAAAAGGCAGTGGCTATTCACCTTATCTATGCCCCTTGTGATTTTATAGATCTTTATAAGGTCACCCTTCAGCCTCCTGCTCTCCAGGGAAATAAGTCCTCGTCTATCCAGCTCTCCTTATAACTCAAACCCTCCAGTCTCGGTAACATCCTCATAAATCTTTTTTTCTTGCACTTCAGAACCTACTGAATTGGAATGGAAGTGGGTTATCCTTGACGCCGACCCCTCGGTACTACCTAAGAAGCAGTGTTGGTGAGAATTTGAAATTGCATTGCACCAAGCCAAGCTCACAATGTAAATGCCTTCTTGGATTTCTTCACTGCCACCACATAAATATGATCTATTTGTCCCTGATATACTTAACACTGTTACTGGTGAGTTGGTGAAGCAGTGGGGAGAATCACACCATAAAGATTTGCATGATTTATGAGTGTTGCAGATTTCAGCTTTGAGATGTTCAGTTGTTTTTCTCACTGCTGTTTAGCATTATTTTCAGTTTGGTTCCTGTTCCTTTTTAAGAAAGAAAACTAACACTAACCTGAAAAGCAGTTAATGACGGTGCTGTTAATCCAGTGCACATGCTGCTCTATTTTATTTAGGATGGGTTGATGAATGATTTACTTTAAATATTAGCAGTACAAGTACTGCCTGGTGAGTAAATTTTCTTTCATTGTTTTCTCTAACATTTCATTCTTTGTGTTAACATTTCCTGACCTGCTGTTGGACAGAAAGTTACCTTGTGAGCAAAACAA
Source organism: Pristis pectinata (assembly GCF_009764475.1). Taxonomy (NCBI): domain Eukaryota; kingdom Metazoa; phylum Chordata; class Chondrichthyes; order Rhinopristiformes; family Pristidae; genus Pristis; species Pristis pectinata. Next base: position 95,412,861 of record NC_067410.1, on the reverse strand, counting down.
AAAGCAGGCATCCAAATTCTACCTGCTTTTTTTTTTTCCTTTTTGCTACCTCATAAGGTCTGTATGTAAGAAAATAGGAGCAGGATTAGGCCTCTCATGCCCTTTAGCCTGTCCACCATTCAATATAATCATGGCTGATCTGTCCCAAACCTCAACTCCTCTTTTGCATTAGTTCCTCATAGCCCACAATTCCCCAAACTTTCAAAAATGAATCTACTTCCTGTTTGGGTACCTCCAAAGATCTAAGCTCCACAATTCACTGAGGCAGAGAATTCCAGAGATTCACCACCCTCTGCGGGAAGTTTCTACACACCTCAATTTTAAATGACTTCCCCCTTATGTAACTATATACCCTCATTCAAGATTCTCCCACCTGCAGAAACATCTCAACATCTACTCTGCACTATCACCTTAGGATCTTATATGTTTCAAATGACCTTCATTTAATATATCCAGTATCTTTATATTGCTAATTTGCCATTAATGATGCACAGCAAGGAGTTGTTGTGCATTTGACTAAATATGAAACCTCTCATGAATCTGTTTATGGGATTTATCAGAAAATTTTATGCAGAACTTCAGCTGCTATCAATGTAATCCCATAGCATTTTGATAGATGAAACCTGACCTATTTACTGAAACCGCATCTTGGATAACAGCCATAGATATCCTGTCCCACACTAAGTTCCATTTGTTCATAAACTCCTACACTTATTTACCAAAGTTGGCTCCCTAGCCTCAACCACCACTACCCAAGACATTCAATTCTGAATCCATACTTTAATTTAAAAATCCCTTCAGGTTCTTCTCACACTCTCCAATTCTCCTCCAGCTTAATATATTCTCCTGAATATCCTATTTCTCTATAACTCGAGCTCCCTGAGTATCCCATGACGACATCCCCTCAAAACACCCCTCCACCCCTGACTTTTACCACCACGGTTCAGAGAAGGAACTCTAGATTGATGACTCAGGCAGAAATCAGTTGCCTTTATCCTCCTGACTTTGGAATTCCCTTCCTAAATTTTGCCTCTACAACTGTCTTCATTTTATTAAAAACTTCCCCTTAACGTCAATCACTCTTCTTTACCTTCTTACTGATTCAGCACTTGTTTTCAATGAACCTAAATGAGAAATACTCTGAAACAATGTTAATACTACATTTGTACATAAATACAAACAGTTGTAACTTTGAATTAACACCAAGATCTGTAGATGAGAATTAAAATTTAAATAACTACTACTTGGCAGCAAGTGAAATATCTTAGAATTGAGCTTTCATTCATTCTTTGCTAATTGTTGCAATAGTTTTAATATTTTAGAGTACATTACATCTCTTTGTGGATTCTTTTTCTGTAACATTGATATTGCATCTCTTTAAGTATTTACCAATTTATGTTAGTGAATTTGTGAAATTCAAAGTAAGTTTCAAACAAAACCTCAGAATGCTCCAATACTTTTATAGTATCTTACATAAATATTTTGTTGATTAATAAACAAATTTTATACAGTTGTACAATCTTACTTCAAATTACCAGCTAACTTTAAAACACTGTATATTTTCCTTATGTTAGATATATCACACAAAGGAATAGTTGAAGAAACTATAAAGAGTACGTTATAAATACAACCCTGATGGAAACAGAAAAAGTGAATATCTGCTAACCGCACCCTCCAGGCCGAATGTAGCCTTTGTAGTGTGAAACAAAATGTTACAGAGTTGATTTGTAAGGCTTCTTGTTCTTCTACCAATTTTTCTAGTCATTTCTGTTTTTCTTTTGATAAGTGACATGTCCACAATTGCTAAGAATATTTGCAACTAAACAGTTTGTAATCTGTTAAGTAGAGAAAGGTGAGCAATATCAGTTTATAATTGTCACTAAATCCATGCCAACATTCCTGTTTTTATTTTGGATTTCCGACATTTCTATTTTTTTCTCTTTTTATCACAATGAAGAATGTTATTGAACTGGTTTTAGATATTTATTTACTATCATTCAGTTCTGCTTGCATCTGATTTATGGCGATTTGGTTGCAATTTCCCTTTTACTGGTGAGTTAGCCACCACAATGGTATTATCATCAAAATGCAAGACATATCACTTCTGATTAAATCCACCAGTTCATTAACGAAAGATTATGTGTAATTCTCTGGGTGGTGATCAGAACAGAGTTAAGGATTTATCTAAGTCCTAATTTTTCCTTAAGGAAGCCATGCCACAAGTTGTATGCTTTCCCTAATGGATCAGGAGAATGAACGATAAAATAGAGTGACAGAGCCACACAGCAAAGAAACAGGTCCTTTGGTCCACTAAGACCATGCCAACCACCAACCATTTATACAAATTCTACTTTAATCCCACTTTATTATCGCACATTCTCATCAATTACCCCCCACCTCCCCATCTGCAAATTCTATCACTCATCTACACAAGAAAACAGGAGCAGGAGGAGGTCCCTCAGGTCTGCCCTGTCATCCAATATGATCATAGCTGATCGAAGCTGGCCTCAACTCCTCTTCTGTGCCAGTTCCCCATAATCCTCATTTAGTCAATCATTTAAATATTCTTCTATCTCCACCTTAAATATACCTAATAATCCGGCCTCTACCACCCTGGGGGGAAAGAAAATTCCAGAGATTCACTGCCCTCTGGGAGAAGAAATTTTTATGCATGCAGTTTTAAATGACTGGCCCCTTATTCTGTAGCTATGTCCCTTTGTTTGTGACTCTCCCACAAGTGAAAACATGCCAGAGGTAATTTACAGTGGTCAATTACCTTTCTTCAACCACCCCCTTTTGCAAAATATCTAACATAAAGAAAATATAATTGGTATGAAAATAACTTCCATGCGTATAACCTAGCTACTTTTCTCTTTAAACTTCGCCATGCTGCTCTCAAATCCTTCAACTTGTTACTGGACAATTGCTTACCTTTTTATTATATTTAATTTTCTAATTAATTAATTGCCTAGATTACATGATTTTTATGTATTGCACATCGGAAGTTAAAAAAAAGTTGGATAACTCATAGACTCAAGGGCCTAAGTCCCCCCCCCCCCCCCCCCCCCCCGTTCTCTGACAAATGTGATTCCATTTTGAACAACGAGAGCTCCGGTTTAGTTGTTACCTCATTATATTTTTATTCAGGTTAGGATATCTGAGAGCGAGGTATTGAATTGTCAGGTCCGACTAATGTTTTATTGCCAGGGTGGCCTCAAGTTAGAAAGAATATGGTCAACATTCTGTAGAAAATAATGTTAACACTTAAATATACGATTCTCTTTGAAGAGGACATTTAAAAGTAGAAGCTTCAGTCGCCGCCATCTGGTCTCCGACGCTATGAGAAACCTGGGCGTCTCGCCCTGTTCCGTCATTTCCAGCTGTCAGAGATCGATTTTCAATCCTGACCAGACTGCAGTGGAAATAAGAGCGTCAGGTTACAGTGCAGAGGGACAGAAGCCGTTCTGACCAGGTGGTTATGGGTCCAGGTGCTGAACGTAGGCATAGTAGTAACACTTCTCTGCGTGCAGTCACTGTATCCAAGTGAAACTCATCCAACTTTCCGATTCACGAATATTTTAACTTAATATAAACAAAGTCGTAGAACTGGAATTTCACCGAGTTTTTTGCATAGAGAATTCTTTTTCTCTGACAATGGAACTTAATCGTGCCTATTAGGGAAACAAGGTCTTTTGATGTGTCAATTTGTGGGATAGTAACTCAAGGGAAACTTTGAAAAGTAGGCAGGATGTCAACGTTGAGTCCTTGTATTTACTTGCAAGTATTTGTTTTCGAAACATCTAATGTAAATAAATATACATTTTAGCTGTCTCATACAGTCATCTTAAATATACGGTCCAGTATACCCCATCTCATATTGGCTGTATAGTCAGGGAACGGGTTTGAGGGGTTTCAACAGTGCGCGATGTAATTTCCATTCATTTCAAAGCAACTGTCCCTTCACTTTGCCGTGATTTATTGACTATTTCCGTTGTTTGTGAGGACTATTTAACAAGATTGTGTAGGAAATATAAAAGGGCATTTCCTTCCTTTATATCGTGTGGACAGATTGAACGATATTTCGAGAGATAATTTCAATTTCACATCTACTTATTTAGTTTTTAGTGGGCCGCTTAAAGACTAAACTTTTTTTGTTGTGATAAACGGGAATGAAGATTCCCTGAAGGAGACGAAGTTTCTGATGGAAGTCATCGTTACCTGCCTCTCCCTCTCCTGCCGAGTGTTTCCAGCAGCACTTGCTGTCGGATTTCCAGCACCCGCGGTTTTTTGTTTGATCCCAACTTTTTTTTTGGAGGGGGTGAGGGGTGGGAGGGGGGAGGATAGGGACCGCGGGCCGAACTCCCGGCGCTGACAGGATCACCACGTCCTTCCGTCGGAGCTCGCCCCACCCCCCCTTCCCTCCCTCCGCCGTTCACTCCCGATTGGCCGGCGCTCCGGTCACGTGGGCGAGATTCCCGGTCCCGGCCGCCATTTTGGTGGAAAGTTTGGAATTTCTCAGTCAGTCGCCGGGAGGAGGCGGAAGGTGGAGCGGGCGGGAAAAGAAACCCACAGAGGGAGAGAGAGAGAGAGAGAGAAAAAAAGTCAGCGGGGCTCGCCTGGCGCCGTGACAGGAATCATCGGGCCGTGCGGCTGGAGCTGAGGGCGGCGGTGGATCACACCCCCCCCCTTCCTCCTCGGGACGGCCTCTGGAACTTGAACCCCCGACCCTGAGGAGCGGGTCACACACGGTCGGGGTCGCAGTGGGGAAGGGGGGGGGGGGAGAAAGCCGCAGTTCCCAAGGGGAAGGGGGGTTTAGGCGGATAAGACTTGGAGGGGGTGGGCCGCTAACGCCGCCCCCTCCCTATCCCCTGAGGGGAAAGTATCAGGGAACCCTGCTGGAGTTTCCTCGCACTTTTGAATGGGAGCAACTGGCTTCGGGCGCCGGTGAGTTCCGGACGGGCAGCCGATCGGGACCGGGACCGGGACCAAGTGGCGAGGAAAGAGAGGAGTCATTTCTCCTCCAGTCACCTTGAGAAACTGGGACACTGACCGGCGAAGATAAAGAGTTCCTGACTCGCCGTATCCCGACTGAGTGTAAAGAGAAGGTGGCTCTTGTGGATGTTTAGTTTAAAAGTCAGGAATGTGGTCTTGAGACACTAAACTGGTCAGAGGTGAAAGATTACCTTTTTTTTTAAAAAAAAAGAAACATTTTAACCAAGTCGGCTCAAGCTCGCTTTAAAGGTTATCGAATTACTAGTGAAACTAGTCGCCTCATTTTATTGGGGTGGGGAATTTGGAACCTCACCAAGAATTTTTAAAGCACTGGAGAAAGGAAACTATCATCAACTTCTACAGAATAATTTAGAAGTGACAATTGAGGGAATTGCCAGCTAGAGGGGGAAACACGGCAGCAAGAGGATGCCAATCCGTAAGCAAGGTGAGTTAACTTTTAGTTGGCCTCTATCCTTTTAATCTATCAATTTAAATATTTAAAATCGTTTTTATATTAAACATACAACTACCCGCTTTAAAGTTCTTCAGGTGTTAAGTGCTCTGTGACTCTGGCATGTGACTTTTTTTGGCTTGTGTGACAGATGCTCAGCGAGCTCTGAAGCTCCTGGAGAATTATCGTGCCAAGCTGGGTAAGACTGAGGACCGTCAGCTCCGTGCGTCCATCGAGAGAGTCATCAATATATTCCGGAGCAACCTCTTCCAAGCGTTAATAGGTACGCGTGTAAACATTTGTGCACCAAGTGATCGCTGTTTGTTTGGAAATCATGAGTTCGATTAGTTGATGCGAGTTGCGAAAAGATCCACGCGTTGTTTCGAATGTGTTGTGACTTTTGTTTTAAATAGAACCGATGTAGTGCTGTATGCCGCTTTAACGACGCGGCCAACCCGTGGCTTCTCGCGGCCAGCAGAAAACTGGATGCGCTGACAACCTGTTGCTTAAGCATTCAGTTTATAAACTGAAGGGAATAGTCAAACAAGATAACTTGAAATATTACTCTTGCATCTGCTTTTCGATTTTTGAGCAGGTTCAAGATTTTTATTCTTTGTCCTAAACTGAATAGTGACAGGACCACAGATACTTATGAACCGACTATTGAATCGCCATATTACAGCTTGATACGCAAAGTTCAGGGATGCCAATGGTGTGCTTGACGCTATGCGTCTGCCTTCTGGAGGTTTTATTGGTTTTTTTTCGTGGTGAACGGGAAGCTTTGTGGAGTGAATGGGCGTGACTTGTGGATGTAAACAGGCTCGGCGAGGGATGGCTTTCCTGTAGTCGAGGCTTTCAGTTGTACACGTGTCGAGTTGGCGCTGAAGGAAATCATTCGGTTTCAGGGCATGAAATTTTTAGGGGAGCCGATATAATTTGATGTAAATGTTTTAAAATAAAAATTGGGAAAAAGTGAGGATAATGGGAGTTCTAGTAAATTCCATGAATGTCAGGTTTAAGTTCTTGTTTCAAAATCTGTTGACACACCAGTGTAGTTACTGTCCACACCCTGCCGGATAGAGTACAATACAATTTAAACAAAACTTTTTCATAAGGTGAACACCGAGTAAAAGCGCTGCTTGAGTACCAGTCGTCAGCAATATACATATTGGGCATGCTTGATATTTGCTTTCAACCTAATTGATCTAAAAATAACCTTTTCGGTTGTGTATATATTGAAACCAGGCTTTCTATGGTGTTGATTACATTGATACGAAGTGGATTTGACTATTTGGTCTTGCCTTTTTCAGGGTAGAGTGAAAAGATGCCATCCGGTGCCTCTAGTGAACTTGCTTTTGACAAGTCCTTGCACCCTGATAGAAAAAGATATTACAAATGGCCCTAATAATCTAAAACAAGGTAATCTTAAATTAGAATCTGATTATTACCATTAATTATGTGTCCATCAATTATGGAAGACTTCAGAAATACTACTGGATGTGGGGTTTCACCTCCTCACTCAACAGTGGAAATATTTATTTTGCACACAGTTTAGAAGCAAATAGGTGGTGAGACTGGGCTCGCTGAGATGAGTTACTTGCACTTTTCCCACTATTACAAGGTGCCTTTGTGGAACATGAAGTGCTCTTCATTTACCAAAATGACTGTAGATCCAATAGGAGTTGAAATTTGACTAAGTTGAAGCAATCCTCTCCCAGCAAGTTCCACTCCCAAGTTACATGTCATCCTGACTTGGAATTGCATTGCTAATCTTCATTGACTGGTGGCCGCCTTTATCCAAAAATGTTGTAGGTATCTTCCAAAAGGACTGCAGCAGTTGAAGATGGTGACTTTGTTGTCCCCTTTTCATTGGCAGAATTTACAAGCTTTACATGTTGTAGAATTTCATCACAAATCCAGGCTGGATCACTTGACCTAATGCAGAACTTATTGAGGGAGTGTGCTGATATTTGCAGTTAGCATGTTTGTCTTATTAGTCTTGTTGCAGAAAAGCAGATGTATGGTACAAAGATGAAACTAACAGCTTGTTGGATATTGAATTAGTGAAGGATTGATAATACTGTTCTTCATTGTGGGGTCCAACTTTGATTTAGATTCAGACAAGGAATTTCCACAGCTCATTAGGCACAATATCATGTAGTTTTGAACACTGCCATATGTAGGAGATCCTGAAGTTGAAATTATTCAGTGTCATTGTTGTAGCTACAGCATGGAAAGAGGCTCCTTTGGCCCACCAAATCCATGCTGGTTATCAACCATTCATTTACACTAATCCTATACACTTTTTAAAAAATTATCCCCGCACTTTCATCAATTCTTCCTAGATCCTGAAAGTGAGATCCTGAATGGCATGATGCAGAGGCCCTGCCCTCAGTACCACTGATAGACTTTAACAGAGGGCCAAAGCTGGGTGGAGCTTTGACATCTGTCAGTGCGATTATCCAATTTAAGTATTGGATTGTTTTCTCTGGAACATTGGAGGCTGCGGGGTAACCTGATAGAAGTATATAAAAATTATGAGAGGCAAGGATAGGGTAGATCTGTCTTATTTCCACTGTGGGGGGAAAAAAATTAAATACTAGAGGGCATAGCTTTAAGGCGAGAGGGTGAAAATTAAAGGAGATTTGCGAGGTAATTGCTTTTTTTTAAATGCAGGGAGTGGAACATGCCTGGAGTGTGCTGTCATGGGAAGTGCTGAAAGCATATATGATAGCAGTGTTTTAAGAGGGGTTTAGAAGACACCAGCAGGATTGGATATAGGCCAGGAGCAGGCAGATGTGCATTTTAAATTAGTTTTATGGTCAGCACAGACATCCTGGGCCAAAGGGTCTGTTTCTGTGCTATACATTCATGTTTTAAGTATCTTTGAATTCAAATGTTTAATATCTCTTTAAAACTCATATTTATAGAATTTTCAACATAAAGGCAAAAATAACAAAGTTTCTCCTTTCCCTTCTAATCTGCAAGCCTGCATTCTCTATTAAAATTGGATTTCAGATCATGGGCTTCACAATTGGTCTCCACTGACCAGCATAATGATTGCTTTTGGGATCTAGATCTGTTAAGTCCTAGACTTGCAGCATATATACTGTATGTTCACAAGATCACAAGACAAGGGAGCAGAAGCAGGCCATTCGGCCCATCGAGTCTGCTCCAAGGAAAGGGAAAAAGAAATGGGGTGGGGGAAAAAAAAAACTATTCTAATCCCATTTTCCAGCCTTATCCCCATATCCCTTGATACCCTGACTATTTAGATATCTGTCTATCTCCTCCTTGAACACCCCCACTGATCTGGCCTCCACTGCTGTGCATGGCAAGGAGTTCCACAATTTCACCACCCTCTGGGTAAAGAAATTTCTCCTCATCTCTGTCTGAAACTGTACCCTCTAATTCTAAGATTGTGCCCTCTGGTCCTGGACTTCGCCCACCAAGGGAAACAGCCTAGCCACATCTACTCTATCCTTGCCTGTCAACATTTTAAATGTCGCTACAAGGTCCCCTCTCATCCTTCTGTACTCCAGTGAGTACAGTCCAAGAGCCGACAAACGCTCATCATACTTAAGCCCTTTCATTCCCGGAATCATTCTCGTAAATCTCCTCTGAACCCCCTCCAACGTCAGCACATCCTTCCTAAGATGTGGGGCCAAAAACTGCGCACAGTATTCCAAATGAGGCCTCACTAGCGCCCCGTAGAGCCTCATCAACACTTCCTTACTTTTATACACTATACCTCTCGAGATGAATGCCAACATAGCATTCGCTTTCTTAACCACCGATCCAACCTGGTGGTTAACTTTTAAGGTATCCTGTACGAGTACCCCCAAGTCCCTTTGTACTACCGTACTATCAATCTTCTCTCCTTCTAGATAATATCTACCCGCTTATTTCTTCTTCCAAAGTGTACAACTGCACATTTCTCAACCTTGAATCTCATCTGCCATTTCGTTGCCCATTCTCCTATACTGTCTAGGTCCCTCTGCAATCCTTTCTATTTCCTCTATGCTCCCTACTCCTCCACTTATCTTGGTGTCATCCGCAAACTTAGGCCACACAACCATTTTATTCCATCATCCCGCAAACTTAGCCACACAACCATTTATTCCATCATCCAAGACTTGTCAGGTTGAGCACTGATGGCTTGAATTGGCCAGTATGATTCAGTCCAGTTAAATGCTTGCATGATTTGAGTTGCTAGCAATCATTTTCTTTCAATGTATCTTTGCCAACTTAACTGCTTTTTACCAAGACACTCCTCTTACTTCATTTCACTGCCTTTTAAAATGTTGTCTCTGTATTTGTCCAGGTAAACAAGTTTTTATAGGAATTTTGCTTTTGCAGTATTTGCAATATTAGAGATTAGTAAATGTTACATTTTCTCAAACTGAGTGTCCTCTAAGTGCACCTATAATAATACTGAAAGTTTTCTTGTATTTTGCAATGCACATAGGAATTAACAGAAATATTTGCCATTCCTATGTGCTTATAGTGGAAGTAGTCCAAAATGAAAGCATTGGCTATAACCTGAATTTGATTTGAGGATCACTCTTTTGCACTGTAGTGGTGAGGAGGAAATAATTAATGGGAACATTTTTTTTTGAAAAAGTGAGACATTGAAGAATTGCATTGTCTAACTTGATGCAGCTTGTAAACAAAATTATCACTGTCAATTTTATTTCAATGAGGCATCTGATAATTAATCTTGAGTGTCTTGGTAAATTATAAAAAAAAGTGATGCATTTAAAAGTTGCAATGTATCAATGGACTTGATTTCTTTTTAACTTTGTAGTATTGTGGTGATGTTGATCTTTTATTTTTGCCTGACTATGCTGTGACGAAGGGCCAGAAGGTTTGTGATTTTTGATTTGTTTTTACTTTGGTGTTTTGCAGAACAGTGGAAACTTTCAATCCAAATAGGATTGAATGGGGAAATTGCTAGTGTTTGTTTTAAGAGTAGCTGGCAAACATAGAGAAAATCTAGTTAAGGTTCCAGTATTGAATTTGAACCCTAGACTTGGTCTTCTGAACTCTCCTTGATTATTCCATTTGTTATAGGTTAGTTTAATTGGTTGTCCTTGTTTTGGGTGGAATGCAGTGGTGATAGAATGACAGTTGTTTCACTTTATTGACCCCACTATCAATCTGCCTTTCTTAAAAATCCATAATATGACCCTGGAAAAACACCACTTCCCACCCCAATGAAGGTGGACTTTGAAATTTGCTATTGCAGTCAGTGCACCTGTTCAGTGGTTTGACTGAGGAAGTATTGGAAGACCAAGTCCTCAAACTTGACACCAAGTTCAGGATCTGCTGGACGGCAGTGATCCCTGCCCTCCTGTAAGCTGAGATGTGGACTGCCTATAGCAGATACTTCAAAATACTGAAGAGATGTTCCCAGTGCTGCCTCTGTGTGTTGGGGGGGGAGTGGTGGGGGAACCTTCAAATCCACTGGTGTGATTAGTGAAGTAACATCAGCATCCCCTCCCAGGTCAAATATTCCCAATAGTGATACCCTGATTACACTCAATTGCCACTGTTGGGCTGGATAAGTGGTTTGCCTGTCTGATGCCATACTTGTGAAACATATGAAAATATTCCAAATTCTCTCATGGCAAGAAATGTCCAGGTGGGCAGAGGAAAAGATTCAAGGATGTTCTCAAAGCCTTGGTGGTGGGGGGAGGCTCAAGGCTTGCAAAAGCTTGTCCCAAGACTCATCAAAGCAGAGGAGGAATATTTGAAATGGCACTGAGAATCTCAATCCATGTGTTGGGAGCATAAAGGAGGCCTTCAATAATAGCAACAAAAACAAGGTGCTGGAAAAACTTAGGTCAGGCAGCATCTGTGGAATGAGAAACAGTGAATGATTCAGATGAGGGACCCCTCATCAACCTGACAGAACTGTCAGCTGAGATAGCAGCAAAATGTAGGTGAAAAAAAATGAACTTTCTCCCAGTAGGGTTGAAGGCATGTGGTAGGTAGGATTTTTATTTACCAATAACAATGTCTGCAGTTCCCACATTGACCTTCTAAATGATTTTTAGAACCCAAAGAGCTGGAGTGGAAGCAAGTTCTTGAGCCAGAGGGACTGCCCAAGGAATTGTTTCATGACAAAATGGCATTTTGTTCATGATGAACTGGTGATAAATAACCAGATTTAAAGACTGAATGCACAGCACAGATGCTATATGCAGACCACTTAATGTCAAGGAAATCTGTGGTAGCCTTTTTCTTGTCTTGTGATTACTGTTTAATTGAGAACTTGCATATCTATCCAGGATATACCATTTGAGTAAAAGTTAACAGTACATACTACATCACTTTGCATTCTGAAGCCTTCTGTAGGTTAGTTTCCGCGCTATAAATCTCCTTTTGTTAATTGTCTTTTCAGATGTACATTACAAATACACTATGTATTCCCATGGTAAAGAAATCCCACCAGCCTAAATGGTATCTTGAAATTAAATCAAATAATATTGCTATTTATACTTAAATGCTATGATGGAAAGCACAGGAGACATGACTCAGTCCAAGACTGTGTTACTATTAAATTGATGAAGTGAATTGAATATATAATTAGAAGGAACATTTGCAGAGTTTTACCTCCTTCCAATTTTCAGGTGCAGTCAGCCAATTGGCACTCTATGCTGTAAGATTCAATGTCTGCATTAATCCATAATGTTTTGTGTAAAAGTCCTGAATACCCACAGTGACTGGTTGCAGCATGATCGAGGTTTATTTCTGGTAAATTTTACATGGTGTTTACTATATATGGTATTTACTGTGTCAATTGCATGATTTGATTGTGACTAGCAAGTTCGGTCATGCTACCTGCTTCTACCTTCTGATGATCGATTGTCCTTTGCAATCCATCCATTTCCTTAATTCCATTTGGGTTTTTAATGGTCCCAGTGTTATCATCTAGAATGCATGAACATCTTCTGTGTCTCTTTTCCACCACTTCTGGGTATTTTGGTGTTTGAAAATTTTATGTGACTCATGATTATTAAAAGAAATCTATTTCCACAATAGGATAATGCATAAATTACAAAATTGAATGTTAAAAAATTGTCATATCCGGAGTTCCAATTGTGTTTTATTCATTGGCCAAACCCAAGTGTAAATTCAGTCTTGAATGTTATTTGGATTTGGCTAAGTTGCCAGAAATTTTGGTGGGGATGTGTGTGGAGAAATGGTTGCATGTCAACATATCATTACTTTAAAGTGGCCTTTATATTCATTCTGACCAATTTGGCATTCCATTTTTTATTAATTGGTTATCCACTTCCTATGTCACAGTGTTCACTGCCAAAGTAAAGATTTGATTGCAAAATGTTCTTGGGATTGTGTATGGCACTATAAGTGCAATTTCATCACTTTGCTTTGCAAGCTTGTTTTTGACGTTGGTTTTGATGAAGTTTTTCAAATTACTTGTACCTCCCAATTTGGTGTTGCTTGCAAATATGAATGCCAAGGCAAGCTGCTTCCATTCTTTTGTAATGGTAGTAAAGCATATTAGTGGTGTGATAATTTTCCATTTTAACTGAAATACGATAGAATAAATCACAAATTTTAGACATTGCAATGGGCTAGTTATGATAGCAGTTACTTTGAGGATACTTGTTATGTGTTAAATTAGGTGTAAGTGTTTATTTTTATAAACGTTCTGGAAGTAGAAACCACCGGTTAGATTTGGCTTCCAGCTGTGGGAGGAGTTGGGGAAAACTGGCAAGTCTGTGTATTCCTTGGGATTTGGTATATTGAAATTGGTGCTATCACTCGTCACCTTGGTACTTTTTTGTTTAAAATATGTTTTCTTTTACCTAAAGAACTAAGAGCTTGTGTGCTCTACTTAAGCACTTGTCATACACATACACACTATATTTAAATGCATTTGTCAAAGTCCAGGGTACCTTTTCAAACCTATGGTTCTTTTTTGGTGTACTGAGCAGATGATTGGAGTATGAATTGGTTCTCATTATTCTCTTCCTCTTAACCACTTTCAAGATTGCTGTCTGTGCTATTTGATAAGTGACTAATTATTCTGTCTTTCAATACAATGTTAACAGAAAAGCTAAGCTTTAAATAACTTGTAATGGCTTGAATGCTTTTGCACAATTTGGTTTTGATTGGTTTACAGATTGCAACTAGAAAGCAACAGTATTTGAGCCTCGGTATTGTATTACCATTTTGGAATGCACTATCTGAAAGTCCTTTTGTTCTGGGTCATTCCTTTCACTGCTTGATTTTTCAGTTCAAGTGCTCATAAAGTAGAACAAATAGATTTTTGTGAAGTCATTTAAATATTTTAAATTAATGATTTGTTTCCTAGGGTGTGTAATGTTCATAAATGGATCAGGGCATAGCTTTAGAAGTAAAACTGTTTCCTTTATTTCTCAATGTAGCTTGCCTATGTAGAAAATGAACATCCTGGGATGTATGCAAGATGAATTTCTAAACCAATATCTTGAGGATCTGACGAGGAACAAGCTGATCCAGTACTGTGCAAGGAGAAAGGGTTAATTACTGTTGTAAAGCGGTCCCTAGGAAAGACCAGCCATGATAGAATTTTACCTCCAGTTTGAAAGTAATGTAGTTGAATCTGAAACCTAGGTTTTCAATCCAAACATGTAATTTGGAGCAAAAAACAAAATGCTGGAGGAACTCAGTGGGTCAGGCAGCATCTATGCAATTTGTGTTGTTCCAGATTTCAGCATCTACAGTCTCTTGTGTCTCAAAAACTATGAAGGCATATGTTGGCTGGGTGTATTTGTGATTTTTTTTTCCAGAATCAGGTTTATTAAATTTGTTGTTTTGCGTCAGCAGTACAGTGCAAGACATAAAAATTACCACAAGTTACAAAAATAAATAGAGCAAAAGAGGAATAACGAGGTAGTGTTCGTGGACCTTTCAGAAATCTGATGGTGGAGGGGAAGAAGCTGTTCCTGAAGGGTTGGTTGAGTGTGGGTCTTCAGGCTCCTATACCTCCCCTGGTGGTAGTAACATGACAAGGGCATATCCTGGATGATGGTGCTTAGTGATGGTTGCCGCCACCTCGAGGCACTGCTTCTTGAAGGTGTCCTCAATGGCAGGGAGGGTTGTGCCCGTGATGGAGCTAGCTGAGTCTACAACCCTCTACAGCCTCTTGATCCTGTGCATTGGAGCCTCCATACCAGGCAGTGATGCAACCAGTCAGAATGCTCTCCACTGTACATCTGTAGAAATTTGCAAGAGTCTTTGGTGACATACCATATCTCCTCAAACTCCTAATGAAGTAGAGCTGCCAGCATGCTGCTTTCATAATTGCATCAGTGTGTTGGGCCCAAGATAGATCCCCTGAGATGTTGATGTCCAGGAACTTGAAGATGTTCACCCTTTCCACTGCTGACAACCCCCCCCCCCCCCCCCCCCAATGAAGATTGGTGTGTGTTGTCCTGACTTCCCCTTCTTGAAGTCCACAATAAAATAATGAAACTATGTAACAATGGACAAGTAAAGGCTAGCATTTTTTTAAAAAAATAGTTTGTGACAATTGCACATCCCTTTAAGACATAGAATAGGAAATGGCACAATTATGGAATTGAGAGGTTAATGATTGCAAAAGCCTTTTTAAAATTCAATATCCATGTTGCTAGAGAATGAAAATGATAAACTTGAGGATTGGAAGTACTTTGGAATCCAACAAAGAACGTTAAAGAAAGGGAAAATGTAAAAGTAAATTAACAGGCAACATTAAAACAGACCATCAGAATCTATAAGTGTCTTTCTTTTTTTTAAAAAAAAGATTACAGATGGTAAATATGCACTCTTGCAAACATAGACTGAGGCAAAGGGATTAAATACGTTTGTGCCTGCATTCATGGAAAAACCTCTTAGAAATTCTGGAGAATCAAGTTCAAAGTAATAGTAATTAATATTAAAGAGCCTGAAACTGAAATCCCAAGGATCTGAAGATCTTAAAGTTTTGGTTATTGAGATTGTTGATGGTCTGGTTATCTTCCAAAATTGTAGATTCCTGCAGTTCGGATGGTAGCAAATATGACCCCACTCTAGGAGAGAAAATGGGGGAAACTATAGGGAAAATGGTGAAATCTGTAATAAAGGATCTAGTATCAAGATATTTACTTTAAATCCATGTTTACCCTGCTCAATCAATTCTTTTATAGGAAAAAGAAATCATAGTTGACTAATCTATTGGATTTTGGGGATGCATCTAATAGAGTAGATGAGGGGAACCAATGGATGTGGTGTATTAGGATTTTCAGGTTTTTGATAAAGTCCCACAAGTCATTTCTGAATGAAATTATGCTTGGAGCTCAACAATTCACAATGTAATTAATAGTTTGGCAGATTCTGAGACAGGATCTACATGTATTTGGAAAGGCATTGACTGGGATAGTCAGCATGGGTTTGTTGGAAATAGTGTTTCATGAATTTGGTTGCTTTTTTTTTGAAGAGGTGACCAAAAAGGTAGCTGAGGGAATTGTTGTAGATGTTGTCCACGTGGACTTTAGCAAGGCCTTTGACAGGGAGTGGCATAGTAGGCTATTCTGGAAAGTTAGATCATGTGGGATCCATGGCGTGCTAGCCAATTGGATATAAAATTGGCTTGACAGTGGGAAACAGGGTTGTGGTGGAGGGATGCTTTTCAGATTGGAGGCCTGTGACCAGTGGTGTGCTGCAGGGATCGATGCTGGGTCTGCTGTTATTAATCATTTATATTGACAATTTGGATGAGAATGTAGGTGGCATGGTTTGTAAATTTGTAGATGACACTAAAATTGGTGGTATAATGGACATTGAAAAGGGTTATCTATGATTACAATGGGATCTTGATCAACTGGCCCAATGAGTTGAGGAATGG
This sequence comes from Pristis pectinata, assembly GCF_009764475.1. Taxonomy (NCBI): domain Eukaryota; kingdom Metazoa; phylum Chordata; class Chondrichthyes; order Rhinopristiformes; family Pristidae; genus Pristis; species Pristis pectinata. Next base: position 95,396,539 of record NC_067410.1, on the reverse strand, counting down.
CAGATGGAGTTTAATTCAGATAAATGTGAGGAGTTGCATTTTGGTAAGATAAATCGGGGCAGGACTTGTACAGTAAATGGTAGGGCCCTGGGGTGTGTTGTAGAACAGATACCTAGGGGAGCAAGTACATAATTCCCTGAAAGTTGCAACACTGGTAGAGCAGCTGGTGAAGCAGGTATTTTTCACACTTGCCTTCATTGGTTAAAATATTGAGTACAGGAGTTGGGACACGTTACAAGATCTTGGTAAGACTACATTCGGAGTACTGGGTACAGTTCTGGTCATCCTGCTATATGAAGGATGTTATTAAACTGGAGAGGGTCCAAAGTAGATTTGCAAGGATGTTATTGGGACAGGAGGGCTTGCATTTTAAGGAGAGGTTGGATAGGCTGGGATTTTTTCCCTGGAGTGTAGGAGGCTGAGGAGTGACCTTGGAGGCATTTTCTTGGTAGGAGATACTGTAGATCATGAGGGGTATGTGGAGATGATCAAGAAGATAGATGAGTGGATGGTCAGTCTTTTTCTCAGGTTAGGAAAGTCCAAAACTAGAGAGCAAAGATTTAAAGGGGACCTGAGGGGCAACTTTTTCCACATCAAGGGTAGTGGTGGAACAAGGTGGTAGAGGTGGGTGTGATTATGACACTTAAAAAGCATTTGGACAGTTGTGGATTGGCAAGGTTTGAGGGATATGGGCTAAACTTACGCAAATGGGACTGGCTCAGTTAGGCAACATGTTGGGCAAGGATGAGTTGGGCTGAAGGACTTGTTTTTGTGCTGTATCTAACCTGCTGTCTCTGATCTTTACAAGAATGACACTGACCTTCAGCAACCCAGTTTAACATTTCCAAATTTGCTGAAACACAATGAAGTGGGAATGCATGTAGTGATGATGCAAAGAGACTTCTAAATGATATAAGTGAGCTGAGGGACTAGGCAACATCATTTGAGATTGATGTGGAATTGAGTTCTCAATTTTGGTAGAGAAAACCATGTTTTTTTTTAAATTATGAAATTGAGAACTGTCAGCACTCAAAGGGACCTGTATGTCTTTGTGTACACATTACTGAATGCTAGAATGTAGGTGCTGCAGGCTGTTAGGAAGGCAAATGATATGTTGGCCTTTATTGCCAGAGGATTTAAAGCATAAAGATGACTTGCTGTATTTGTATTGGGGCTGGTTGAGACTACATCTGGAGCGTTTGGTACTCCTTAAAGATATACTTGCATTAGATGAAGTGCAGCAAAGGTTTTCAGGCAGGTTAGATCAATAATACAAGGAGAAATTGAGTAGGTTAGGCCTCTAATCTTTACAAGAATGAAAGTTGATCTGATTGAAACTTTCTTGAAGGATTCAACAAGGTAGATGTGGGGAGGATGTTTCCCCATGGGCTCACAGTCTCATAATAAGGGATAAACCATTTTGAACTGAATGAAGAGAAACTTCCTCGCTGGGATGGTGGTGATCTTTGTTCCCTACCTTAGGTTGTTGAGGCCCAGTCATTGATTGCAGTTTTGAATAAAATCAATAATTGTTTTGATATTTTGACAGGATCTGCCACCATTTGGATAGAAGCTCTGATTAGGGATAGTCAGCACGGCTTTGTGCATGGGAAATCATGTCTGACAGGTCTCTTAGTTTTCCGAAGAGGATAGATGAAGGCAGTTGTGGTGGGCGTTGTCTATATGAACTTTGGCAAGGCCTTTTATTTCAAGGTTAATTTGTATGGGATCCAGGGAGAGCTAGTTAACAGGATTCATAATAGGTTCGCTGGTAGGAAGCAGAGGGTGATGGTGAAAAGTTATTTCTCAGACTGGAGGCCTGTGACTAGTGGTGTGCCAAAGCGATCGGTGCTGGGATCTTTGTTATTTATATAAGCAATTTGGATGAGAATGTTCAAGGAATGGTTAACAAGTTCTGTGAATAATGCTAAAGTAGGTGGTATTGTAGACAGTGAAGAAAGTTATCAAAAATCATAGGGGGATCTTGCTCAGTTAAGGAAGTGGGCTGAAGATTGGCAAATAGCTTTCAATTTGGATAAGGCTGAGGTGTTGCATTTTGGGAAGTCAAATCAAGGTAGGACTTTCACAGTAGGTCTCTGGGGAGTGTTGTGGAACAGGGACCTAGGAGTGCAAGTACATAATTCGCTGAAAGTTGCATCACAGGTAGACAGGATGATGAAGGCGTTTGCCACACTGGCCTTCATTCGGAGCATTGAGTATGGGAGTTGGAATGCACTGTTGCAGTTGTACAAGAGTATTGTGTACAGTTTTGGTCGTCTTGTTATAAGAAAGAAGTCATTACTCTGAAAAGAGTGCAGAGAAGATTTTCAAGAATGTTGCCAGGACTCAAGGGCCTGACTTGTAGGGAGAGGTTGGTCAGGCTAGGGCTTTATTCATTGGGCTATAGGAAACTGAGGGGTGAACTTGGAGGTATATAAAATCACGAGGGGTCATAAATAGCATGAATGTACACAATCTTGTTCCCAGAGAAAGGGAGCCAAAGACTAGAGGGCATAGGTTTAAGTTGTGAGGAGAAAGATTTGAAAGGACCTGGGGGGCAACTTAATGCAGAAGATGGTGTCTGTGTTGAACAAACTGCCAGAGAAAGTAGTTGAGGCAGGTACAATAATAACATTTAAAACCATGTTGGATCTGGAGGTGATGTTATCCAAGTGGTTTATCGGAAATAGAGAATGAGGTGCAAATCTTATGGTTACAGCTATTTTATTAGGTGTTCATCATAGTACAGGTCAGACAGGGTCAGCCTGTACTGGCCAGCAACATAGCAGTAGCAAGAAGCAACTGGACTGTAACTGTAGCAAAGGAACATGCTCCCCTTTTATACTGCAAAATCGGTTGGACCAGTCCCAGATAAGAAACCTGTGAGTAGTGACTGATTCACATTTCAGCTTTGCAGACAAAGAAACTACAGAAATGTAGAAACAAATATACTACAAGTTACGTAAAAGTTTACAGGCAAACAGGTGATTATACAAACATAGTGTAAAGAAAGCTAAAACTACAAGGAAAACCACAAAAACAATGATTTGGCCCCTAATCCAACATATTTGGATAAACACTAGTTTAGAGGGATATGGGCCAAATGTAGGCAAATAGCACTAGCTTGATTGAGCACCTTGGTTGGGATGGACGAGTTGGGCCAAAGGGCTTTTTTCTGTGCTGTATTATTCTATGATACTATTAGAGAAATTGAAGGATTATGGGGGTATAACTGGAAAATAGTGCTGAGGTGAAAGATCGGCTATGATCTTATGGAATAGTGGAGTGGGTGAGCAGCTGAATGGCCTATTCTTAATGTTTAAAAAGTACCATAGGATCAGTGTTATTTAAAAGTTTGAGTGACTACTCTAACACCAAGAACAAAGTAATTGACTAAATCTGTATTAGTATTGTGTTCTGTTCCATGTGGCACCATGGCCATTAGATGAGAAGATTAGCTGGCTTGCAATATTGAATGCAAAATCAAGATACTTGGATTGAATGAAATCAACATCGATATGAAATGGTGGTTGAAACTTGTATTTTGAGGATCAGCACAGGTGGAGAGGCATGGGAAGAGGATACTGTGATCAATTGAGTTATGAGGAGGTTTGGATTACATTTGTCATGGTGGATGCTATTAGTGAATTTTAAAGGTCAGTTTGTTGCTGTTGCCAGACAGAGATTGATGGGAGGAATTTACACAGGTTGCAGGAAGGAATGATTGCATTATGTCCATGAACCTGAAGTTATGTAGTAGTTTGCAAAAAAAAAGTAGGACTCGTGGCTTTGAGAGGAAGGACGTAATAGATTTGCAAGGCAAGGAGACTATTGAACAACTTCTGAAAATGTGGAGTCTAGGAAATTGTGGTCATCAACTTGGTAGCAAAAAAGCTAAGGAGTACAGAATTGGGTCTTGTGGTCAAGATGAGCTTCAAAGTATGAAGGGAAACTTGGAAAGAGGCTAGATGCTGTCTTTGGTGTTAGAGCTGAGGGAGCCTGGGAGAAAATGACATTGACTTAGACTAGCCAGACATTTAACGATGATCTTCTCACATTTGGTGGTTGGTGCTGCTGAACTATGGCATCAAAAGAGACAAGTATGTGATTTAGTAGATCTATGGCTGCAAACACTTTGTGGTGAATAGAGGCCAAAGGCTAGGCATTTGAGATTTTTGGAACTATTGGTGTGATTTTGGGGGGGGGGGGCAAACATGAAAGAATGTTTGGGCAGGGAAAAGGAATATTGGAGAGCAGGTATAAGGAAGGAATCAGATTGGGCCTTTCAGTTGATTGGAGGTAAGGTAAAGTAGTCAGTACATCTATGTAGTGGGAGAAGAGGAAGCTAAAGAAGTCAAGAGGGTAGAGCATGATGAATTGACACCAGTACAAAACCTGAAAATTATTTAGTTTAACAATAGAATTGGTGGTTATGATTTTTGGATCTATTACATTTGATCTGGGGATCCAGTCAGAATCTTCAGTTTGTTTCCTCTTTCCAAATCAACCATGTTCAATTTATAAGTATAATTGTTCTCACCTCCTTTATGAACTATCTAATCTAGCATAAAACTTCACCTAATGTGAAGAAAATCCCAGTATCCATTCAGATGCACTTGGACCATTGTCCTTTTGCTTCCATTTGTCTCTTTTTCTGTTATTTGAAAGAGGTAAAATAGTGGAGACTTTTTTCCCCTATCCCTGGGAGTTCTATGCTCTTCAATGTGCATATTTGAACACATTTTTCCATGATCCCAACCTGGACTCTTTTTTTGAATGACCCAATTCTGAGTAGCAACCTCACTGGTCATCCTTTATTCCACTTGGCCCTCTCCATCTGTCCAACTCCTGGCGGGCTTTTTTTTTTCAAAATCCATGTGTTCAAATACTCGTGACACTGAGCTTAATGATCACTATAATTGGACTGGCCATCTATGCCCTAATCAGTATGTGTGCTGACTCACTTTGTCCACACAAGTATGTGCACATGCATACTACCTCTGGCTACACAGGTGTCCTTGTGGACTTGCTGTCTACACAGATGTGCATACATTAGCACACTAAACTAGTAGGAAAGTCCATTGTGACTGTCTAAAATTGGGTTCATGCTGTTAAAGGGAAATGTTGGGAGTTCCTTGCACAAAATATTGGGAATCTGGAATACTATTCCAGAAACTAAGACCAAGATGTTTTTAATAAAAAGATGTTAAAGAGTAGATGTTCTCTCCCTACCTTTTCCTTAATTTTTTTTTATAACAACTCAAATCTAATATTGATTAAATGTGACAAAGCATACCAAGGTGCAACATCAGCAAAGCTTGATGCAGAGCCATGAAGGGTGATATCAGAAGTGTCTAATTTGTTGGTCAAAGTCTGATGGTTTTAATAAACTTATGGACTTCAGCAACCAAAGATGCTGAAGGCATTAGTGGAATGAAGGAATTTGGGAGTGTAAAAGAGCAGAGCACAGATCTGAGTGTAGTAGGACTTGAACAAATTGAAGAGATAGGTGCAAGGCCAAGGAATGATTTGAACTTGACATTGAGAATACTGACAACTGAAAACTGGTAACATATCAATATAGTAGCCCATTACTGTTGCTATTTGCTGCAGTAAGATGCTGGTATTTGTAGAGGGGCAGTTGAGATCACTGCAATAGTTAAGTTTATAAATACCACTGAGGTTTAGGAATATGAAAGAGTGAAAATACTGGCAATAGATCTTGGGCAGTTTCAATGACTACTTTTTTCCTCCTTTCATGAAAGCATAATTGCCATGAAAGTATCTCCAAACTTTTGTTTGATCTTCATCTAGAGGGGCATGCAGCAGGTCCACTGGAACACTGCTAACTTTTCTCCCACCCAATCACCCATTAGTGCTACCTAATATTCTAACTTAGAAATATGTCACTGATTCTTTAGCAGTAAAACTGTTTTAGTATCTTCACCGTAAGTAACAATTGCAACAACTGAAGGAAGTGATTCGTCACCACCAGCTTTCAAGGCATTTGGGAATGGGCAATAATTGTTTGGCTTGTTAGTGACGGTCACAGCTCACAAATGAATAGCATGTCAGTTAAGGGACACAATGTTTCTAAAAAAAAAAGTTGATGCTGAGGAGTCATGCAGAAACATAGAGATGCATGTATATCATTACATTTGTGTAAATGTTTTCCTATCCCAAACTTAAGTTCCATGGAAGTGTTCTTTTGTTTTCGCATTAGTCATTGGATCAACAGGGTTGGTCCATAGATATTGCTTCTTGAAAGTAGCATAATGCTGAATGTGAATATAAAGGTATCTTAAGATCTGTTTACACTAATGGTGCAAATCTTATGAAATGGTAGCAATTTCAACTTTAGTTAACTCCAGAGTTGTATTGTTTACCTACTAGAATAAATGTGGTGGTGTTGGGAGTGGATGCAAACTTGTAAATTAATGTTCACTTTAACTTTGGACATCAGATGCATATCCTTTATTTTCCAGATATTCAGGAATTTTATGAGGTATCATTGCTGGATAATCAACCAGTTCTTCCTCAAAAAGCCACTGGCATTGTTCCAGCTGTCCATAACTGGGATATTTCTAGCCTTCCAAGCACAACTGTTACATCGGAATCGCTTCCCATCAGCCTTAGCCCTAATGCAGAGGTAAGTGTGCATCAAGGTAAAACTAACATGATGGGGGGGAGGAGTGCAATTACTCATTCATCATACTTAAGCCGTTGTTTGAGAATAGGATTCAATAAATCTACATTGTATTAAGTAAAAGCTAAATTAAAAACCAGATAATCCTGGAAATGGCAAGCTAGGAGGCATCTATGGAGAGAGAAAGTCTTTTGGCTCAGTGACCTTTCATTTAAAAGTAGGCTGGTTAGGCTGAGTGATCAGCTGATTGTGACAAAGACTGTTGGATCACCTTGTAAAACTTCCTTAACAGCACAAGTTATCTTCATTCACGTACTGTTATTGCACCACAAATGCTTGCTGACCTGTTGAGTATCTCCAACGTTTTGTTATTACAAACTGGTTGCTGAATCTGAAGTTTGAATTTCACTTGATTACTTACTACCCTTTGTACAGATGCCAGTCCATGGTGGAATATGTGGCACAAATGTATTGAGGTGAATACCATCTTTGGTAGCTGGTGAGGTTATTCTTTAAGTATTTTGGCCCACAAATGGAGATTTTTTTTTTTTTTTTTGTCCACACACCACGAGACGACAATTAACTACTTCTGGATGATCTTGAGTATTCATTTGGATTGAATCTCTGTGTAATTAAGGCTTAATCAGGCAAACCTGAGGTAGTGGCACTTCTGTGCACCTGCTGCCTTTGTCCTCAGTGGCAGAGTTTGTGGGTTTGGGAACTGCTGTCAAATGGCATGGGTGGGCACCTGTAATGCATTTTCTGTATAGAGCACAAGGCAACCATCAAGCTGCTTAAGAGTTGGTGCTGCATTCATCCAAGCAAGTGGAGAGTATTCAGTCATACTCCTGACTACTGCCTTATCGATGGCAGTAAGCTCTTGGAACGTCAAGAGGTGAGTCACTTGCTGCAGGGTACACAACTCCTGGCATGTGCTTGTAGCCAAGGTACTTCTGTATCTGGTCCAGTTGAGTTTCTGCTCAATGGTAACCTGCAGGACATTGATGGCGGGAGTCCTTACAATAATGATGTCATTGAATATAAAGGGTAGGTGGTTATACCAGCCATCAAAGAACAACCAAGGTAATCCCATTTTCCATTACTTGACCCATTGCTTTCTGTGCCTGGATTCAAGAGCTTGTTTAAATGCTAAAATGTTGTGAGCCTTTGCTTCCACCACTCCCTCAGGTAGCATGTTTCAGATTTCAACCACTCTGGATGGAAAATATTCTTCCTGGGATCTCCTATTAAACCTCCTGCCTTTTACCTTTTTGAAAACCTATACTTAAACACCTCTGTTATGGTGCTGTTTCCTATTATCTGACCTATCTCTGCCCTGTCCATAAGTATCTCCTCTGCTCCAAGGAAGACAAACCTAGCCTACCCAGTCTCTCCTCATAACTGATGTGCTCCATGCTAGGATACAGAAAACAACTACAGATGCTGGAATCAAACAAAAACACAACATGGCCATTCAAATGTCATATGTGGAAATGAAAACCAGCCAATATTTCAGGTCAGTGACCCTTTCAGAAGAGTGGAAGGTTTAGTTTTCAAAGCAGCTGTGGGAAGAGTAGATTGTAAAACGAGAGCATATGGAGATGAGGAGCATGGGAACTGACCATCAGCAAGGCATTTTAAAGAAACTGCATGAGAAAGCAACTTAAGCGTGATGAGATACAAAGAGCAAGTTTACCTGAAGTTGGAGAATTTGGTGTTCATTTCCGAAGGTTGCAAAGTGCTTACATGAAAGAAAAGATGTTGAACGTTGAAATTTCCAACTTTTGGGTAAACTGCTCACTTGTTGTGTTCCTTTCTTGGCTTGCTGACAGTCTGTTCCCATGCTCCTTTACACCTAACCTGTCTTAACCTATTTCTACATATATTTTTCTGTGTTTCTTTCCCAATTCCACCAATCGATCCAGGTTCTCTCTCCATTTGTCCACTTATTCCATAACCCCCCCCCCCCACTGTTACCAAGATTTGTTACCCTCCCCCACCTGGTTCTGTCTGCCCATCACCCACGTACCTATCCGCCTGGATTTCTTCTCCTTCGGTTCTCTTTTCCTATCCCTTTCCCCAACTGGTTCCATCATCCCTCCCTTTATCTGGTTCTTGCTATCACCTACCAGCTTCTGTCTTTGCCATCCCCTACCCAGTTCTATCTGTTTAATCTTCCTCCTTTCCTACCCCTCCCCTATCTGTTTCCACTTATCACCTACCACCCTTCCTCTCAATACTTATCTGCCCATCACCCCATCTGGGGGGGAAAAAAGTCATCTGGTTCTGCTATTGCCTACCAGCCTATGCCCTGCCCCTCCTCCTCACTTCATACTGGCTATCTTACCTCTACATTCAGTCCTGACTACAGGGTCTCAACCCTCCACAGATGCTATTTGACCCCCTGAGTTCTTCTAACAGTTTTTTTTTGCTCTATACAGTCTTCTGTCTTGCATCTTGCTCCTTTTACCCCCATTTTCCACTCATCTCCCAGCTCTATTTTGAAAACTATAAACGCTCCTCCATTCTTCTCCAGTTCTGAGGAGTCACTGACCTGAGATGTGATCTGGTTTTTCTTTCCACAGATGCTGCTTGACTGGCTGAGTTATTGTTCCATCCTGTGTAACTTTCCAGTAAATGTTCTCTGCACCTTTTACAGTGCAAATAGTCTTTTTCATAGTGGCAACCAGAAATGCACACAGTATTCCAGCTGTGGCTTAACAGTGTTTATAAACTTGCACCACAACTTCCCTGGCTCATAGTTGAGGCAAATAAAGGTAAGTATCCCTTACGTCAGCTTTATCCACCTGTTGCTGCCACTGTTCAGAGATCTTGGACTTCTACACCAAAGTTCTGTAATAGTCTTGAGGGCCCTCACATACATGTATGCCCTACCCTTATTTAGCATCACATAATGTATCACCTGGCTTACCAGGATTGAATTTCATCTGCCATTGCTCTGCCCAAATTACCAACTAATTAATATTGTACTGTTGCCTGAAACTACTTGCACTCAAAAATGCCACCAATTTTGACATAATCAGCAAACCTTATCTCCATTGGCATCACAAATTATTAAATGTACATAAATGCAAGAGTCTCGGGTACACTGCTGGTCACGTTTTCAACCGCAAAACAGCTCTCCACCATCACACTGCCTTCTATTACAATTTTGGATTCGATGTCTTGGATCCCATGGACTCTAAGCTTTTTAAGCAAACCAATTTTTCAGCACTGATCTGTAGTAATATGGTAGTTGTACAGTTTTGCCATGATACTTTAGTCTAAATTGAAAAGCAAAAAAAAAACCCTGCAAATTCTGTGAATCGGAAATGAAAATGCAAAATGGTGGAAGTGCTCAGCATTTCTGGAAGTGCTGTCTGACTTTTTCCCTTATTGGATAGGAAAGTTGTACTTGAAGCTATGGTGGCACTACACAACTGCCTTAGTGATGCTTTAAAGTCCTAATGTACAAGATTTCAATTTTAAGGTGAAACCTTTTTTCTGGTATAGTCTTTGTATTAGAGAGTACAGTTGGATCTTGACCTGCAATTAAGTGAATTCACTTTCAACCAGGAATGAAGGAAACTGAGGAAAAATGGAAAATGTTTGTAGCTTAATGGCATGGGGTGTGACTGTAGAGATGCCACTCTAAGTGCTGGTAATCTTTAAATTTGGCAGGGTAGAAGCCCTACCAACAGTAGACAATAAAGTGAGATGGTGAAGATTTGTTGAGGAGCAGTGAGTGCTGTAAGTTGTCAGCAGAAAAACAAAGGTTGGGTTTGGAGCAAACAAACTGCAGATGCTGGAAACTTGGAAGCAAAAGTAGAAAATGCTGAAGAATTTAGCATATCAAAACAAAAGTAGGGAGAAAAATGGTCAACATCTTGGGTCCAAGGACCATTAGAACTGGAAAATGAGATGAACGTGTTTTCTGCAACTTAAACGGGATCTGTGATGGTGTATAGATCAAAGTTGTCAAATTAATAGTTACTTTTTAAAAAATAACCTGGAATATACTGCCAAAAATGAAACAAACTGAAAACAAAGGTACAGCCACATCCATGGAGAGAGGGGTGGGGGGGGGGGAATGATGGCTTTTTTGAAATTATGAAATGGTGTATATACTTGGATAAAATATGAGATGCTGCTCTTTGACCTTCTGCAAAAGTTGTGTTTCTTTTGTCTGTTTGATTACCGGGTTTAAGACAGACCACAGCAAAGCCTTAGGTTCTTTGTATGGTCTGGATAGAATAGTTGATCCTGGTAGGATGGGAATTTGGGTGTTAATCTTGTTGCTGAGTTTTCCTTTAGAAACATGGAGGAAAGGAAGCTGGTTACCCACTCATTGGTATTGAGAATAAAAGGGTGGCTAGAGAGAGTAGGTCCCCTTGGAGATCAGCAGGGCTGCTTATGTCTTGAGCTGCAGGAGATGGGTGGGATACTTAATGAATATTTCTTCTCTTTTCACTGAGGAGAAAATGATCTTTGTTCAAGAAGTAAGGGAAATAAGTGGGGATGTTTTGGAGGACATTCATATTACCAGGGAGGAGGTATTTGCAGCCTACAGCACCTTGAGAAGAAATTGGCGGAAGCCCTTGCAGAGATATTTACTTCATTATTAGCGGCTGGTGAAGTTCCTGAAGACTGGAATTGTGGCTAATGGTTGTTCTATTGTTTAGAAGGGTAGAAAGGACAAGCCAGGGAATTATAGGCCAGTCAGCCTGGCATCAGTAGTGGGGAAGTTTCTGGAGGAAATTCTGAGGAACAGGATCTGCTAGCATTTGGATAGACAATCTGATTAGGAGGAGTCAGCATGGCTTTGTGCATGGAAAGTTGTGCTTGATGAATCTTTGAGTTTTTTGAAGAGGTAATGACAAAGGTAGATGAGGGTAGGGTAGTGGATGTTGTCTATTTGGACTTTAGCAAGGCCTTCAAGGTCCCGCATGATAGGCTGGTCTAGAAGATCAAGTCCATGGAATCTGGGGAGAGCTAGTTTAGGTGGATTGAAAATTGCTCGGAGATAGGAAGCAGAGAGTGGTAGTTGAAGGTTGTTTCTCGAAATGGAGGCCAGTGACTAGTGGTGCGCTGCAGGGGCGGTGTTGGGACCCTTATTATTCGTTACTTGTATAATTGATTTGGATGAGAATGCACAAGGCTTGATCTGTAAGTTTGCACATGACACAAAATTAGGAGGCGTTGTTGATAGTGAAGGTTGTCGTAGTTTACAGGGGGAACTTGATCAGTTAGGGAAGTGGGCTGAGGTGTGGCAAATAGATTTCAATGCAGATAAGTGTGAAGTGATGCTTTTTGGAAAGTCAAACCAGCATAGGACTTGTACTATGAATGGTAGGGCACTAGGGAGTGTAATGGACTAGAAGGACCTGGGAGTGTAATGGACTAGAAGGACCTGGGAGTGTAATGGACTAGAAGGACCTGGGAGTGTAATGGACTAGAAGGACCTGGGAGTGTAATGGACTAGAAGGACCTGGGAGTGTAATGGACTAGAAGGACCTGGGAGTGTAATGGACTAGAAGGACCTGGGAGTGTAATGGACTAGAAGGACCTGGGAGTGTAATGGACTAGAAGGACCTGGGAGTGTAATGGACTAGAAGGACCTGGGAGTGTAATGGACTAGAAGGACCTGGGAGTGTAATGGACTAGAAGGACCTGGGAGTGTAATGGACTAGAAGGACCTGGGAGTGTAATGGACTAGAAGGACCTGGGAGTGTAATGGACTAGAAGGACCTGGGAGTGTAATGGACTAGAAGGACCTGGGAGTGTAATGGACTAGAAGGACCTGGGAGTGTAATGGACTAGAAGGACCTGGGAGTGTAATGGACTAGAAGGACCTGGGAGTGTAAATGGGACTAGAAGGACCTGGGAGTGTAATGGACTAGAAGGACCTGGGAGTGTAATGGACTAGAAGGACCTGGGAGTGTAATGGACTAGAAGGACCTGGGAGTGTAATGGGACTAGAAGGACCTGGGAGTGTAATGGACTAGAAGGACCTGGGAGTGTAATGGACTAGAAGGACCTGGGAGTGTAATGGACTAGAAGGACCTGGGAGTGTAATGGACTAGAAGGACCTGGGAGTGTAATGGACTAGAAGGACCTGGGAGTGTAATGGACTAGAAGGACCTGGGAGTGTAATGGACTAGAAGGACCTGGGAGTGTAATGGACTAGAAGGACCTGGGAGTGTAATGGACTAGAAGGACCTGGGAGTGTAATGGACTAGAAGGACCTGGGGGTGTAATGGACTAGAAGGACCTGGGGGTGTAATGGACTAGAAGGACCTGGGGGTGTAATGACTAGAAGGACCTGGGGGTGTAATGGACTAGAAGGACCTGGGGGTGTAATGGACTAGAAGGACCCTGGGGGTGTATGGACTAGAAGGACTGGGGTGTAATGGACTAGAAGGACCTGGGGTGTAATGGACTAGAAGGACTGGGGTGTGTAATGGGACTAGAGGACCTGGGGGTGTAATGGACTAGAAGGACCTGGGGGTGTAATGGACTAGAAGGACCTGGGGTGTAATGGACTAGAGGACCTGGGGGTGAATGGACTAGAAGACCTTGGGGGTGTAATGGACTAGAAGGACCTGGGTGTTAATGGACCTAGAAGGACCTGGGGGGTGTAATGGACTAGAAGGACCTGGGGGTGTAATGGACTAGAAGGACCTGGGGTGTAATGGACTAGAAGGACCTGGGGGTGTAATGGACTAGAAGGACCTGGGGGTGTAATGGACTAGAAGGACCTGGGGGTGTAATGGACTAGAAGGACCTGGGGGTGTAATGGACTAGAAGAAGGACCTGGGGGTGTAATGGACTAGAAGGACCTGGGAGTGTAATGGACTAGAAGGACCTGGGAGTGTAATGGACTAGAAGGACCTGGGAGTGTAATGGACTAGAAGGACCTGGGAGTGTAATGGACTAGAAGGACCCTGGGAGTGTAGTGCATAGTTCATTGAAAGCAGTGTCACAGGTAGACAGGATGGTGAAAAAGGTGTTTAGCACTCTGGCCTTCAGTCAGGGCCTTGAGTATAGGAGTTGGGACATCATGTTGCAGTTGTATAAGTGGTTGGTGAGGCTGCACTTGGAGTACTGTGTAGTTTTGGTCACCCTGTTATAGGAAAGACTTGGTTAAACTGGAAAGAGTACAGAAAAGATTTACGGGAATGTTGCAAGGACTAGAGGGCCTGAGTTACAGGGAGAGGTTGGCCAGGCTAGATCTTTATTCCTTGGAATGTTGAAGAATGAGGGGTGACCTTATAGAAATGTTTAAAATTGAGAGAGGCATAGATAAGGTGGATGGTAATAGTCTTTTCCCCAGGATAGGGGAGTCTAAAACTAGTGGGTATGGATTTAGGGTGAGAGGGGAAAGATTTAAAAGTGACCTGAGGGGCAACTTTTTCATGCAAAGGGTGGAACAAGCTGCCAGAGGAAGTGGTTGAGGTGGGTACAATAGTATCATTTAAGAAGCACTTGGATAGGTACATGGAGGGGCGGGGCTTAAAGCTATATGGGCTGAATGCAGGAAATTGGGACCAGCTGGGTGGGCACCATGATAGGCCTGGACTTGTTGGACTGAGGGGCCTGTATCTGTGCTGTATTGCTCTGACTCTATCCAATGAATTTTGTTCTTTTCCACAAACAACTAATTGGACGTTGACTGAACTGCCTTATCTCAAAGCTTAAAACCTGACTGACTTTTGTTCAAGCTTGTATATGGACTCATCATTTGTGTATAATACCAGTGGCAAATGGCTTTCAATCCAGATAAATGTGAGGTATTGCATTTTGGGAGATGAAACCAGGATACGACTTGTACAGTGAATGCTAGGGCCCTTGGGAGTGTTATGGAACAGGGACCTAGGAGTATAAGTGCATAGTTTACTGAAAGTGGTGTCTTTGGTTGATAGGGTGGTGAAGGTGTTTGGCATGTTGGCTTCATCAGTAGGGGCATTGAGTATAGGAGTTGGGAAGTTATTTTGCAGTCACACAAGATGTTTGTGAGGCTGCACTTGGAGTATTGTGTAAAGTTTTGGTCACCCTGTTATAGGAAAAATACGGGAAAGAGTGCAGAAAAGATTTACCTGTACTTGTGGGGCTGAGTTACAAGAAGGGGTTGGGTAGACTAGGACTTCATTCCCTGGAACATTGAAGGGTGACCTGATAGAGGTATACAAGGTCATGAGGGGCATAGACAGGGTGAAAGCACAGTCTTTTTCCCTAGGGAGGAGGTGCTAAAAACAAGAGGGCATAGGTTTAAGATCAGAGGCGAGAGATTTAAAAGGGACATCAGGGGCAGCTTCACGCAAAGGGTGGTGCATATTTGGAATGAGCTGCCAGAAATAGTGGTTGAAGTGGGCACATTAGCAACATTTAAAAGCCACCTAGATAAGCACATGGATAGGAGAGGTTTGGAGGGCTATGGGCCAAACACAGGCAGATGGGACCAGCTGCTGGGCAACAGTCGGCATGGATGAGTTGGGCGGAAAGGCATGTTTCCATGCTGTATGACTCTGACTCAGTGTACAGCCAGCCTCTTGTAGCTGTACGTTGGTGCCCTCAGGGGAGAGGAGATTGTGTGGTTGGGGAGTGAAGGTAATTGATTGTATATTGAGCTAGAATTTGTTGAAATTATGAATGTGGAGAAGGGCAGTTTTGCAGTTAGACCTAGAAAGAATGTCAAGTTTGCTTGTGACTTATGTAAGTGACATTTTCACTGATGCAAATGATTTGAATAAAACCTGTAGGTGTTTCTTTGCAGTGTTAGATCTGCAGGATGGTGTGTGTGGGCAGTGAGGTGTTATGTATAGCTGTTCTGTAATGATCCCTCTGAATGCTTCTCTTGTATTGTAAGGAAATGCAATGCATGATGCTAATATAGTTAGTTTTGGATAAATTGGCTTTCCAGCTTTGTGGCCAATGCATGATAGATATATTTGAATTGAGGGCTCTGTTAAACTAAGTAAGAAAACTTTCTGCTTGTGGGTTCACTGAAGAAGCTTCTCTACTCTTTTGAGGTGTCGGTAATGTATTCTGTATAGTTTGTTGGGTACTCATTAATATTGATTTGCAGCACCATTGGATTGAAGGAATAAGGATTCTTGAATGGGAAGATCCTGTACTGATGTGGTTTACAAGAGTCAAAGCTTTGTCCTGATTAAGCTTCTGCAAATGTTTCGTAAATCAAAGATCTTGTAATAAATGTTTTTTTTTCCATACAATACCCACTTCCTACAAACAATCCATAATCTAATTGTATGCTTCAGTCTGTAGCCTGACTGTTCAAGTTTCTGAACCATTTTGGTGCACACTTCTGCTATTTCAGCAATCCTATTCAAATGCTGTTTTCCACACGTTGAAATTCTCTTAGAAGTCCTCCCCTGCTTATGAATGCCTGACTTGTGTATAGCCCAATACATATGAGCATTTGGGAGACCAGCAAGTATTTGCTGGATTTACCAGCTGTATGGATCACAGAAGATGCTGGCAAATGGGGCTGCCAGCATCTTCTGTGTGGGAACTTGATTCATGGCCCCATTTCTGATTTGCAAACTGCTTGGGTTATGAATAGTTCACAGGAGCAGTCTTGCCAACTTCTTGAACAGCTGTAATGTGACACCACATTCCAACTCTTGTACTCATTGCCCCATCTGATGACAGCAAGCGTGCCATATGTCACCTTGTCTACCTGTCAATTCTGTTTGCTTTTGTAGGAACTGTGTACTTGCACCCCTAGGTCTCCTGTTTCCAGGGCCCTGTCATTCGCTGTGTATATCCTCCCTGGTTTAGCTTCCCAGAATGCATCACTTTGCACTTGTCTGAGAATTCCATTTGCCATTCCTTGGCCCACTTTCCCTGCTGATCTAGATCCTGTTGTAGCCTTAGGCAACCTTCACTTCATGACACCACCAATTTTGGTGCTATTTAACCTGCCATGCCGCCTATATTCCCATCCAAATCGTTAATGTATATGATAAACAGCAGTGGATGCAGCACTGAACTCTGCACAGAACTGGTCATAGGTCTCCAGTCTGAAAAACAACCCTCCACTACCCCCCTCAACTCCTTGCACCAAGCCAATTTTGTAGCCAATTAGCTAGCTTGCCCTGGATCCTATCTGACCTTCAGGAGCAGCCCACCATAAGGGACCTCGTCAAAGGCCTTGCTAAAGTCCATGTAGACAACATCTACCACCCTGTCCTTGTCAATCCTTTTGGTCATCTCTTCCCAAAAAAAAATGAAATTCATGTGAAATGACTTCCCACTCCCAAGGCTATATTCACTATCCCTAATCAGTCCTTTCCATTTGAAATGCAGGTAGATCCTGTCTCTCAATCTTGTGTATCTGCATGTTAGTGTTTGCTAGATTGCTGATAAATTTCAAAATAACTCCTTGGTTATTGATACTTGGAAAGAATGTAAGAATAAATTTTAGGAGACAAAATTCTGCAGATGCTGGAACTGCTGAGTTTCTTCAGCACTTTTTGTGAGAACAGATTGTAAACAGTTAATGGTATTTCTGCTTCAACTTCATCTTTCAATTTTAGTAAAATGGATGCACTTTGATACTTTTGAAACTTTCTATAATCTATAGTTACTATATACAATGCAAAATGACCAGCTGCCATTCTTTTATCTACAGATGTTTAAGGTAGAATTGATGGAATCATAGAGTAATGCAGCATGGAAACAGGTCCTTTAGCCTAACTTGTCCATGCTGACCAAGATACCAATCTAAGGTAATCCTGTTTGGCCCATAGCCCTCAACCTTTCCTATCTACGTACTTGTCCAAGTGACCTTCTGTGAAATTTTTTCTCATTTTAAAAGGGCTAGAAATTATTCCAAAACTATCCCCCGGTTCTAGATTCCCTTATTAGTTGAAACAACCTCTTGGTATCCATTGTGTCGATCTCCTTCCAAAAAAAACTATTTCCTTTATTTCAAATGATTCATGCCCAACCTGCTCAAGGTTTCCCCATAAGATCATTGCTTCTTCCCAAGAATATACCTAGTGAGCTTTCTCTGAACTGCCTCCAATCCTTAAGTAAGTAAATGGCTCATTCTTGTGATGAAACTTTTAAACTCCACCGCTTTTGGATTAAAGTCCAGAATTCTATTTGACCTAATTACTACTTGTAGCTGCATTTTAACTTTGGATGTCCTTGTACATGAAACATGGATAGCTCTGTATTGCAGTATTTAATAACTTCTTTCTCCACTTAAATGGTATTCTGCTTTTCTTGGTACCAAAGTGGAAAACCTCAAATTTTCCAGATGGTTCTTCATCTGCCAAATTGTTGCCCACTCATTTGTATCAGAATTGGAAAAACTATAAATGCTTGAAGTTGTAAATGCCAAGGCTCGATGCAAGCATATTGCAAATAATAACCCTTTTAACAATAGCTTTTATTTCTTTTGGGATTGGATATGGCTAGCAAGGCCAGCACTTATTGCCCATAACAAATTGTGCTTGAGTAGGTGGTGATGAGCTGCTGCCTTGAACAGCTGGTCTTTCTGGTGAATGTTCTCCCACAGTGCTGTTGGGAAGGTAACTCCACAATTTGGATGCAGCAACAGTGAAGAGCTGGTGATACACTTCCAGGTCTTGCACCATCCTGACTTTTGGAGGGAAATTTGTAGGTGGTAATGATCCCATGCACCTGTTCTTGTCTTCCTTGGTAGTTTAAAAATTGTGGGTTTGAGGGGTGCTGTCTGTAGCCTGGGTGAGGAACTGCAACACTTTTTGTAGATGATACACATTGAAGTCACTGTGCCAGTGGTGAAGGAAATAAAGATTTAGTAAGGCTGATGGGGAGTCAGTCAAGTGGATTGCTTTTGTCCTGGGCTGTGCCAAACTTCGAGTTGTTGCTGCTCAGTTCATCCAGGCAAGTAGAGAGCATTTGATATTCTTGATTTGTGCCTTTTATAGACGTTGGGAAGGTATCACGAGGTGGTTACTTGCCCCAGAATATCCAGCCTCTTCTCTGTTCTTGTATACTCAGTATTTAGTGGCTGGTGCATTTTTGTTTAGTGGTGAGGATTGAGGCAATGCCGATGGCATTGAAAAGCAAGGATATTGATCTCGGAGATGGTCATTGTTTGTGTGGTTACTTGCCACATCAGCCCTTAGATGAATGTTACCCATATCTTGCTGCATGTATGCATGGACTGTTTCATTTACTGAGGAGTTATGAATGGAATTAAACATTGTGCAATCAACAATGAGCAGCCCTATTTCAGGAGAAGCAGAGATGGAGCATGTGTTCAGCACTTCTTGCTGAATATAGTTGCAAATGCTTTAGCCTTTGGTGCACTCTGCTGGCCTCTGGTATCCTTGAGGGTGGGATGTTCTTGGTCATCTCCCAGTTGTTTAGTTCATTATTTTTCACAACTGGCCATGGAAGGAGTCCAAGCTTGATCTGATCCATTGGCTGAGATCACTTTGCTTTGATTATGTACTATGCTGTTACTACTCTGTGTGTCTTCATAGTGCTGCTCAACATGGAGCATTGATTCATCATTTAGTAGAGGTGATTCAGTGGTACTTCGGAGGTTTCCTAGCTTGACCTGATTCTGAGACTTTGTGTTCTGGAGTTGTTGTTGGGGAATGCAAGTGCTTTTGCCATCCTCTGTATGCTATTGTTGCCAGTTTTACTGGGGTCAGTCTGGCTGGTGGGTCAAGATGTATCTTGAGGTTGTCATGGAGGAGTCTGGCACTTTAAGATAGAATTCTGTGTGCCTAACTATTTTGTGAGCCAGTACTCCTGAATAATCTGGATAATTTCCAAATGTATGGGAGGAAGATTTAGCAAGGCTTACTGGGCTGGAAGTGACTCTGCATTTGGTGTCTATGTCAATGCTAGATTGTTTGCTATGCGAATCTGGTAGTTTTATGGTCGTCATTACCAATGAAGTTTTTTCCGAATTCCAGATTATTGACTGAATTTAAAATCCATGACACTTTTTGAATTTGGTTCTTTGGATTGCTCATCTGGTTAGTTAACTGCTGTGGCACCACCATGCCTCAGTTGGTAATGGTTAATGGTCTGTTCTTTCCATCTTAGAATCTGCAGCTTGCTGGAAGGAAATTGAAGGAAGCTTGGCTTGTGGTAAAGACTTGAACAGTATCAAATGAAGTGGGGAATTTATCTAATGTACCTGTTTGAGCTGGGATTACTTATTTGAAACTCATTCTTTTCAGGATTACAGATGAAAATTGTGTTTTGTGCTGTTTTCTCTCAGTGAATGGAAGAAAAGGGACTTGGCTTAATTACACTACCTTTCTGTAGATTCAGCAGTTGCTTCCAAGTCTGTTTATATCACTAGTATTTACAAGGAGCTATTCAGTAGCATTTCAATTTCATTAAATTAGTGACTTTGAGCTACTTTGGTTTCAAACACTGGAACCTTGAAAGCAGACATGATATCCACTGGTTGACTTACAGTTGGTCAATTTAAACAGAGCTGAGGAGAATGCTGTTGGTCCATTGAGTTTTGTGACTGTTTTTTGACTGCACAATAATCTTGGCTGACATTAAAAAAAATTAAAGACTAGTTCCTGAAATGAATTTATAGATTCCCATTCTGTGGTGATTCATCTCAGTATTTGAGGGTGGTGGTTGTTAAAGTAGTCTGGCAGGACTCTTTAAATATAGTCCTTCAGAAGTGACCTTCAATAGTACTGGTTTAGTTGGATGCTGCAGGGTGTGCAGTGGGAGAGGTCATTTATTTGTGCTTCCTTTATGATGTGACTGTTCCAAGATGTTTTATTATTTAATGTGTAATGCAACTGTTGAAAATGGTCCTTTTAATTTTTGCCAGCTTTCCACTTTCCAACTTGTCTATGACAAACATCACTGGATTTTCATTCTTGTAAAGACATCATAGTGTCATGGATGAAATCACTGAATACTTGTGCTGCAAAATTGGGGAGCCTCAATAACTATTCTAGCTGAAAATGAGGGTAATGTTTGCAGAAGTACTATCTCCTTGAGTCTGCTTTCTGAGCACACTTGCTTTGTACAATAATAGCATGTATGCATTGTAGAACTGCACTGCTGCTATTGAACTTAACTGTCTTTCTTGCCTTGTAGCAATTTCTCTGCAGTCAATCCAGTAAAGTGCAAATTCCATATACCTACATTTGCAGCAGCAACTGTAGTGAGGATGGGAGCAAAACTAATTTGTTGGCTAGTGGTATTATTGAGCTGGTCAGACTGGAGTATTTGTGACAGATTTTTATTGTCTTAGTACTGATGTGATCCTGGAATCGAGTACTCTCAGGTATTGTGATGGGAGTAGGGTATGATTTTTGTTTTTGGATTGGATTGACTTCTGCTGCATTTAGGAACCATGCCTTCACTGCCGCCAGGCCTCTTCCTGCAATGTTTTGCCTTGATGCTTGGTCATGCAATGTGAAAACATTTGTGGGCTATCAGATTATTTGTCTCTTGACCCTCTAAATTGTGCATTTTTAGCCAATTGAATACTGTAGTGATGGCTAAGAAACCTAGTCAGATTTTTTTTTAAAAAAGTGTTTTGTTTTGCGCAAGCACTTGATGTCCCTCTTTGAGTTGAGGAAAAGAGTAGGCAGTTCAGCCTATAAACTCCATTCTGCCATTTTAGGTAGGTTGTGGCTTACCTGCGCCTGCACTTCATATGACTTGAACTGGGAGCTTTTTCTTTTCCCTCAATGCTACTTACTACCTGACCTAATGGATGTTTGCAGTGTTTTCTGTTTGTATTTTGGTATTTAATTGGTATTCAAAAATGATAAACACTTCATGTGTAATTGACCAGTTGAATTTGCAATCAGTCATAATTTTCAAAGTAAATTCAGTCAGTTTCTAGGAAATTTACCTTGGAAATTGTGGTTGTATTGTGAATTCGAAGTAATTTTTTTCCTCTCTACTACTTGTTTCGTGATGATTACAATTTTCGAATCATCCTTTGGTCTTCACTAAGTTAGCATCATATTCTGGTTTCAAACACCTGATTTGGGTGTTATACAGCTGGTGGATTTTTTCTGATTTTCTGCAAGGATTTTTGTTTTTACGTGAAGAATTAACCAGTAAAGAATGATAGTCTCAGATTAATGAAGCTATCAATTTTGATACACCTAAGATCTCAAACCTAAAAATGAGTTGTTCTAAGCATGCTTCCCTGAGGATGCCCCTTGTGCTCATAAGTCTGAAATCTTATTTGCATTGTCTTGAATCCCCTTAAATAGCATAAGAGTCTCAAGCTTGGAACTGGAAGCTGAATGCAATATCCTCTTAAAATTTCTACAAACACAGAATATTGCTACAGTAGCGGCTGCTACCACAATGTGAAACAAGACACTAGTCGAAGGGTTTCAGAACAAGAACTGTTATTTTCCCGCCTTGCGCGGGCCTTTTAAGAGACTCAGTTCCCGCCCACTCAAAACGGCAATGACGTATACGCCACGTCATCAAACCTTTCCCGCGCGCGGGTTCTCCCTGTCGTTTGGGGAAGACTAAGGCCCACCACCATCTTGGGCCTCGCTGCTCCAATGACGCGCGACCCGACCGCCGAGCCAGTTCGCTTGCTCGGATGGTGAGTCGCTACACTACTCTAATTTGGTAATAAACAACATCTTTTTATTAAGTTACAGAATACATCAAGCACTTAACTACAAATTAAGTTAAACATCAGGAGCTTGCTGTTGCTATAACTTGATTTGTCCTTTAATACATCTTGTGAGCAAGTTTTAAATATGTATTGCCTTGCTGATGCTTCTAGTGGAAACTTCTTCAGTATTTGGGATAAGTGTGGGTGTTGCTGTGAGGAGAATGGGTTTATTACAAGAATATATTCAGTGCAGAGTATGGTTTGCTGCCTCTTTTGCCACCACTTCATTGCAATTGAGAAGAGCTGATTTAGACATTCTCTAGAGAAAAGAAATCATTGTTTGCGAATGATTGATAATGTTAGGCATTAAACCACATTTAAACAGTTGGTGTAAACTAAAAGGCTGATTTATATCAGCAGATTTAGGAACTCAAGCCCTGATTGCAGAGTGGCATTGTAGTCTGATTCTAAATTTAACTGGTATTTCTGTGCTCTTTCCAATAACTATCATTTCCTTATGATCAAGGGAAAGGTTGCTGGTCAGTTGCTGCATATATTGTATGAAATATCTAATGCTTAAAGTCATGCAAATATGGGTTTGTTTGTGGACTCGAGGATTAACAGTCATTCAAAAATTTGTATTGTAGCAGGGTGATTTTTTGGGGGAAACTAATTTTTAAAAATTACCTTCCTCTTCAAAAATTGAGCATTTGCAATCTATTTAGACAAGTATTGGAAATAACCTGTGCTTTGGAAGGAAATCTTAAGTGTTGGCAATAGTACCTTGAGAAAAAATAATGGCAGCTCTTGTTTCCAGGAAGTTCAAGAGGAATAGTTAGATCATTTATTAAGCTATGTAGTACTTGACCTCTTGCTGAACCATTGCATTGTGGCATGCAGCCAGGTGAAGTAAGGAAATCTCATGACTAAGTCATTTTTTAAATGGATTATGCTAGGTCAAGTCTTCAGTTCAGCTACTATCATTTAAAACAAAAAGTTAGTGAGAGTGAGGAATTATTTGAGTAAGTAAACTATTCTGAGTATTTTGCATTTATTTTTCTTAAAACTATTTCTTTCAAAGAGAAACCAATCTGCTTGTTGCTTTGCTGGAAATGTAGACAGTGAAAGTCTAACCTGGCATTCTTGGGACCTTGTTGCTGGGCTGACAGATATTTTGAAGTGTTGGATATTATTCCCATTAACACACCAATCCACTTTATTTGATGTTGCACAATAGTAAAATTTTTCCCTGAACAAGGGACTGCTGGAGCTAAATTGTGGTAAGTCTATAAGGAGCATGCAAACGGTGCTCTGGTGAGGTGGTTGCAGAACTGTTCTGATCTCCAAATATTCATAGAATCATAGAATCGCAATGCAGGCCCTTCGGCCCACAATGTTGTGCCGACCTTTATCTAGTAATCTCTTGAATTTGACAAATGTGCCTGCCTCCACCACCACCCCAGGCAGTGCATTCCATGCCCCAACCACTCTCTGGGTTTAAAAAAAAACCTTCCTCTATCTCCCTTGAACTTCCCACCCAGTACTTTAAAGCCATGCCCTCTTGTATTGAGCATTGGTGCCCTGGGAAAGAGGTGCTGGCTATCCACTCTATTCCTCTTAATATTTTGTACACCTCTTAATATCTTGTACATCATACAGCAGTTTATTGGAGTTATTTGTAAAGGTTGCTTTCTAATTTTTTGAAGGCTAGGCAAAGATCTAAGGGAGAGTGGAATTTCACTTGAGCCACTCTTGTGGAAACTTTCCATGTTACTTGTGCGAAGCCGATATGAAACCAATTATTTTGCCTGTTTTCACAATGAGTTGATAATAGTGTTAAATTAGAAGTAAAGCAAATTATAGCAACTTTCGAATCCAGAATCACATGGAAAGGTAATTCATTTTATAAGTTACCAATCCAGTTTGTTTCTTATAGCAAAGATCTTTGTTGAGAAGATCATTTTTGCATCCTTTTATCAGCAAAGTATAGATGAAATGCACTGTGTCCTAATGGGATCTTTGAACTCAGAATTTGTCAAATCTTTTTTTATGCTGTAGGATGAAAGGAAGTTTGGCACCTCTTGTAGAATTTTCCAACTCTTAGACTAAACTGAGAACACCATTGACAAAGTAAAAGGAATCTGAGGTGACCATTCTTTATTTTCACTTATCCTATCAAAAGCAACCTCAGTACCTGCTCGGTCATTTGGATAAATTGTTTTAATTTTTCCTACCTTGTATTTCCAGTTTCAGTTGTACCTCACTGAATATTAGTGGCAAACATATTGATACCATTGGGATTAGATTATAAATGGTGCAGGTGGTTGAAAGAGCAAATTAACAACTTTTTTCTACATTTACAAAATTTAGTTTGATTAACCTTCTAAATAGCTCTATTTTGAGCTAACTTATCAACATTTTGAGAGGAATTCCTTGAGTGGATTATAAATGAAGTCTTTAGAATTTATAATATATTTTCTTAAATGTATCTCTAGACCGAAAGTATTGAAGGAAGCTTGAACTTTTAGGACAATTTATTACGTATCATTAACAGCCATTGAGTTAACTTCATCAATGTATACCGAACCCTTCTTGTAGTGACGAAAGAAACGTGTTGGGATTCCTGAGTTGCTTCTGATGTTTGTGTCAATTCTTTCACTGTCTCTTACTTCTGAAGGATCACTCTCTGCTGAATGAAATACTTGATGTTCTTCAGACTTCTGTCCCTACTCAGGTTATACATGTAAGTACAACAAACCTGTAATATTCTCCATCCAACATTCAGTCTCATTCATTTTTCTCTAGTTTTTTTTTTCTACTAGCACAAAATTCATTCAATTTATAGTGGCCAAAGAAAAGAACTCAAAATATAAAAGGATAACTAAATTGGCATATCTGTCCATATTTTTTTGTGAAATGGTAGTGATGGGGAAGGGGATGAACTGCTGACTGTTCTGTACTTGATTGCACCAAAAAGTTGCAGAGATACTAAATTTGGTACTGAACAGATCTTGGATAAATGTAGGAAGGAAATCACTCCAGTATGAACTGTGGCTCAAACCCCTCAATTATATTAAATTTGCTAATGAACTAGGTGTTCTCAATGTGAGAAATGGCCTCTTGGGGGTATTAATGAGTACAAGTATGCATTAAACTTGCCAAAAACTACATGTATGTTGAAAAGTGAGATGAGATTGTAGATGCTGAAATCTGGAGCAAAACAAACTGCTGGAGGAACTCAGCAGGTCAGGCAGCATCTGTGGAGGCAGAGGGATGGTTGACATTTCAGGTTGAGACACTGTATCAGGAGTGGGAGCGTAGAAGAGAGATGGCCAGCTACACTCCCACTCCTGATGCAGCTTTTTCTATGTAATACCATTTTGTAGCTGCAAAGATATGGTTGAATAATTTACCTGGTATTATTGATTCTTGTTTGAGAATGAAATTATGTATTGTTTCTCAAACTTTTACCCCACCTTATGAAGCAGCAGCTTGGCTTTGATCTGATTTGTGGTCATCATAATAGGCAAACTAAATGCAAGTTTGAAATATTGACATCTTCTTTCTAAAATTTAATAACAATTGAACTGCTGAACATGTCAATCAATTGGTATAAATATAGCAGTGCAATTCATGAACTTCAAATTTGTTGTGAAGGCACATGATCCAACATTTTAAAATGCGGATGAGTACTTGGTCCATTTGAGGCTGCTTTACTTGTCATTTTTAAAAAAATTATATTTGCATATCATTTTCATATCATTAGACTTAGCCCAATTTAGTTTGGTCCGTTAGCTTGTTTTTGACTAAGTTAGGACGTTACATTTACATAACAACTAGCTTGTGCATCTACAAACTTTGTAGCCTAGCACTTAGTTATTACCTGATCAATCAAGCTTTTCATATTATTGAATTGAAGCATCTTGAGAAAGGCCATGTAAATGAGCCCCTTTGGATCACATACAATAGACTTGGAAATGGTGATATGATCTCTTTCCCATGGAGGAACTGGTCTGACTCTCCTTTTGAAATGTGTAAAGCAGCTGTTTGCTTTTCTTTGGACCTACTATCCTAGCAGACTGTCTGACATCTAAAATGGTCCTGTCTTGATTTTAGTGTATCTCCCCATATCTTCTCCAAGGATAAATTCAATCCATCAATTGCTATAATATGCTCCTAATATTCCTAAGAATAGACTTTTGGGGAGGGTTAGTTTATCTATGAATTATTCTTGTGATCCTTCTGTGAACATGAGCTTCATATCCTCCACTATGTAATGTACCAAAGCAGCCCATAATGTTCTGAATGTGGTTTAACTAGTGTTTCATGAGAGCAAAATGTTCTGTTCAAAATTGAAAAGTCCTTAATGCACTTTAACATGCTAATTTGTTTTGGCTATGGTTTCTATATCAAGAATTCTGGTATAATGTCAAGATCCTTTATTTAACTAGTTTGATTTGTTAGATATGTGCATGGAGTTGGTTCTGCCTAAATGCACCATCTTGGGTAGGCCCATTGGAGGGAGGGCAATGTGGTTCCACTCCAGTTTGGTTTCAGTCACTGTAAACCTATCCAATGTGAAACTTGCAGAATCTCACAGATGGAAAGGCAGTGCCTGAAGGGATGGGCAGGCATTTAGTTTTGAGAATGGTATGTTCTTTTAAGTTGGTCTTGTGGGCCCCTGAGAAGGCTATGCTAACATCCTTGAATCTCTTCCTGTCTCCCAGTAATTTGCTGTAGGCTTTTTCATGGGAGGAGAATGACTATTTCAGGGATATGGCAAACAGCTGACTGTGTAGTTAGGACTTGAATTATGAGGATGCTCACCCTGGAGAAGGTGCTAACATTGGTTTACTTTACTTTACCTTCCAGTGGGTTTGGAGGACTTTGCAAAGACATAATTTGTGGGATTTTTCCAGTGCCTTAAGGTGCCTGCTGCAGATTGTTGAGGTCTCAGAAGCATGTAGGAGGGCAAGCTTTTACACTCTGGTTAACTTTTACTTGACTTTTACTCAAGCCCACTCAAGCTAGATAATTTGAAGGAGGCAAATTAGAGCAAGTTTACTTTTGATAGCTGATAGCAAGGCTATATTTCATCTGCCATGTTCTTGTGTTTTCACTTAACCATTTAGGGGGATATAAATAGGCTCTCTGCAACATTCCCCACTTGCACGGTCACCCACTGTATCACCAACAAGTTTGTATGTATTGCTTTTGATCCTCTTCTTTCCTCCAAATTTTTGATAGAAATTAACAGTTGGCATTCTATCATTGATCCTCGTGATGCGCAACAAAACTCTGCCTCCCAACCTGAGTGCTGCTTTTAGAACATAGAACATTATAGCATAGTACAGGCCCTTCAGCCCACAATGTTGTGCCAACATTTTATCCAGCTCTAAGATCTAGCTAACCCTTCCCTCCCACATAGCCCCCCATTTCTCTATCATTCATGTGTCTATCTAAGAGTCTCTTAAATGTCCCTAATGTATCTGCCCCCACGACCTCTGTTGGCAATGTGTTCCACGCACCCACCACTCTGTGTGTATTGTAAAAAAAAACTTACCCCGACACCCCCCTTGTATCTTCCTCCAATCACCTTAAAATTTTGTCCCCTCCTGTTAATCATTATCACCCTGGGAAAATGTTTGACTGTCCACTTGATCATCTTGCCTCTTATCTTGTACACCTCTATCAAGTCACCTCTCATCATCCTCCTCTCCAAATTTCTGTTTTCTCTGTTAACGAGTCTCCAATCTATGCCAGTATATTACTCCCGAGTTCTCTATACTTTCTGAAAGTGCAAATACACCCCTTTCATTGGTTTACCCCTTGTCTGTTCTGCTAGCTACAACCTCAAAATAAAATTTTCTACAAATCTCAAGCATTATTTCCTTTCCATAAATCATGTCAATTACATCCAATTCTATCACTTTCCAGGTGCCCTGCTGTCAATTTCTGAAAAATTCTAGCATTTTGCCTTAAGTTTGGCTTAACTGGACTGCAGTTTTCTTTGCTCCATCTCCTTTCTTAAATAGTGGGGTTAGATTTTCTACCTTTCAATTTATGGGAACCATTTTATAGAATCTATATGGAACTCTGGAAGATCAGTCTTTCAAAACTTGCTCTGCAGGCCATTAGACCCTGGGGATTTATTAGCTTTCCGTCCCTTTCTTGTACTTTCATTACTGATACCAATTTCTTCCATCTTTGCATTCACTTTTGACCCATTTCCAGGAAGTTTTGTCTTCCATGAAGGCAGGCAGAAAATTTATTTTTCTTTGCCTCTCCCTTATTCCCCAACATAATTTCTTCTGTCTCAGTCTTTGTGAGCCTGTAAGTCTTGCTGATGGTTTTCCTCTATAAAAGTTGATTTTTATTGCTAGATTTTACACGCATTCTGTTTTCCCTTCTGGTGCTTTGTGGCTGAATTTTTTTCCAATCCTCAGGCTTTTTTAGCTTTTTCCTTTGATCTAATACTGTTAGCTGTGAGTTTTAGTGACTTAAAGGGATGTAAATCTGTTGTAAATTATGTATTACTGTAAATGTTAACCATTGCTTGCTAACTGTTAAACCTTCTTTAAATGTAGGTTTTCAACCTTAGACAATTCATGCCTGCATACCTTAGTTTATTTTGCTTGTATTGAAGGCCCTGATTTGTTTGAACTTAATCACTTTTCAATCTTAAATAATTGTATTATCTTGTGATCACTTGTCTATTATGGCCACTTATCTGTAATATTTCCCATTGCTAGATGAAATAAACTTATTTCCTAGTTCATTCCTCAATGTGCTGATTTAGGAAAGCCATCTTGTTTGCACCAGTAAGTGCAAACATTGTCAATATAGACTTTGTTGCTTCATAAGTGTGAGCTAATGTTTTTTGGGGGTTTAATAAGGGTAGGGGACATGATGAATGGTGGGCACCTAGGGAGTATCAAGGTGTACAAGCCCAAAGATCCCTAAAGGCAGCAACAAAAATTCTCTGGTGAAGGCAAATGGGATGCTTACCTTCATTAGCAAAAAAATAACAAACTGCTGGGTGAACTCAGCAGGTCAGGCAGCATCTGTGGAGGCAGAGGGATAGTCAATGTTTCAGATCAAGGCCTTGCATCAGGGTTGCCTTAATTAGCTGGCACACAGACTAGAAGAGCAGGGAGGTCTTGGTACAAACTTTATAAAGCTAGTTAGGCCACAGTTGGAATATTGTGTGCAATTCAGGTTGCCACATCATAGGTAGAATGTGTTTGTACTAGTGAGGGTGCAGAGGATATTTGCCAGGATGTTGCTGGGGTGGTGTTAGAAGGAGAGACAAGATGGGCTGTGCTTGTTATCTCTAAAGCAGAGAAGGCTCAAGGAGTATACAGAATTGAGAAGGGTAGATTGGATGGATAGCAAGAAACTTTTTGGGGTTAGGGGTAAGATGTTTAGAGGAGATCTGAGGATTTTTCCTCCAGAGGGAGGTTGGAATCTAGAATGCATGGCCTGGGGGGGGGGGGGGTGATTGAAGCAGGTACTCGACATTTGAAACAGCATCTGGATGAGTACTTGAATCACCAAAGAATAGTGGTCTGAGCCAAGTGCTGGTAAATGGGATTGGTACTTAATGGTTGGCATGGACATTGTGGGCTGGAGGCCCTGTTTCTGTGCTGTACAAGAAAATGACTGACTTCATTTTGACAAACCCTTTTGTTAGCTGGGTTATTTCTGCTTTTATCATTTCCTAAAACTAAAATACCAGTTGAATATCTGAAATGTGCATTGAACATGCAACAGTGGTAATATAGTCTATGGAGTCAGTTCTTGCTAATTCCCTCATTCTTTAACCAAGAAGCTTCTCTGCGATTTGATTGGGAAGATAATAATTGGACATTTGTAAAGAATTGATCTCCTTTTGTATTTGAGGGGAAAAATTGTTTTCTTTAATTTGTAGTTCTCAACTGGAAACTAAGCAATTAATGCAATGTATGGGGGAAAATACCTTAATTTATTTCTGGGCTGAGACATCTAAAAACTAGACTAATTATACTGAATGAATTTGGTGCCAGTTATATTTCAATTTCCGTGTCATTTTATTTTCTCCCATGGTTAATGTTGCATGATATGTGCTTGCTGAACATTTAAAATGAATTAGACTGTTTCCTCTAAGGATTTACCTCTTTGACCATGGTGAAGGCATGGAGGTAGAGAATACTTTGGTTGCTCTGAAAGTGACAGGATTTTTTTTTTACAAAGGGCAGTAAGTTCCAAAAATTGAAGTGAGATTTCCTTAAATAAGAAAATACAATCATGGTGTTAATTTTAAGTTACTCCATTTTGTTCCGAACAATTGATATATTTATTCTCTGGTATTGCCACTTGAAGTGAGAGAGAAAGCTGGTCCATGTCTGGTAGATAAATGACCAACCACAATTCCTTGCACCTGGCATTGTCAAAGATTGCATTATTGGAGTCGCTGTAATATTTTGAAGCCAGTTGTGCATTTAAAAACAAAATTTAATGGTTTGCTTGTCAATCATAAATGAAATGCTACTTTAAGTTCTTGGCAAATTGTAAAATATTCTCAGTTAATCTAATTCTCAATCTATTTGCATTGAGAAGTATTCTTTTTTCCTTAGAGAAAATTACTGAACAGTGACCTAAGATTTGTTGATGTAAATCACTTAATCTGAAATGGATTCCTGTTAGATGCTTTGCTTTGAACAGCGTTGCTATTTCAGATTAGGTGAATTTATATATAGTAAGTAAAATGAACCTTTGCACGCTTCATATATCTGAGAGAGGGGAATGCTGAGCAACCATGTCTCAAGACATTTTGACAGCTGATATCGGAAACCTCTGTATGGTTCTCATTCTTTCCTACACCATGCAATGCTCTTCCTTCTTTCTCCTCCCTGCCCCCCCAAAAAAAAAACAAGTTTGACTATTCACTCTGATATTAAGTAAAATGTAGCATTTCGAATTTGTATAATTTTAAGAACTAGGTTTGGACATGGAAAGATCTTTTATGCAGGAGGATGAAATATTAGTTAAAATTTTTGGTGTTTTCACCGAGAATCCAAACATTTTACAGTCTGTAGGCACTACATGAAATCTTGTTTAAATTTAAGTCAAGTTTTTTGGGAATTCTTTTGTTCTGATCTACTGAATTGAATCTAACTTGTATTGTTAATATGGTGTTAGACAATTGGCTTATCTGGTCATGTCACCTGATGGCTGAGCCAAATATTGAGTTCACTGTTGCAAAGTCAAATATCAGGATCAATCAAACCCAAGGATGCAGAATCTGGGTAGTAAGTAGTAGAACCTCGCAGCTCCAGGGACCTGGGTTTGACCCCCACCTTGATGCTCTGAGTGCTGTGGTTTCTTTCCACATCTCAAACATGCTGGTAGGTTGATTGGCTGCTGTAAATTATCCCTTAATGTAGGTAAGTGGCAAAAGAATAATAGGGAATATTGAAAGGCATGAAGTAGAATAAATTGCAAGGTCATAAGAAAATATGGAGAAGGGAAATGCTAAGTGGGATTGGTTTGCTGGCAGCCAACATGAACTTGAGCTGAATGGGCTCACAGAACACAAAAATGTAGGAGTAGGCCATGAGGCCCCTCAAGCCTCCCCTACCATTAAATAAGATCACGACTGATCTGTGCTGGCCTCAACTCCTCATCTGCATCCATAGCCCTTAATTCCCTTCTATCTTTCAAGTGTTTATCTCTCTCCACCTTAAATATTTCTAATGATCTGGCCTCCACCACCTCTGGGGTAGAGAATTCCAGTGATTTGCTCTGAGTGAAGAAATTTCTATGAATATGACAATAGCAGTGATAAACTGGACCTAATGCTATGTAAAACTGCCCTGAAGAAAGTTATCCAAATGATTGGCTTGCAGTATCTTGCCAGTGCTTGACCAACTAAGTTTGGCAGTTGGAAAAAATTGCTTTATAATTGCTCATCCTTTCAGGAATTTGGTGATATTTGTAAAAAGAAAACCAAACAAGTTTTCGAAAGAACAACTCTTCCTTTTGGGCAATTAAGCTGAATAGAGTAAGACTTTCCTACAGGTATGAAAATGTTTTCCTTGATGTTTTTCTTGGACAGGTCACAATGGAAGATCGTGCTGGTTCTGATATGTAGTAGAGGAATGAATGATAAATGTTGAATTGAATTCAACTTCCATCCAGAGAAGAAATGGATTTGATGGGTTTTCTGGGGATGATAAGCTTTTTTTCAGGAAATTAAATCATCTAAAATCACCACATCTACTTTTTCATCGCTCCATAAAGGGGCAACTCCTGTTGCTAGAAATATCTCATTTTCTGGTGGCATGAGTTGTGTGGTCAGAGCTTGAGAAGACTACAGATTATTGTGTGTCATTTGTTTGAACTGGATTACAATTGCTATGCAGATAAGTGACTCGTGTTTATTTCACTCAAATGCTCTTAATGGGAATAACATAAATTGAATGATTTTCCTCCAATTCTACCAGTATGGTGTCATGGGCATTGCTGACAATACAAATTAAACTTGATATTTTTTATATTTGGATTATTCAAATTTTCTGCTTTCTTTAAAATTTGCTACATCAGAATTTCATTTAACTAAATGTGATGAATTGGGGAGAAAGAACAAGTTTGGCTACTCTTGACCTGAAATCAGATCTTTTTCCTCACTTTTTGGATTGCCTACCAATTTATTAACTGAGGGTCAGAGTTAGATTTGAGATTTTAATGCTGGACAATAATTGATTATTTAGAAGTTTGACAGCAGCCTCTTGCACAGAATTTTATCTAAACTGCTAAACAATTGAAATTGGTTGTGGGCTCTGCCATGCATGACCACTGTCCCTTGGGTGTTGAGCTTTTGGCTCAATTTATATTGTAATACTTTTTATTTGTGTAGAATTTTTATCTTGCAGAATAATGGCTAGTTGCTTTCATCAGTTGGTGGCGAGAAGATGGTGGGGGGGGGGAAATTGAATGTATAGTTAATTTAGACAGTTTATTGATGAGGGCAAGGATGAATATTAAAATGATTGCTTAATCCCCAATGTTGACCATCAGAAATAGACATTACTATTTTGACTTCACAAAGTCGGAACTGTGGACAATTTGAAGCATGTACGAAGCGTGAAGGAAGTACGATGAATAAACCTAGAGTTTACAAAAGCAAAGATGAATTTTCTGCTGCGATGCTAGTAAGGCATGGGTAAAGTAGCAGCCATTATTAAAAGCAACAACCTGTATTTATTTAGTGCCTTTAGAGTAGTAGACTGTTTCAAATGTTTCGAAGGATGATCTAACAAATTTGATGCTCAGGCAAGGAAATGACTAAGTTGATTCAATGTAGGTTTTAAGGAGCACCTGAAAGGTGAGAATGCAGTGGTGAAGCAATTAAGCAAGCTTGAAGCTTAGTTGAGAGGTAAATATGAGGTAAAAGTTTCATTTTCACTTTCACTTGGTCCAATTTAAGGAGACAGAATTGGTGGGAATAGTTCAGGGTTTATTGGAAAGGGTTTCCTCAGAAGGGTTTATGCTAGAACAAAAAGTTGATATCAAGGGAATTAGTTACAGCTTGGAAAATGGTGTCAAGGTCGTATCCAACATAGTTAATTGATGTGAATGGGGTAAATGGGGGGGGAGGGGGGAAGAGAATGAAAGTGGATCAAAGATTTCAGTTAATTTGGACTAAGTTCTCATTTATCCTTGGTGCAGTTGCATCTTTTGAACTTTATAAAAGCATCTGCCTTATTGGAGAATCAGCATTTTCATAAAAAAGACATGTTAATTGAAACTTGTGTTTGAGTATTTTGTTTTAAAAATGACTTTGGACAATGTAGCTTTGCTTGGGAAGCTTGGTGTATATTAACTTTCTTCCTAAACTGAAGAATTTTAGCTCATGGACTGAATCCTGACAAGTAATTAAGTTTCACCTTTGATAGAAAAGCTGATCATACAGGCTAGTGGAGACCTGCTACAGATCTACAAGCAATTACAGTTGCAGAAAGAAGATGATTGAGGAATAAGGAAACTAATTCTTAAGCTGCGAGTTGTTTTGCAGTCATTAAAACTGGATAGTGGTATCCTTGTGCTTTCCAATACCATTTTTGTGCTTGCTGCAGAAACTAAAAGATCAAAGTGTTTATTGTTAAGTTATATCCAAACTGTCATAGTGTGTATATATAATGTGAAGAGAAATTGCATTTATAATTTTCTATGTGAGCAAATGTTAGTGCAGCAGTCCCTTTTGTACTATTTTTTCCCCAATCAGGGCTGGCAACTTGTTGCACCAGGAATGTTTATTTAGTAAACTGATGTACACACTTTAGATTTAGAGTTGGAAAGAGACGTGCTTAGAGCATTTGATGTGATTGCTTAAGTATGTTATGAATGGATGTATTATTAAAATACCAGTGATGTATTTCAGTAAGAACTAGAACTAAATGTGTAAGGATTTGATTGAAATATTGGGTGCTTTCCATCTTGAATATATGTAAGAAGCTTATTTGCTGATTAAAATAGAATACACTTGTTCAGCAAGAGAGTATATGAATATTTATGTGCTGTGTATATGCTATGTAATTGTGGAATAAAAATAGCATTCAATTATGGACTTGGATGTGGTGCTCAGTTGATTTGATAGTTCATATATGCCCATGTTACAGTTATCCAAATATTGAAACCATAGTCCAATGTTGTCTGGCTATAAATTTATTTAAATTGTATGTCTAATTGAGTATTTTAGACAAGGGAATTGCTGCTGTTCAGGTTCATTTTTGTGAATGGTTATCTTCCAAATGTCACATACACCTACAGTACAGAGCTTTTGGATAGAATCCAAGTTTTAACTTATAATTTAATTTACTTTCCCCTGCAAGGTCTTGCTGTATTCCCCAAGCTCTTGCAAAAATTGTGTTTTTACACAATCAGTGAAACTGAATTTTGTGGAACCCATTGTATACTATTTAATTAGAAAATAATTCCCTGCACATTCTGTTAACCAGATCAATATCCATTCCTGTCATTTGTTCAAGTCCAAGTGAAATTTAATTAGTTGGTATTTTGTTTAAGACTTATATTTAAATTGTTTTGCTGTCTCCCAATGCTCTGCCCTGCCCCCACCCCAGACTCTTCACCTTTTGTATAGACCCACATTCCATTTGGTCTTTTTTAGGTCATTGTGTACAGCAGGAATAGTTGTACAGGCTGACCCTGTGTTATTAACACCCAACTTATGGACACCTGTACATATGAACAAATCACATTACTACATTAGTACCCAGCTTAGTACTCTGTAGGGTGCTGATTTGTAATAATGCTCTTGGTCCTGGAGCTTGAACACTCATGTACACATTTTCTCTATTTTAAAAGGACTTCTGTGGGTTGCAATTGACTGTCCTGCAACCTGGCACAAGCTCTAACCTCTGCTCTTGCAGCAATGAAACTGTGATCTCATCATTGGCGCAGTGGTTCACTCCATGCTGTGCTAATGCAATGTACAAAGGCTGCCTATGTAGGCTGGTGTTGGGGTGAGTGGTGCAACTACTTATCGCCAAGGTAACCATTTTGTGTCTGTTGTGGCATTCTTGAATATAGGAAATTTGTCAATCTTTTTATATTTACAAACACAATTCTTATTCCATTTATATCTGGGACATTATAAACTGTTCATGTTTTTGTGTGAATTCTTTGGGCAAAATGTTTGTACGTTCTTTTAATTTAAATTAAAAGATGAGCTGTGAATTTCCCTTGCACTCAAGTAGAATCTGTTAACCACTGAGCATTGGTGTTGGGGAGCTATGTCCATCATGTATCTGGAGACTTGGTTATTTAGATGTTTATATTTGTCAATGCTTGAGGATTGGTAAATGTTACCTTGATATCTATCATGATTACGTTGTAAATGTGAAACATCGGATTCTAGCAATAAATCAATAGCTTTTGCCAAGCACAACTGGTTGGATGAACCATAGATCTAAAACTCGGAACTTGAAACCTGTAGATGTTTTGCAGTTAAGTTGGGTTTCTGTGGAATATTGAGGTGGTTGAATAAAGGAGCTGTTAAATAGCTGTATACTTGCACCAAAAATCTCTGGATTTGTCATTTGTTCTTACCTCTTAATGAAAAGTATTAACTTGACAAAAGTTGTGTATGGATCCTCTATTGCAGTGAAGAAGACTGTGGTATTCCATGAGTCAGAGGACAAAATTTACTTGAAAGGGCTTGTGTTAGCCTAGGATAACTATTGTAGTGTATGACTAAAAATCACATGGTAAGTAGTCTTTGCTTCCATACCACCACCTCTGCACACAAGTACAGGTGACCTTCGCGTCACCAGGGTCATTAGTGGTGGTGGTGTCCCTAGAAAACATTTCTGTCATGTGATTTTCTGTAACATGAAGCAGCATCAAGAAACATGAAGAATGCTTATTTATTCTCTTCCACATTCTGTGAGAATGAATTTTATTCCATATACCAGATTTTTAGGTAGTGATTTGTGAATTCTGTAAAGATGAATTTCCATTACCTGAACAGCCTTAACGGCAGGGGTTGCTTATTTGGTTTTGGGAATGAAGCAATCATTACAGGTGTCACAGTTAGTCACTATGTTTGGTGCTGCAAAGTGAAATTATAAACATAGTTTTCTGTCTGATTACCAAGAGCTTACTAGTATCTGTCACCTTTTGAAGGTGATTTATTTGATACAGTGTACACCTTTTTCCAGTTTTAACTAATTAAAAATTCTTTTGTTTTGCTCGGGATGTTTGCCATGAACTGAGTGTTGTAGGAGGTGATTACTTCTATTGTAGGGGGATAAATCTCTAACTTCATCACTTGAGGCACTTTTGGCATTCATAACAAAGCAATGTTATGAATTATGAGAAAAGCAGCTGGTCAATGTTTCAGGTCAGGACCCTTCACGACCTTCATGAAGAAAGGTCCTGACCCGAAACGTTGACCAACTGCTTTTCTCTATGGAATGACTCTTACTAACCAGTGACAAATATCCTAGATAGTGTGTTCCATGAAGTTGTACTTGGTCTGGATGAAATGAATTGAATTTCAGCTTCTTGGATAATATATTGAAGTAGACTTTTATAGTGTTGGTCAGTTCAATTAAATCTAGTAGACAGAGTCCAACATGCATTAGCACTTGTTTAATTAATCTTTTTGATTGCCATCTTGTTTGAAATCTTGGTTGTCTTATTTTGATAATTGAACACCATCTGTACAAGTTTTTTAATTTTATAGTCCCCTAACAAGACTATCAAATTGGCGGATACCTGTCATGTAATCTGGACATGAGTCAACTTTTCATTTTTCCTCTTGAAACTTGCACATTCACTTGTAATTACAGATCAAAAATAGAACATTGTATCCCTGGTTTATGAATAAGTTGGTTGATTTCAGTTCTGTCTTTTGACTGTACTCATGCCATTTATCAATGATTTGAACAAAAAATGCTGGCAACACTCAGCAGATCAGGCAGCATCTGAGGAAAGAGAAGCTGCTTGGGTTCCAGGTCTACCTAAAATGTTAACTCCTATCTTACCTCAGATGCTGCCTGACCGGAATGTTTCTAGCATTTTGTTTCTGATTTCCAGCTTCCATAGTTTTTATTCGTATTGCTTACCTTGATTGTAGTCTGTGTCATACTTTGGCAGTTTCAAACAAATTCCACCTGCTTCTAGGTGTGTTGGTATACAGGCCAGGTTGCATTTGGGGAGGGCAAACAAAATATTTCAAGTCGGTGACCTTCAGAAATATTTGTTTCAGATTTCCATTATTTTTTTTGCTTCATGTAGATCCTGGAGTTGCATGGAGCAGCTAAGGCTGGGATGTTCTGGGTAATGTGCCAGCGCAACTATCACTCTGTCACCAGGTTCCATGTGGAGACCAGTGGTTGAGTTTGTTGGCCTTGAATTTCCAGCATTGTGCTGGGGGAAAAACTCCTCTCCCACCCTGCATCAGCTAGTATGGCACAGACTTTCAGGCTGACCTGTGGGCATGGCCTGGATCATCAACTGAAGTTTTGAACAGAATGGAGTGTTCTCTATCTGCACTTCTAACCGTGTGATGAACTAAGGTCATCAAGGTAACTGAAGGTAATCAGTCCCAAAGCATTGCCCTGAGGAACTCCAATGACATCCTGTGGTTCCAACATTCCTAGTCCTTTCTGTTGGGTATCTCTTCAGCCTGTGGAGAATTTTCTTAGTTTTCATTTGGATTCAATTTTTCTAAACCTCCTTGATGCAATACTGTTGTTGTTGCATGTGAAGGGCAGTCAGTATCATCCCTTTCATCAACTTCATTACTAATTTCCACCCTGCCCTCAAATTCACTTGGATCATTTCCAACCCCTCTCTCCTCTTTCTTGATCTGTCTCCATCTCAGGAGACAGACTATCCATTGACATTTACTACAAACCCACTGACTCCCATAGCTACCTAGACTGTACTTCCACTCCATCTCTTGTAAGGATGTCATCGCTTTCTCCCAGCTTCTGCCTACACAGCATCTGTTCTCAATGAGGCCTTCCATTTCAGAACATCTGAGATGCCCCTTTTTAGGAAATGAGGCTTCCATTTCCCCCACCACCCCACTGTGGTTGATGGAGCCCTCACCTGAATCTCCTCCACTTTCTGCACTCACCCACCTCCCCCAGACAGAATTGGGATAGTGTTCCCTTGGTCCTTTCACCCCACCAGCCTCTGCATCCAGCACATTCTTCAACATTTCCTCCAGTTACAACATGATCCCACCACCAGTCACATCTTCACCTCCCCACCCCTTTCTGCTTTCTGCAGGGACCACTCTCGATTACTTGGTTCTCTCATTCCTCTATCTGTCTTTCTAACTCTGCCTCACATGGAAGAGCTGTTTAGGTCCCTAGATGGTGAGGGAAGAGATTCGCATGCATCTCCTCCAACCTTAGCCATTGCATTCAGTGGCCTCCACTACATCAGTAAGATGAAATGCAGACTGGGTGACCACTTTGCTGAGTACCTATGCTCTGTCTACCATGGCCATCTGGGGCTCCTGGCTGCAAGCCATTTTAATTCCCCTCCCCACTTCCACACCAACCTGTCTGTCCCCAGCCTCCTCTAGTGCCATGGTGTGATGAGAAATGCACACTAGAGGAACAGCACCTCGTATTCTATCTGTGTAGTCTACAACCCAGCATCATGAGCATTAACTTCTCCAGTTTGAGGTACTCTGCTCCCCTTCTACCTAGGTCCTCTCACACACCAAGCTGGCCAGCAACAGGTGGATCCAGGTGAGGAGGGGTTAATTGGCAGATGGAATTGGGTGGAGAAAGGAAGGGTGGAAATAGCTACAGAGGCTGGAGGGTGATAGGTTGAGGCAACAACCCATCTGCCTATCACCCCCACCGTTCCCATCTGCCCACCTTACCTCCCTTATTTGGTTCCATACTCCCTCTATAGATGCTCCCTTATCCTGGTTCCTCCAGCAGCTTGCTTTTTTTTCCTCCAGATTCCAGCATCTGCAGTCTCTTGTCTCCAGCATCGCTTTCATTACTTAGACTGCGGCTGTAATGAAATCTGGAGCATTTCTCCTGGTAGAATACAAATGCATTATATTTGTTTTTTGAGGGGGTGGGATTGTGGTGAGGATTTCAATCACATGAAAATCCTTATCACATGAAAACACTTTCCTGAACTTGAGGTTGAGTAGGTTAAAGCTAAGTGTATGTTAAATCATGTATGAGGAGAAGAAAAGTTTTAAGCCATTTTATATCTTCCTGTTTTCCAATGTTATTGCTGCAAAGTTTAGTTAAATACAAATAAACGCAGACATCAGGTACTGATTTGAAAACTAGATCTTATTAAGCCTTATTTTGTTAGATGTCTACACTAATGTTTCAGCTCCCCCAATTTTTTTGGCTCCTTCCAGAATGTAGACTTTACACCAAATTTTACAGTAAGTGCTGCTTCATTTATGCTGCTGTTGATGCCTTCCATGACTTGGCTGAGCATGGATTGATTTTTGGATTGGTGAGATAATTGGCTTGGATTTTTTTTAATTTATACTGATGCTCTGCACTTAAAGGATTTTTCTAAATACATTGTGTGATCTGAAATTTTAGGGCTAGTTTATTTGAGCCATTGTCAATACTATACATCATACTTGATTTCTTCAACAGCTGTTCCGGATGTAAAGTGATACTAATTTTCACCTCAATTATCCTCAATTTATTTCTGGTATGCTTTTAACAGGCTAGTTTAAACTATTTCTACCGTATCCAGAGAATGGCAGTTTGTTGTTGGATAATCTTTCCTGGTGTGTTGATCATAAGAATTTTTTGTTCATTACATGTGCATATGCATGCTTAGCTATTTTTATCCAGCGTTCTTGGCTTGAGTTTGGCATCTATTTATTTGGTTTTGTGTAAAATGGCTTTCTTTGGCTGTTGTCTCAGGGTGCTCAGTTATGAACTGTGGAATCCTGCATGACAGATTTTTTTTAAGTCAATATTTGTGTGACCTGAAGAATTTTGGTGCTGATTTTTGTTAGCAGTACACAAGCACTGCTGGGAAGCGATCAGTCCCAAAAAGATGTTAAGGACAACCTGGTATAAAATGAGGCATGCTATTTTGTTCCTGTACAAAACCTTGATCGTGTTCGACTTGGGATACAATCAAGATTTGATTCTGATGGATGCTATTGCATCTTTAAGATGTAGGCAAAGGCCTTGAGACAAATCCACCAGAGGTAGTTCAGGGAATTGAGGGCCAGCATGATTTCCTGGACTGTGTTTTAGTCCTTGGTTTGTGAGGAATTTCTGAATTTTTCTTCCTTCCTTCCCCTAGCCCCCACTCCAAATTTTAACCTTTTTATTTCTTTCTTGGGAGATGTCATAGGATGGCTTGGGACAGGCTATATGCTATACAAGGTATCACAGTTACAGGGGACAGATTGGATGAATGAGAGGGGGCTTGTTATTTGTCATTCTTTGCATACTCATGTCTTTGACACTGAATGAATTTGGGCTTTTATTCATTGAAGGAGTTGTAATAAAATTGCTTTAACATTAGCAGAACTGTTAAATTCAAACAACCAAAACTACAAGTTAAAAACGGATGACAGACTGCAGATGCTGGAATCTGGAACAAAGAAACAGAATACTGGAGGAACTTTGAGTTGAATTGCATCTGCAGAGGCATAAGATACAAGTTGATATTTGGGGTTGAGATCCTGCATCGGAACAGAGGGAGGAGGAAAGATTGCCAATATATAGCAGTGTGAGGGGCTAGTGGGTGATGGGTGGAACCAAATGAGGAGGAGATGATGGGCCGATGGAACCAGAAATTGAACTGGGGTAGCAGTAGACATAATGTTACTACGTGAGCAGGTCAGAGGCTAGGAATTCTATGACGAGTAACTCTCCTCCTACTTCTCCAGAGCCTGTCCACCACCTACAAGGCTCAAGTCAGGAGTGTGATGAAATACTCTCCATTTGCTCTGAGTGCAGCTTCAACAACACTTGAGCAGCTTGACACAATAAAGGCATAGCAGCCCACTTGATACGCACCCCATCCACAACCATTCAGTCACTCCATCACTGACGCATGGTAGCAGCAGTCTGTGCTGCAGCAGCTCACAAAGACTCCTTGCACAGCATCTTCAAAGCTTATGATCTCTACTAGCTGGAAACAAAGCAGCAAAAGCATGGGAATTCCACCTGAAAGTTGCCCTATAAGCCACACACCATCCTGACTTAGATGAATCGCCATTCTTTCACCATCACTGGGTCAAAATCCTGGAATTCTCTCAACAGCAATGTGGGCATACGAGCACCTCAGACTGCAGCACTTAAAGAAGGCAGCTCACCATCACCACCTTGAGCAATTAGGAATGGGTAATTAATTGCTGGCACAGCCTGTGCAGCCTACATTCCCTTGAATGAATAATTTTTTTAAAAAAAAAAAGTAGGTGAAAGGAAGAGGTGAACAAAAGGAAAAGAGAACTTGGATGGGTGGGTGTGTGTGCTCAAGGAGAACACTGGTGGTATTAGGTTGTAAACTACCCAAGCAGAATAGGAAATGTTCTTCTAATTTGCAGTTGGTTTCTCCATAATAATAAGGCTGAGGACAGTTGGATCGGAGTGGGAAGGAGAATTTAAAATGACCTGTAACCAGAAGCTTGAGATGGCCATTGTGGACAGAACGCAGGTATTCTGCAAAATGGTTGACTAGTCTACAGTTGACTCTCCCAATGTGGAGGAGGCCACATCATGGGCACCAAATGCAATATAGAGCAGATTGGAAGAGATGCAGGTGAACCACTGCCTCCCCTGGAAGGGTTGGTTATGCCCCCCCAGGATGTTGAGGGAGGAGGCGAGGGTACAGGTGTTCCACCTACTGTTGCAGGGAAAAGTGCCAGGAGATGGGTAGGTGGGGAGGATGAGCAGACAAGGGAGTCACAAAGGGACAGGTCCCTGTGGAAAGGAGCAGGACTGGGAGAGGGGGAAGATGTGACTTGATGGGACCATGTTGGATAAACTGAAGTTAATTGCAGGTAGGCAATCTGTTCTTTTAGGAACGGACATCTACTTCAATATCTATGCTATGTAAATAAAACATAGGTAATATGTCAGACTTGCTTCACTGGTGCAGTTTCTTACTTTCTACAAAGCATGAATTTTATGCTGAGGATATTCTAACTACCTGTAATGCTTGAATAAGTAAATGTATCTGATGCCTCGTGAGGTGTTGGTAACATTTTGTGAAGCTTTAAAACATCCATATATTACATTAACCTTTAAAATCAAGAATACTTGATCATCATGTCCTACTTTCTCTCCTACTCAATTGCAAATGAAAGCTATGAATAGGAAAATAGCTTCCTACAGCATGTTTTTGTTAGACAATTCTGTTAGGTTTTTTAATCAGTGCTATATTCTGCTATCAAATGAATCTTGTGTACCAGTTCCTCTTTACCTCAAGCATGTTTTACTGCATTAATTATTTTAAAAAGTAGATTGTAGTTGTACGCCACAATGTTTATAAATTTTCAGAAGTTCTAATATTTAAAAAATGATTTCATATTGTTTAGGATATGTAATGAGTTTTCCGCCTTGTACCAGTTTTAATTTTGAGAGTCCTCTTATTTGGAGTTGGTATGATCCCCATGGATGTTATATTTTAATGTGCATCAATTGCCATGTGCAGTTTCTACTGTCAACCAATTGCTTTTAATTTATAAAAGGGTCTGTCTTTTTAGATGCCAGGTGGATTGGCTCTTTTATTCATGCCAGTCACAATTCCTTTTCCTCTTCCCCTTTTAAAATCACATAGACCAATCCATTGATTACATGCCAAGAAAGTTAATTATTTTTTCAGGTGGTTAATACTTCAGTGGTGGATGCATGTACTCTTCCTGTATCCTTCAGCACTAGCTGGGATCAGCCAAGTATACCTTAAGCATTAAACATAAACGTTTCAATTGAGCTGGATGTAAAACGTAGATCTAGACGTACTAAGCGGATGGGTTAATGAAGCAGCAGAAGTGGGAGTTAGAGAAGTGCTGATAACTGTTGTCTCCTCCGCATTTCTCACTG
Source organism: Pristis pectinata (assembly GCF_009764475.1). Classification (NCBI taxonomy): domain Eukaryota; kingdom Metazoa; phylum Chordata; class Chondrichthyes; order Rhinopristiformes; family Pristidae; genus Pristis; species Pristis pectinata. The sequence continues at coordinate 95,352,711 of NC_067410.1, read as the reverse complement.
CTGCTGTATAAATTTAACCCTGTAGATTAGGATAACTGCAGCATCAAGTGGATGGGTTTCAAAGCCTTTTATGTACACTGCTTCTAAGGAAACAAGCAAAAAGCCATGCATGCTATTGTCGGTCCACAGCAGTAGTTGCTGCTCTAAGTTTGAATCCTCTAATCTCTTGTGGGTCTTTATCTTCAATCTCCTGTTGATAGTCCATTGAAAATTCAAAGCATCAATGTTTTTTTATAATGCAGTAATTATGCTCAGAAGATGGATTGCCTTTGTATTGTAACAACGAAGGTAAGCGTTTTGAGTTGTGAACTGAACACGGAATTACTAGACTTGAACTAAATAGAGATCTGAAATTATTTATCTGCATGCTTGATTTATCTGTGTTGGATTCGTGCTAATACTAGATTTTCAAGAGTTATGGTTTTGAGTAGGGCTATTTGATATCTCTCTGTAGCCCATCCTTTTCCTTTTCAATACTAGAGCCTGCAAGCTGTCTGTTCTTCAGTGACTAGACTGGGAAAACCTGTCAGCAAGAGTAAATTGGGTTCAAATTTTGACTATTGGTATAATGTGTTGAGATGGTACAATGTGAAGATAATTCATGTGACATTGTCTTATAATTGTGAATATGTGGGATTTTTTTTTAAACTTATGATATTTAACTGTTTGGCAACTCAGTTTATAAAACTATTACACAATGCCATTATACCTGTAAATGAATTTGCTTTACGACCATCCTATTATGTATGGTGTATCTCTAATTTAAACTGCCAGAAATTTTTGTTGATTAGAACTAATAGAGCGAAAGCTGTCATTAACCTAATCACCATGTGATAAGCTGCACTGAGATTTTAAGCATGCCATATTCGATTCACTACCGAGAGATTGGTGAAACTTTTCTCCCCCGTCGATGCATTTTGAATAAAGGTAGAATAATGAGAGCTTTATTGGAGTCACAGCCATGGAAACTGCTCAGCAACTATGCTTGATGTGTTTTTATTTCCACATAGAATAACTAGCTAGAAAAGAATTCTGAAGCTTTTTAAAGTCAGAACACTTCAATTATGAGGAAAACCGTACCTCATAGTGTCCATGCAGAATTTTTAAAGAAATATTTAAACATTTTAATTATAAAGGCATTTAAGTTTATGAAACTATTATTGCTTTCTACTTTACATGATTTAGTTGCTGCAGTTAGTGAAATAACATTACTTTGCTGCATGCTTTCTTTCTAATGTTTTATTCTTTATTTCTAATGTAGCTTCAATTGAGCCTCAGTAATGGTAGTGCGGTTTTAATAAGCCAATCTAAATTTTAGCTGGCAGTGTGTGAACTATTATATTGTGATTAATTTCAGATCCAAGCTATTGGACATTTTCACAACACTAACCAGTAACATTTTTTCTTAAAATCTTTTCGTCAAAGGTAATAGAACCTGTCAACTATATTTTGTAAACTGGAAAGTTATGAAATAGATGGAAGATTAGACAGGAAATCGTAAATAGTGATAAATATTTATGGAGTATTGTGATTATAGACTGGAAGTGAATATGTTAATTATGGAATATAATGCTTGGTTATTCATGTAGGTTTTTAATATTCATTTTGTCTCTTGACTTGATAGATTGGGAAAAATGTTTCAAGTCGAGTGTGAAGTGATGCATTTTGGGAAGTTAAATCAGGGCAGGGCTTACACAGTGAATGACAGGACCTTTTTGGAGTATTGTAGAACACAAACCTAGGGGTACATGTACATAGCTTCCTGAAAGTGGTGACACAGGTGGACAAGGTGAAGAAGGCATGTGGCATGCTTGCCTTCGATGGAGCATTGAGTACAAGAGTTGGGATGTCATGTTACAGCTATATAGGATGTTGGTGAGACTGAACCTGGAATATTGCGTGCAGTTCTTGGCACTATGCTACAGGAAAGATGTGTTTAAGGTAGAGAGGGTGCAGAAGAGATCAGCAAGGACATTGCTGGGACTGGTAGGCTGGAGTTGTAAGGTGAGACTGGATAGGCTGAGACTATCCTTCCCTGGAGTGAAGGAGTTTGAGGGTGACCTTGGAGGTTTATAAAATCATGAGGGGCATAGTCTCTCTCAAGGAAGGGGAATCTAAACCTAGATCACAGGTTTAAGGGGAGAGGGGAAAGATTCAAAAGGAACCTGAGAGGCAAGTTTTTCCACACATGGTGGTATGTATATGGAATGAGCTATCAGAGGAAGTGATAGAGGTGAGTACAGTTATAACATTTAAAATACATTTGGACAGGTTCATGGATAGGAAAGGTTTAGAGGTACTCTATATGGGCCTTAAGAATTAGTAGGGCTTAAGTTTCAGTCGAATTTTTGTTTTTGGTGCTTGTCCATGTTTGGCAAACATCTGGCCTTTTTGGCAATATAAAAAGTTCACTCAGTGTGTTAACTTTCAGTCTCAGTGCAACTAAATAATATTAAATAAGCCACTAATTAGTTCAGATATTATTCTTAAATCTTTCATTCCTAATATGAACACTTCTTTTACCATTTCCCTTTGCATTTTGCTCTGACTCTTTCACTATGATTGTGCCACTGACCGGCAGATCCCACACAAAAAAAAGGGGGTTGGTCGGTAGTCTATATGTGCATTTTGAAAGTGAAGTTAATAAACACATTTTATTTTAATTCCCTAGAAAAATATTTTTATTCACTATTGAAAACCACTTATGAAGTTTTGTTAGTTTATTTTAAGCAGTTAAGGCTGAAATATTAAGGCTTAAGAATTGAGAATTGTTTAAAGGCCTTGTCTTCTATTTTGTTGCCTTTGTATACTAGGCTTCAAAATTACAGTGCTTTTTATTTTGTTGGGGTGAGGGTACTATTGGAAGGACCAGCATTTGCAACCCATAGGTAATGGCCCTTGAACAAGATGAGCTCCCACCTCTTGAACAGCTGCAATTAATGTAATGAGGTACTCCTACAGTTCTGTTGGGTGGGGAGATCACCTGCCTGTTTCTTTCCAGATGGGTGTTGATTATGCTATTGAAGGCTTGTTAAGTTACTGCTGCATCTTGCACATGGCACACATTGCAGCCATGGTGAGTCGGTGACAGAGAAAATGAATATTTAAGGTAGTTGGCTTTATTGTGGATGGTGAAAAGCTTGCTGCTTCTGGAACTGCACACGAGGCAAGGAGAATGCAATGTATTACTTGGTCCAGAATCTCCAGCATCTGACTTGCTTTTACAGCTACAGCATTTGTATGGCAAGTCCAATTAATGTTCTCAACATTTGTGACTTCTAATGATGGGAGGATTTGGTGATGGTACTGTTGTGGAATGTCATGATGAGGAAATGGGGCATTCTTGGTAATATTCATTGAGTTGTGTGGCATGCTCAATACTTGTCATTTGATACTCTAGTCTGATTAGATATGCAGGCTAGGACTAACTGTTTACGTGGAGGTGTGAATAAAACTGAACATTGTAATCATCCCCCATTCTGACATTGTGACTGATGGACAATGATTGAAGCTGTTGATGGTTGGGCCCAGGATACTGGCCTGCAATGATATTCTAGAGCTGAGATTTGCCTGCAACCGTTTCAACCATTTTTTTTTTTTGCTATGACTCCAGTCAGTTTTCCAATGATTCCCACTGACGTACATTTTCTTAGGGCTCCCTCATGCTACAGTATCTAATTCTGCCTTCATGTTAAGGACTCTATTTCACCTTGCCTTTTGTAATTTGAGTTGGTATCAGAAGTTACGATGTGTGTCAGGAATGGAAATTTGAAATAAACTTAAAGGTATACTTGAAATATAGACAGTAATATAAGGTTATTATTCTGAGCTTATTGGTGAAGAATTGCTGGGGTAGTTGAGGATTGAGTTAATGTGATCTCAGAAATTTAGTTTGGGAACTAGTTTGGTGTTTTGGGGTGGAAATTATAGTGAGGTCTCGGGATGACGTTAAAATCAAAATTCAAGTGCTCAACCTTGCCAACCAGAAGTAAAATGACCTTCATGCACGGCATATCGAAACTTATCAGTTATGTATTAGAATGTAAAACAATACAGCACAGGAGCAGGCTCTTTGGCCCATGATGTCTGTGTTGGCCATAATGCCAAATTACACTAATCCCTTCTGCCTGCACAGGATGTAGATGTCGCTTAAATACCACTATTGTGTCTACTTCCACCACCACCCCTGGCAAGTACATTCTTGGCACCTACACTCTGCGTTTTTGAAACAAAAACACAAAAAAAAAGCCCACAAACCTCTAAGCTTTCCCCTTCTCATATTAAAGCCCAGGAAAAAGACTCATCTATCCTAGATATGTCTCATAATGTGTTTCCCCTCAGCCTCTGACACTCCAGAGAGAACCATCTGAGTTTTTTCAATCTCTCCATTATACTTAACACTGTAATCCAGGCAACATCCTGGTGAATGTCTTCTCACTCTTCAAAGCTTCCACATCCTTCCCATTGTAGTTGTGCAGTGGATGAAGGTGGTCAATACTGGAGTATCATCAAGTAATCAGAAATCGGGAAAAAATGCCTGATTTTTGGATATATTTTGATTTAAATTGCTAAGGAGTAAAATAAAACTCAAGTTAAATTTTTGGGATGAACAATGAGCAGTAAAGGCTTCTGCCGTCAGGAGTTTGGCAAATCTGTTGCAATGATCAAAATAACCATCCATCTGCCTTTCTGGAATTGTTCAAAAAAAACTGAGAATCACTGCAAAGCAAAGATGTCTCCCACTATTACTTTCAATACAGTTATTAAATGATTTGTTTTATATGTTATTTAACGGGTTCCTTCATCGTATTTGAAAGATGTTGCATTTTAGTTGGCAATTTGTTAATGCATTTATACAGTGCATTTGACCATGACCTCAGTGGTTAATAAAAGTGACTTCTACTTAAAAGGAATTTGATCACATAACTTTCACATCTTAAGCAGTATGTTGGACTCCATTTGTTGCTATTGCATAAATTCAGGTCAACATCTGTTGAGTAGATGTAGAGGGAAAAAAAATTCTTCATAACTGTTCACTTTTAAAATTTATTGAAATTAAACAAGTCTTAGTTTTCTTTCCATGCATTAAAAATTGTATTCAAAGTTATCCTAAAGTACTGTCAATAAGTATGGTATGAGAAGAGAATTGAATGCAAGTACTAAATGTGAACACATTGTATACTGTGATTTTTGACATTGTTTATTTTGTAGAGTTAGTGTTCTGCTGGTGTGTCAGACTCGAAGCAAATTTTCTTTGTGTCATTTGCCCCAAAAAATAAACTGCTATTCTATTGACTATATCAAATGTTAAGTCAGATCGTGCTGGACCTGCCCTGTGCCTTGCATTTGCTTATCTGTAATAGTCTTGCAATGGTACTTGGATTTTGTGGCCAGTGTTCTCCTGCAGTTTCTGCCTTGGCTGGCATAATGCTGCCAGGGGTATGATAAAACACCCCTAGATTTGATGGTGAATCTGGGGTGGAGCAAGAGGTTCTGCATTTTTATTCCTCAATGCTTGGGGGTGGAATTCTGTGTTGACCAGTGTACTGCAGCTATTAACCTTCTGTCTAGCCATCAGTACAATCTAGCTTATTGATCCTTGAGTAGCAAAAACAATCTGTTTGGCTCAGCATGCATGCCAATGTTGCCATTGTTGTTGAGAGGTCTTTGCTGAAACTAGTCACTATCCATTAGAATTTAATAGTTGGGTGACTCGGAAAAAATTATTCCAAGTTCCTAATCGCAATTAAATCTTTTGTGAATACACCTCGTTGTCATCTTGGTCCTGGGATGATCTTTAGTAAGGGCTTGATGAATAGCACAATAATGTTTAGGCAGAGGATGGAAGATGAGCTACACTAGAAGGGTGCTTCCATCTATGTGCTGAGGTGAAAACCAGGAGTTGGGAGGAATGAATGCACAATTGCCAACTAAAATCCTACCTTCAAGAATGTTGGCTGATTATGAATTTAACATTGCATTTGCACCTGACTACTCTCCAGCCTACTACATATAATGCCATAGATGACCTATTTGTATTCTTTTCTATCTGAAATAACCTTTTACTTTGCTTGTCAAGTGTCTATGTACTTTGGCCTTAAAAAAAATATTCAAAAATCACTTCCTCAAAGGGCTGTGGAAAGAAGGGTGGCAAAGAAAAACCTGGGAACCATAGACCAGCAAGTCTAACATCTGGTAGATAAGTTACTGAACAGGATTCTGAGGGATAAGATGTATGTATACATCTGGAAAGATGGGGGTTGATTTGGGTTAGACAGCATGGATTTGTGCATGGGAGATCATGCCTTCTGAACTTGATTGGGTTGTTTTGATGATGCGAGGGCAGGGTATCGGTTTATTATTGTCATTTGTACCGAGGTACAGTGGAAAAACTTGTCTTGCATACCATTTGTACAGATTAATTCATTACACAGTGCATTGAGGTAGTACAGGGTAAAAACAATAACAGAGGAAAGTGCATTGCAGGTAGACAATAAGGTGCAAGGTCAAACGAGGTAGATTATTAGATGTGGTTTATATGGACTTCAGTAAGGCCTTTAAGGTTCCACATGGTAGGCTGCTCTGGAAGGTGAGATCGCATGGAATCCAGGGAGAGCTGGCTAATTGGATACACAACTCGCTTGGTGGTAGAAAGCAGAGGGTGATGGTGGAAGGTTGTTTCTCAGACTGGAGACCCATGACTAGTGATGTGCCTTGGGTCTGTGCTGCACCCATTTTTGTTTGTCATCTATATCAGCGATTTGGATAAGAATGTACATGGCATGGCTACTAAGTTTGCAAGTGACACCTAAAATAGGTGGGAAAGTGGACAATAAAGAAGGTTATCAAAAATTACGGAGATCTTGATCAGCTGAGTAAGTGGGCCAATGAATGGCAAATGGAGTTTAATTCTGATAAGTGTGAGGTGTTGGATTTTGGAAAGTCAAATCCAGGTAGAACTTTCACAATGAACAGCAGGGCCCTGGGGAGTGTTATAGAACAGAGGCACCTTGGATTACAAGTACATGGTTCACTGAAAGTGAAGTTGCAGGTAGACAGGGTGGTGAAGTAGTCTTTTGGCACACTGGCCTTCATAAGAGCATGGAGTATAAAAGTTGGGAGGTCATGGTGTGGTTGTACAGGATGCTGGTGAGGCCACGCGTGGAATATTGTATTCAGTTTTGGTTGCCTTGCTATAGGAAAGATCTCATTAAACTGGAAAGATTGCAGATAAGATTTAAGGATGTTGCCAGGACTTGAGGAACTGAGTTATAGGGAGAGGTTGGACAGGCTAGGACTTTATTCATTCGACCGTAGGAGACTGAGAAATGATCTTAGAGGTGTATAAAATCACAAGGGGCATAGATGGGGTGAATGCACCCAGTCTTATTCCCCGAGTTGGGGTATCAAGAACTTGAGGGCACAGGTTTAAGGTGAGAGTGGAAAGATTTAGGAGGAACTTGAGGGGCAACTTTTACACAAAAAGGTGGTATCCATGTGGAATGAGCTGCCAGAGGAAGTGGTTGAGGCAGGTACAATAACATCTTTCAAAAGACAGTTTGACAGGTACATGGGTTGGAAAGATTCAGCAGATTATGGGCCAAACTGGCAAATGGAACTAGTTTGATGGGGCATCTTGGTCGGCATGAACCAGTTGGGCTGAAGGGCTTCTTTCTGTGCTGTATCACTATGACTCTGATTAGTGATGCTTGGAGAATTTTATTTCAACAGTGTTAAATGGGTGATCCTTTGTTTTTAAACAGTGATTCCAAATTCTGGATTCTTCCACAAGAGGAAGCATCTCCTTGTTGAGAGAACCATAGAACAGTACAGCACAATACAGGCCTTTCGGCCCACCATGTTGTGCGGACCTTTAAACCATGCCTAAGACTATCTAACCCCTTCCTCCCACATATCCCCCTATTTTAAATTCTTCCATATGCTTATCTAGCAATCTCTTGAACTTGGCGAGTGTACCTGCCTCCACCACTACCCCAGGCAGCGCATTCCATGCACCAACCACTCTGAGTGAAAAACCTTCCTCTGATATCTCCCTTGAACTTCCCACCCATTACTTTAAAGCCATGCCCTCTTGTATTGAGCACTGGTGCCCTGGGAAAGAGGCACTGGCTGTCTACTCTATCTATTCCTCTTAATATTTTGTATACCTCTATCATGTCTCCCCTCATCCTCCTCCTCTCCAAAGAGTAAAGCTGTAGCTCCCTTAGTCTCCCCTCATAATCCATACTCTCCAGACCAGGCAACATCCCAGTAAATCTCCTCTGCACCCTTTCCAACGCTTCCACATCTTTCCTATAATGAGGCGACTGGAATTGGACACAGTACTCGAAGTGTGGTCTAACCAGAGTTTTGTAGAGCTGCATCATTACCTCGCGGCTCTTAAACTTGATCCCTTGACTTATGAAAGCTAACATCCCATAAGCTTTCTTAACTACCCTATCCACCTATGAGGCAACTTTCAGTGATCTGTGGATATGAACCCCCCAGATCCCTCTGCTCCTCCACACTGCCCAGAATCCTGCCATTAACCTTGTACTCTGCCTTGGAGTTTGTCCTTCCAAAGTGTACCACCTCTCACTTCTCCAGATTGAACTCCATCTGCCACTTCCCAGCCCAGCTCTGCATCCTATCAATATCCCTCTGCAATCTTCGACAGTCCTCCACACTATCCACAACACCAGTGACCTTTGTGTCATCTGCAAACTTGCTAACCCACCCTTCTACCCCCTCATTCAGGTCATTAATAAAAATCATGAAAAGTAGAGGTCCCAGAACCTATCCTTGTGGGGCACCACTAGTCACAGCCCTCCAATCCGAATGCACTCCCTCCACCACAACCCTGTGCTTTCTACAGGCAAGCCAATTTTGAATCCACATTGCCAAGCCTCCTTGGATCCCATGCCTTTTGACCTTCTGAAGAAGCCTGCCATGTGGAACCTTGTCAAATGCCTTACTAAAATCCATGCAGACCACATCTACTGCACTACCCTCATCAATCTGCCTGGTCACCTCAAAGAACCCTATCAGGCTTGTGAGACATGTTCTTCCCTTCACAAAACCATGCTGGCTGTTCCTAATCAGTCCATGATTCTCTAAATGATCATAGATCCTATCTCTAAGAATCCTTTCCAACAGCTTGCCCACCACAGATGTAAGGCTCACTGGTCTGTAATTCCCTAGACTATCCCTACTACCTCTCTTGAATAAGGGGACAACATTTGCCACCCTCCAATCCTCTGGTTCCATTCCTGTGGACAATGAGGACTCAAAGATCCTAGCCAATGGTTCAGCAATCTCCTCCCTCACCTTGCAAAGCAGTCTGGGGAATATTCCATCAGTCCCTGGGGACTTATCTGTCCTAATATTTTCTAACAGCTCCAACACATCTTCTCTTGATATCTACATGCTCTAGAACATTAACCTTGCCAAAACTATCCTTAGCGTCATCAAGGCCCCTCTCCTTGGTGAATACTGAAGAGAAGTATTCACTGAGAACCTCACCCACTTCCACAGCTTCCAGGAACATCTTCCCACCTTTGTCTCTAATCGGTCCTACCTTTACTCTTGTCATCCTTCTGCTCTTCACATAAGTGAACAAAGCCTTGGGGTTTTCCTTAACCCGACTCGCCAAGGCCTTTTCACGTCCCCCTTCTTGCTCTCCTCAGCCCCTTCTTAATTTCCTTCCTTGCTACCCTATATTCCTCATGAGCCCTATTTGATCCTTGCTGCCTACACTTCATGCTGCCGCCTTCCTCCTAACCAGTTGTTCCACCCCTCTTGTCACCCATGGTTCCTACACCCTGCCATTCTTCCTCTGTCTCACCAGGACAAAGTTATCCCTAACATCCTGCAAGAGATCACTGAACAACGACCACATCCCCATAGTACATTTCCCTTCAAAAAATGTCATCCCAATTTACTCTTGCAAGTTCTAGCCTTAGCCTCATAATTTGCCCTTCCCCAATTAAATATCTTCCTGTCCTCTCTGCTCCTATCCTTGTCCATGACAATGCTAATGGTTAGGGAGTGGTGGGTCTGGTGTTTCACGAGATACTTCAGGGTCTTGTGTTTCAGTCTAGTAACCTCTGTTCTAAGCCCCAGCAGATGCAAACCTAGCATGTCCAACCTTCCCTCACTTGACAACCTGCTTAATCAATTTATTAGTCAAGGAAACCTGAGCTTCCAGTGCATTTGTATACTAAAATAAAGATACTAATACTCCGTGGTGCTACAGATGTGGTCTCCACAATGCCCTATATAACTGAAGCATGACCTTGCTTTTTTATTCCATACCAGAATAATAAACAATAACATTGTTGGCTCTCCTAATTACCCTTTGTAACTGAGTACTTGCCTTTGGCAAATCATGGACTAGAACATCCAGATCTCTCTGCACCTTGGGGATCTGCAATCTTATTTCTGCCAAAATGGACAATTTCATATCTTCTCAGATTATTCTCCATTTGCCAGATCTTTGCCCACTTAATGTATCAATGACCCTTTATAGCTGCCCTGACCCCTCTTCGCAACTTAATTTCCTACCCATCCTTGTCATCAGTAAATATATCAACTGTGGCTTTGGTGCCTTCAAGTCATTTATAAATTGTAAAAAGTCAAGACCCCGGCACTGATTCCTATGATGCACCATTCTTTAAAGCTTGTTAACGAGGAAAAGGCCCACTTATGCCTACTGTTCCTTGTTAGCCAGCCAATGTTCTATCCACACTAGTATGCTAACTCCTACACCATGAGCTGTTATTTTCTGCAATGACCTTTGATGCTGCACTTTATCAATGCCTTCTGGAAATCTAAGTATAGTACAAGCACCTGTTCTCTTCCACAGGCACAAACTACTTCTGGAAACTCCATTAAATTGGTCAAACACAATTTCCCTTTCACAAAACCACGTTGACTTTGCCTGATGTTGATTTTAAAAAATTATTATACCTTTAATAATATCTCCTAAATTTTGCTTGTGATGGATGTTAAGCTAACTGGTTAACTCGTGTATTTCCGTTACCACCCCACTTAGATAATTCTGTAGGTTTAGTGACTGCTGGTGTTCAAGTGATTACAAATAGGTGTGATTGAATTTTATTGGAGAATTGTGTCACTATTCATACTATTGTTCCATGAAATTTGTTCTGTTTGGACCTCAACTTAGGCATGTGCTAGTTGCAAATTGAAGCTTGTCGGTTTGTTCAGAATTAGTTCATCAAGACACTGTCCCAATGTTTTATGTTTTCGTAAACATTTTGATATACTGATATTTTACTTTCCTCTAACCTGAAATAGTTGTTGATTCATGTGTTTTCAAAAGTACCTTGCACAATAATACTTTCATGACAAAGGAAATAACTGAGTGCTGTTTTCAAGATTTGACTTCATTATAGGAATGCACATTTATGCAACTAAAGAAACTACGTGATGTATATTTTGTGCACTTCTATTCCGACACGGCTTTTTTCTGAAAATTTGTCAATTTGGTCCATTTAGGTCTGTCCTGACTCAAGGAAATGAAAACCATTTTATACCTGTACTCTGCTTTTTCCCAGGACGTTGCTGGTTGTGTTCTTGAGGTTCTTAGTTCCGACCTTTGGTGCTGTCTCAGTCTATAGTATCTTCCATATCAAAGTAAAAGTTGAAAGAAATCATTCTATATTATTTTGAGCTACTGCACTCCCCACAGGAAGGAAAGCAGTTTTGAGATCTTTGATCTGTGGAGTTTCTTTTTCTTGGAGCCAAAATAATTAACTTTAAACTTTACTAGTGTAGTAAATAATTTGCACCCCTGCTTTTCCTCAATAAAGAAATTTTGTTTATTTTTCCTACTTGTTGCATCCTTTTTAGTATTTGCTTTAACTTTGACTTCTGCATTTCCACTTCTTGTACGTGCTTTTGTGTTTTAGCTTGATGTCATTGCATATGTTGGTTGACCACTGTGCTTCAGTGCACAACGGGATGTTTTGCTTTTTAGAGTATGCATTGATGAGAGGAAAAGTAATAGTAATTTAGGTCTTAAATGTATTCTGCCATTTATCTTAAACAACATTTATGCACTGTTATATCAAATCTTGGTGCATTCTTGACTCTGCAGATAACTTGGGCAGAATTCTATTTCTGCATGACCCGTTTCAGATTTCTGTGCTGGAACTGCCTGTGTAACAAAGTATGATGCATGTTTGACTTGAGATAATGTCTACATGATGCTTGGAGATGTGTGTGCAATATGTTCTTTCTAATTCTGTCCTGGTTTTTAAAAAAAAAACTTACTAGTTAGATCTTCAACAAATTGCAGCTGAATTCTTAATTTTTATGGGGGGAATTAAGGATGGCTGGGCAAAGTAAGTGTGTCGTAATTACACTCGTGGGGCATTAATCTCTTGTTCAGTTCAGATTGTGTGAGAGATGGTAGCAGAAGAAAATGGTGCATTCCTTTTCATGATTTCTGCTTTGATTCGAGTTCAAAATTATATTTGAGGTCTGGACTCGTTTATTTTGTGGGACAGTTCAATATTAAAAGAAATCTGATGATCAAAAACTCCACTTGGTAAGAGCTAGTGAGGTCCTAATCTTGTCAAGCCACCCTGCAGGCATTACCTACATTTTGTATTGTAAGCAAAACAACTCATTGTTCACAAAGCTGCCCAGAAAACTAACCAGCTGTAGCTGTATTTCCTTTTGCCTGATACAAGGGACCTTGAACATCAAGCAAGGCAGCAATTAGTCAGGCTGGGCAACCAATAAGAGTGGAGAAAGTGCTCACAGCAAACCTGGAAGTATCTACTAACTTTTAAAATAACATTGAAATAGAAACTTATGTTTTAAATTTATATTATAAAATCATGGAATTTGAAGTAATTGAGTGAAATAGACTCCACAAAATTAGTTTTTCACACACTCCTTTGAACTCAACAGCTCCATGTTTCCTGTACATCTTTGAAACTCACCTGGATTCACTTTCTCAGTCAAAATCTTTTTCCCATTGTCTGTATCAAAAACAAGAGTACACAGTTTTAAGGAGAGAAATAGAAGACTTAAAGGAGATCTTAGTGCAAGTTTTGTTTTAAAACACAGATTGGTTGCTATCTGGACCATGCTGCTGGAGGAGATGGAGGACCAGTAAAGTGCTTGGGTAATTAGGAATGCATATTATTTTTAAATATTGTTATACCTCATCCAGTGCCTGAACTTTTTTCCCCTGGTGTTTTTTTTACACTAAAGTGCATGGTATTCTTGCCCCTTTTTAATTGGCCAATTCCATACTTGATTTTCAATGCTACGTAGGCAAAAAAGGTATCACAGATGACTGAATTTATGCATTTAACTGTGCAAATCGATGTTCCAAAAACTCCTCTGTTGAAACCTTTAGTGTAATGATGCCAAATATGAAGAGCTTCACCATTGTAACAGCAGCAAGATCTGGTCTAGCACTCATTTTGTGCGATCATGACTGAGCAGATCATGTTGTTGCCTCATCTAATATTGTCCTCTAAGTTTATAGAAGTGCCTGCTGTCTGAGTGCACATTTTCTTAAGGAAAAACAGTTAAGTTTTAAGCTGAGCCCTGCTCATTTCCCTGCAATAGGGACCATGTCCTTCTATGTTTTGGCTCTTTGTGTTTGTCTAAATGCTTCATAAGCATAGTAATTGTGTCATCTCCTCTAGCAGCATGGTCCAGATAGCAACCAATCTGTGTTTTAAAACTAAACTTGCCCTAAGATCTCCTTTAAATCTTCTACTTCTCTCCTTAGAACTATGTACTCTTGTTTTTGATACTGCTACAATGGGAAAAAGATTGATTCTGAGAAAGTGAATCCAGGTGAGTTTAAAAGATGTGCAGGAAACACAGAGCTGTTGAGTTCAAAGGAGTGTGAGAGATAAGGACCTGATGAATTTATAACCACTGTTGGAGCAAAGTCCCAGAAAGTTTAAAGGGAGTACAGGAAACATTACCTGGTAAACCCTATGCTGAACCATCTGGATTATTGAACAATCAAGTAGCAGAATATCAGTTTTATTGTAAATTAAATTGGAACTTTCATTATATTTGGAGTTATTTAAATTCATCTCTGGCTGTTTGCCAAGGAGCATTACAATTGGACTTGATTGAGCTGTAATTTAAACTAATAGGTTCAAACTTTGAGTTTCAGGTGCTATTCAATTAATCTGCTGTCAATGTAATTTCTCAAATTGTTTTTAGAACCTAATCTAAAAATAAAAACTAGAGCATCTTTCAGGAAGATGGAACGTACAGAAACAGTTGCCTGTGCAAGTTGTAACTGCTGTAACTAGAAGTGTGAAACTTCTAAAAATAATTAAAACCTTGCTGTGAGTGCCTTTGCTTCATTTTATTAACCAGATGAAATATTTATTTCTATTACAGCCAGAAAATATAGGTCAATGTGCTATGATTAGTAATTAAAAATTTATGCAATGTTCCTTAAGTTTTTCCTTTTGCCCCAAGTGGAAAGGTGAGTCATTTATTCCTGATGACTTGCCTTTCCTAAGTAGATGAATAAAGACTGACAAATTGGACTTTGTTTTGCAACCATGAATACCCATTACAAAAGTCACCTAATGCTAGATTTGCAGATTATACTTGGTTACTGGGGTTGTAACTTGAAAACTTGGTGTACTAAGAGGATTGAACTGGATGAAGAGCATTACTCCCCAGTTGCCACGTATCAAGTTAATTCTGACAGGAAGAATGATTTTAATTATGTGAAATTTGGCAAGAGTGCTCTGTTGTAAAGTAATTCATTGGGGAAAAGGCCTCTATTTAGTTTCAACAGTTTCTCCAATAGCTCTATTTTTAGTGTGGTAACATCTCTCAATGTAACTGTCAAATGTCCTGTGACTTTAACCAGTATTGTAAAAAGTAATCACATTGGCTATTGTTAACACCCCAGCTTTGCAGGTCTTATTTGCTTTGTTCTGAAATGTGAAGTGTTTTTTAATTAGCGGTACTAGATTTTTCACTTTTTTTGTTCTCTGTTTAATTTTATCTACTGTCACTTGCTCCAATACACAACCAAATTGGTAAATTGGTTTATTATTGTAACATGTACTGACGTACAGTGAAAAACTTTTGCTATCCATACAAATCATTTCATCACATCAGTGCACTGAGGTAGTACAAGGGAAAACAATAACACAATGCGAAAGTGTTATAGAGAAAATGCAGTGTAGGCAGATGGTAAGGTGCAAGGCCACGACAAGGTAGATGGTGGGGTCAAGAGTCCATCTTGTCATACTAGGGAACCATTCACTGGTCTTATAACAGTGGGATAGAAGCTGTCCGTGAGCTTGGTGGCACGTGCTTTCAGGCTTTTATATCTTTTCCCTGATGGGAGGGGGAAGAAGAGAATATCCAGGGTTGGTGGGGGTTTTGGCTGCTTTACCGAGGCAGTGAGAAGTATAGACAGTCTATGGAGGGAGACTGGTTTCTGTGATGTGCTGCTGAGCTGTGTCCACAACTCTGCAGTTTCTTGTAGTCTTGGGCAGATCAATTGCCATACTAAGTTGTGATGCATCTGGATAGGATGCTTTCTATGGTGCATCAATAAAAATTATTGAGGGCCCAAGGGGACATGCCAAATTTCTTTAGTCTCCTGAGGAAGTAGAGGCACTGGTGAGCTTTCTTGGCCAGGACACCCAAGTGGTTGGACCAGGACAGGCTATTGATGTTCACTCCTCAGAACTTGAGATCAGGAAGATCAAGAGCTTCATCACCATTGATGTAAGCAGGAGCTTGTGCACTGCTGCACCGCCCCCCCCCCCCCCGAAGTCAATGACCAGCTCTTTTGATTTCCTGACATTGAGAGAGAGATTATCATCTTGACAGCATGCCACTAGGCTCTTTCTCCTTCCTGTACTCTGTAGTTATTTGAAATATGGCCCACTACTATGGTAATGTACCGGTTAACATAACACTATTACAGTGCCAGCGACCCAGGTTCAATTCCGGTCACCATCTGTAAGGAGTTTGTACATTCTCCCTGTGTCTGCGTGGGTTTCCTCCCGGTGCTCCGGTTTCCTCCCACGTTCCAAAGACGTACGGATTAGGAAGTTATGTTGGTGCCGGAAGCGTGGTGACGCTTGCGGGCTACCCCAGAACACTCTACGCAAAAGATGTGTTTCAAAGTACATGTGACTAATCAAGTTATCTTATCTACTGTGGTGTCATCTGCAAACTTGTGGATGGAGTTTGAGCAGAATCTGACCACGCAATCATGTGTATGGGAGTAAAGTAGGGGGTTGAGGGTGCAGCCTTGTAGGGCACCAGCGTTGAGGATAATGGTGGCAGGGGTCTTGCCAGCTATCCTTACTGAGCGGTCTGTTGGTCAGGAAGTCGAGGATCCAGTTGCTGAGGGAGGTGTTGAGTCCCAGGTCTAGGGGTTTGGAGATGAGTTTGCTTGGAATTATAGTATTGACAGCAGAGCTGTAGTCAATAAATAGTAGTCTAACATAGGTGCCTTTACTATTTAGATGCCCCAGAAATGAGTGTAGAGCTAGGGAGATGGCGTCTGCTGTGGACCTGTTTTGGCAGTTGGTGAATTGCAGTGGGTTGAGGTTGTCTGGGAGGTTGGAGTCAATGTGTGTCATGACCAGCCTCTCGAAGCACTTCATGATGGCAGAAGTCAGAGCCACCGAGCGGTAGTCATTAAGGCACGTTATCTTATTTTTCTTGGGTACTGGGATGATGGTGTTTTTCTTAAAGCAAGTGGAAATCTCAGATTGAAGTAGTGAGAGGTTAAAAATGACACTAACCACTCTGTCTTCACTAATCCTGTGTTATCTGGCAATAGATGAAATGCAGAGTGACTAGTTTCATTTGAGCCCACTGACGGCTTGATTGTGGTATTAGGTGAAGTTGGGAACTTGCTGTTGCCGTTTTTGTTTTCATTTTCTGTTTCACAAGTTTCAAATAAATCGCAAGATCTATTGAGCCTTAAAGGTTTCCAGTTCTTTAATATCCTTGGAAAGAAGCAAAATGGTTTATTTTTGGTTTTGGGATAACTGTTGGGCAGAGCCTCAAGTTAAAAGTTGTAGATTCCTGCAGACTTAATGTGACCTTATCCCCTTGCCCTATTATGGTCATGGTTTCCTTGGATTTAATGTGTATCAAAAGTCATTATTAAATTTGAGATTTCAAACCAAGCTACTGAGAAACTTGTGGTACTGAGTTTCTTTGCAAACTATATCCCCTATATAGCTATATACAGAATTTAGCTGGAGTTTTCATTCAGTTGAGAGTAAGGACTTTAAATGGTGGGGGTATTATTACTAAAGAAAAATATGACATGCTGGAAAGATTTGGCATCTTGGGCAGCATCTCTGGAAGTTTGATGTTTTAGCCAAATGGGAATGTTGCTTGGATGTTTCTTATTCTCCCCAGACAAATTACCAAGTGGCAAAATTGTTAAGATATCCAGGTATTTTTGAGTTGGGAATCAAAAAAGGGAAAAATCCATTCTACTCAACTTTCCTACTGTTTTTTAAGTCCTGAGGGGAGAAACAAGGGGAAAACTTATCTCTAAGATTAGATTTTGGAACTCACTACCATGAAGAATTGAAGTATGGTATTTCATGCAGGTACTTTGTGGTATTTATGTATAAAAATATAAATGTGGGACACAAGTTTGAATAGATTGATATTTTTAGAGTTAAGTGTTAGAATGTGGTAGAAATTCTGTATATTTTTATGGCCTTTTGCCATTGCTGGTTTTCAGTTATGGCTGTTTAATAATTTCCTTGCACTTTCACCAACTCAAGTGAAAATTAACTTTTTTGCTGTTCTACTAAAACAGGATCTGAAAATTCAATTTATGCAGTAAAATCTATCAATTTGCAGAATATCTCAGATGGTGAACTGCTGAGGTTCAAGCCAAAGACGATAGATTTTGCTGAGATTTTGTCCTTCAACAACTATGTATCTTGCATCCTCTGTGCATTTATCTTAATTCATTATAGATCTGATACAACTTGGTGTAAGAAGGCAACCCAGTTACTGATCTGTAGCCTGAGTTAAATTTACTGCATATAAACTGTCTTTGTACAAAAGGCTACAAATGCCTGGGTTTCTATTGTTTTCTGTTTGAAGAGTAGCTTTCAAGGGACAAGCCAAACTGGGTGAATAACCAGGTGGTATTAACAAGTGTTGTAGGAGATCTGCAAATGTTAATCATCATCATTGCATTTGGACAATACATATAGTAAAAGTACACTAAGGCCAGTGGAATCAATATTGGTAAGATGACTTTAGGGTAGGGATGAGAGGTAAGCTTTACTAATGTAATTAATGAAATACTATGCAAAGATTTTTGCATTTTCCATGAAGAGCAAAATTATTGGAGGAGATGAATAGGGAAGCTTTCAAATTGTCAAGATTTTGAATAATTTCTATTCCATCTTTTCTGCCCAAGTGCTTGTAGAAATAATTGTTTGTAACAGATTGTTGAGCACTGAAGTATAGTTTTTATTTTTAACTGGAGTGGCAAAGAAGGAACAAGTCTGTAGGCCTAGAAGTGTTTCTGTTTACTAAGGCAAGTAACAAATCTCTCAGCATAGCAGCCTTTATTGAATGCAGTAAACTCTCAATCAGCTGCATCATACAAAAATATATCGAGTCAAACAACATGGTACATAATTCTAATATATTTAGTTCGGTATATACTGAATAGCTTGAACTCAATCACAGTAATGTTAATTTTGGTTGTTTAAGGCTTGAATGCTCATTGAATCTATTCTTAAAAAGGGGTCATTATACCTTATGTGTATGGAGATGTTGTTATTAAACATTATTTCTGTCAATAAGTGGTAAATGACGACTTTAAGGATAAATGTAATGTATTGCATTTTTAATTAAACAGTGAGCGCACAATGGGACTTGATGCCAAATTCACTAAAATGACAGCTGAACTCTTAAGAGTGGCTGTAGCAATGGGAAACTGGAAGGGGCTTTCGTTAGATTGATAAGCCAGGCTGTGGCTTGTCCCGCTGGGAAGATGGGCTGGATTGTGACTCTTTGAAGAAGAGTTCCAGGGTTCACTGTCTTGCCTCCCTGTTCTGCTCATGGTGCATTTCTCTGTCCTACCATTCTCTTCATTGAGCATGAAAATCAGAAGTCTATAGATGTCAGAGATCCGAAATAACACAAAGCTTAACACTTGGAAGGTCACAACTGTGCAGAGAGTAAGAGTGTTAAAGTTTTAGATTAAAGGTCCTTTATCAGAACTTTTATAAGGAAGGTGAGTTCTCAACATTTTCTCATCGCTGATGAATTCTACTCTCAATCCAGGTTATTGGCAAAAAATAGCACCATTACCACTTTGATTTTTATGATGCCATCAAAATTGCTGTTGGCAAGTTTCACTGTTTTACTGCTGTTGAGCTGAAGGGGTTGTTTTTCCATTTACTGTCTTGAACAGCAAGGATAAATTTGGAAAAATGAAACATAAACCTGCTAACTGAACATTCGTTGTATAATTTTACACCGTATCATGGAGAAAAATCGGCCCTTTAAGTTTTTATGCTCTGTCATCTACTTAGATTATAGCCAATTACTCTTTTTGCTGTTATCTATATTACTTGATGACCTTACTCTGATCCGTTGTCTAACATTTATTTGACCCTGTATCCATGGCCTTTTGGGAGTGATCGCTACTATATATATTGGGAAGTCATAATCGTAGTCATACAACATGGAAATAGCCCTTTGGCTCAGAGTCCTTGCCAGCCACTTAGACCAGTCCTACACTAATGCCATTATATTCTCCTCAACTGTCGCCCTCCCTGCCCACCCCTTTTCCAGGTTTTAGTTCATACCTACAGATGAGTGGAAGTTTTAACATGGCCAGTTGAGCTACCAACCCTCGTTCTTGATCAGAATGGCCTAGTTCACTAGTACTGTAACAAATGCACAGTCCTGGCTTTTATTATTTAAGCCTTTTGTTTGCAGTGTAAATGTGCATGATTACAATCAGTATTGCTGTGCCTGAGCTTGACTTGGCATGCTTTTATGTTGGTCCAAGGCTTATGCTGCTGGTATTTGCATCACATTCAAGTATCTTGTTCAGGTGTTTGCAAACTTAAAGTAAACCAGCTGAGATTCCTTTAAACTATTAGTTGGAGACACCAAAATCGGTGAAATATGGCATGTATATTTTCAAGTTTGAGTTCGCTCTGTGAGAGTTTAATGTTGCAGTTGGGAACATGGCCATACTGGGGAAATGTAGTAGTACAAACTGAAATTTGGGTCAAAATTATGATAAATTACAAAAGATGGCTAGATTATAAAGTTGAATTTTTGACCCATTTTTTTGTACTCTATTTCTTAAACTTATAACTTAGCCATAATGTTGCTAAGCTTCTTTTGATTAGTCCTTTGACATGTTTGGAAATAAGTCTTTCTTCACTTTGGGTTGGATAAAACTATCTTATGATTTATTTTAAATAACAGGTGTATACATTTTTGTAGCTGTCCTGCTTATTCACATCCTCCATTGGGTGTTTGGGTTAAAAATGCAAGCTTCCTTATCTGATTGCAGAATTTTTAGCTTGAACTGTGTGTATTGGTTTCAAAACCTCTCACCATAAAGCAGCTGGAGACATGGGGAGGCTGAAAAATAGCAACAACCCTACTGGAGTTATGCAGACACTTCAGCTGACGTTGCTTGGGTCAGCAGTATTCATATATTGACAATTGGTGGAATACTATTTTATATTAATCCACTTCAGTGAAATTGCATGAACCTGATTACTCTGGTATCCTTGCCAATTATTTGGCATGTAGTCACTCTCCTCCCCCTTCTTGCTGCCCCTCCCCCACCCAATTTCTGCAAATGCCACATATTATATCACACATACTAACGATGGGATTTAAGGGTTGTAAAAATGATTCTCATTTGGAAGGGCATTTTGCATTTGACTATCAAGGATCAGGAATTCGACAGCTCTAATTAAATTTTGGTCTCCTTGACAGTGTGCAAATTAAGTCACACCAAAGTAAGCTTGCAATATTTCCTATAATCAGTTTTATTTTACTGATTTGAGCTTGGTAACTAGAGGTGGCAGAATTATCCCATGATGTGATATGGTGTCAAGATTGTGCATTTGCACACTAGCTATTCGTGTGTGAAATAAAGTTCCCACTTCTTTTATAGAATGCAGTTTACAGAATGGTTGATTGCATACATGTAGATAAAACTGTAGAACAACTGCTCTTACCTGGAGTGCTGTTCCTCTTACCACCCTCCCCACCACCATCTTGGCAGTTTCAGCTATTAATCTCCAATACTGGCTTCCTGGCAAGCTGTTACTCTGAACTCTGGCCACTGAGTGAAACCCATTGCACTGTTGATAATTAGCCATCATGTCTATTAACATATTACAAATGGAAATTAATATGCAATGTGTGTGTGGGGGGGGAAGAATAAACAAAAATACTTTAATGCCAATTTAAAGACACCTTTTGGAACTAATCAGAAATGTTAACACCAAGACCATGGTAGTGTAGTGGTTAGCATAATGCTTTACAGCGCCAGCGACCCGGTTTCAAATCCGGCCACTGTAAGGAGTTTGTACGTTCTCCCTGTGTCTGTGTGGGTTTCCTCCGAATGCTCCGGTTTCCTCCCACATTCCAAAGACATGGGTTAGGAAGTTGTGGGCATGCTATGTTGGCGCTGGAAGCGTGGTGACACTTGCGGGCTGCCCCCAGAACACTACGCAAAAATATGTATTTCACTGTGTTTCAATGTACATGTGACTAATAAAGATATCTTAATCATTGGTTTCCTAGCCCAGTCTGCCACACTACTCACCTTACCTTGACATTGCAGACTTCGCCTTGAGGAATGTGTGCATCAGCCTGCCAGAAGTGTATATGACATTATAAAGACAGTGGAGGAGGGGCAGGGGTGGTTAGTTGCTGGGAGATCAAGATCAATTATCTTATCTATTATTGCAGATGTTGGAAATTAAGAGTGATATCAGACAACATCAGTGGTCCATGAAAGAGTTAACTTGTCATTCAGACTCTATTGGTCTCCACTCTATTACAGTCTTCCTCTTTCTCTGCAACTTGAAACCTGTTTAATTTTTAACTTCTAGCTCTGAAAGATCATTGACCTGAAACATTGTTTCTCACCACAGATCACAGAATAGTAGAGGCCCTTCGGCCCATGATGTTGTGCTGACCTGTATAAACCTACTCCAAGATCAATCTAACTCGTCCCTCCTGCACAGCCCATAACCCTCCATTTTTCTTGCATCCATGTGCCTATATAAGCATGTTTTAAGTGTTCCTATTGTGTCAGCCTCTACCACCACCCCCAGCAGTGCATTCCAGGCACCCACCACTCTCTGGGGGGGAGGTGGAGAAACAAACCTACCCATAAACTTTCCTCCACTCACCTTAAACTGATGTCCTCTGGTATTGGCCATTGCCCCCTTGGGGGGAAAAAGGTGCTGGCTGTCCACTAGATCTATGCCTTTCATAATGTTATACACCTCTATCAAGTCGCCTCTCATCCTGTGTCACTTCAAAGAGAAAAGCCCTGGTTCACTCAACCTTTCCGCGTAAGACATATTCTCTAATTCAGACAGCATTCTGGTAAACCTCCTCTGCACCCCCAAAAGCTTCCACATCCTTCCTATAATGAGGCAGCCAGAACTGAACATAATATTCTAAATGTGGTCTAACCAGAGTTTTATGGAGCTGCAACATTACCTTGTGGCTCTTGAACTCAATCCCCTTACTAGTGAAGGCCAGCACACCATATGCTGCCTTAACAACCCTATCAACTTGTGCAGCAACTTTGAGGGATCTATGGACTCTAACCCCAAGATCCTTCTGGTCTTCCACACTGCTTAGAATCCTGCCATTAACCTTGTACTCGGCCTTCAAGTTCGATCTTCCAAAGTGCATCTCTTCACACTTTTGGATGTGCAATATTGCATCTGTTGGACACTAGATGATAAAACATGATGATGCTGGAGGAACTCGACAGGCCAGGCAGCATCCGTGGAGAAAAGCAGGCGGTCAACATTTTGGTTCAGGACTGAAGATAGGAAAAGGGAAAGCCCAATATTTAGGAAGGAAAAGCAGAGCAGTGATAGGTGGACAAGAGAAGAGGTGGGGTGGGCACAGGGTGGTGATGGGTAGATTCAGGTAAGAGACAGTGATAGGCAGGTGCAGGGGAGGAGGAGAGGGCTGATCCACTAGGGGATGGGTCAAAGGTACGGGGAGAGAAGAAAAAAGGTAGAAAGAGCCTAGGAAAGGGGAGAAAAGAAGCCTGGTGGGGGGATTACCTAAAATGGGAGAATTCCATATTCATGCCATTAAGCTGCAAGGTTCCAAGATGGAAAATGAGGTGCTGTTCCTCCAGTTTGTGCTTGGAATTCTCCTGGCAGTGGAGGCTGAGGACCGACGTATCTATGATGGAGGGGGAGTTGAAGTGACTGGCAACGGGAAGATGCAGGTCACGGTTACTTCTCACCAATGTAGAGGAGACCACACTTGGAGCACTGAATGCAGTAGATGATATTAAGGGATGTGCAGGTGAATCTGTCTCACCTGAAAAGACTGTTTGGGGCCCCTGGATGGGGGTGGTAAAGGGGCAGGTGTTGCATTTATGGTGGGGGGGGGACAGTGGAAAGTTCCCAGGGTGGGAGTGAGATGGGGTGGGGAGAGGCGGAAAGGAGTGAACAAGGGTGTTGTGGAAAGAATGGTCCCTGCGAAAGGCAGAAAGGGGTGGGGAGGGAAAGATGTACTCGGTGTTGGGGTCCCATTGGAGATGGCAGAGAATGATGTGTTGGATGTGTAGGCTGATGGGGTGAAATGTGAGGACAAGGGGGACCCTATCCCTATTGGGTCTGCGAGGGGTGGGAGTGAGAGCGGAGCTGTGGGAAATGGCAGAGATATGGGTGCGAGCTCTCGACCACAGTTGGGGGGAAGCCCCGGTTAGAAAAGAAGTTGGACATCTCGGATGTCCTGGAGTGGAAAGCCTCATCATGGGGACAGAGATAGAGAAATTGAGAGAAAGGGATAACATCCTTGCAAGAGACAGTGCCAGGAGCTGTAATCGAGGTAGCTGTGGGCATCATTGGGTTTGTAGATGTTGTCAGTGGATAAGGAATCTCCTGAGATGGAGATGGAAAGATCGAGGAAGGAGAGAGGTGTCAGAAATAGTCCAAGTGAATTGGAGAGCTGGGTGAAAATTAGTGGTGAAATTAATGCTCCATGGATGCTGCCTGGCCTGCTGAGTTCCTCCAGTATCGTTGTATTTTTTATCTAGATTCCAGCATCTGCAGTTCTTTGTTTCTCTCATCTGTAGGACACTGCCTGCTTTACATTGAAAATTTTGACTTTTCTATAATTTTTAAGATTTGTTGATGACCTCATGATCTTGAATGATTGAGAAAGACTGTAATGACGTCTTTTGGCATAACATTGGTATGATGGCTTTTGGCATAACATTGGAATGTCTTTTGATTAATTCTTTGGATAGTGAGCTGGAACTAAGTTGAGACGTCCAGACCCTTCCTGCAAGTTGGTCGTTTGAGTGAGAAAGGAAGAATGTGAAATTTAGTTGTACTCTGAGCATCTGAAAATGCAAAACATCAGTGAACTACTTTTAAGATATAGCCACTTGCCAAGTAGGCAAGCATAGTACATCCTGAGCATGTAGTAAGTAATTATACAGACCTTGGTCTTAATATTGTAAATGTGCATACCTCATTTGTAACTCTTGTATATTATTGCATTGCGCACTCCATTTTTGTACCAAATTATATGTTGTTCGTAGTATCAGTGTGAATCAGTCTCTTGACGCTATTCAAAGTCAGCTAAGCTTTGATTCGGAAAGTTGACGGTGAAAGTTTGGTGTAATACCAATGGTTTTGTTTGGTACTTCCTTCATACCTACATCAGTGCACTGGAGAATTTGAATTTGCACTGCCCTCTGCTGTATTAGCAGAAAATTACCCAACAGTATGGTAATATACAACCAGCAGCTAAATTGTTTGATTCAATGCCTTGCATTGTAATAATTACAAATATGGTATTGCCATCTTTCAGTTACACCTGTCCACTTGTGATGCATGCTTGTTACTTCAAATATAAGGAAAAGTTAACATTAACAAAGCATAAGATGGAGAAATGGTACAAAACATTGACCTTGCACTAATAGCATGTAATGTATTAAGGCTGTACATTAGCATTAATACACTTAATGTATTTTTTAAATCCATTATTTACTCCCATATTAATTGGGGTCCAGCAGCTGCAACTAATGATCAATAAACATGCCCAATAATTTCCTGTAAACTTTCTCTCCATGGTCTTGTGCTTCCTCTGTCAGCTATATGTTTATTTAAACTTAATTAATATGCTCCTCTCAATTTAAGTCGGTCAGGTTTTGGAGGTTCTTGGAAATTAAGCTTTCCTGTTTAGCTGGACTGTTATTTCTGTTCTTGGGACTTGGACGAATATCAACAAAAAGTAGTTTTGGGAATGAATTATAGAGAGAAGGTTTCATTTCTTAAGTATTTATGGCAATCTGACAGCCAGCAGCATTGTTTTTCAATTTGCTTTCTTAATTTGATATTTAACTGAGGGCCTCTCTTTAACTGCTTTTGCACTATCATCTTGGCTGCAGAAGAATAATTGAATAGAAGATTGCCAGATTTGCTTCTGGACAGTTTGGTCACTATGCATTATACTGGTGACACTATGACATCTATCTGTAGTGCAGAGAGGTGGTTCATATTACTGCTGTCCTTGCTGGCAGTCTGAATGAGTCTGACCTCCCCAATTTGGTTTATTAATCTTGGAGTAGTTTGAGTATAACAAGGGATTTCCATTTCAACTTGTCAACTACTCAAACCACAATAATTCTAGCATACGTGGACTCAAACCTTGATTTCTTGGGATGTATCTCCTGGATTTTGGTCATGTGTGTAGTTTCTTGTATGCCACCAGCTCCTTCACTTTTTGGGGGTTTCACCAATACTGTTCTTAAAAAAAAACTGGTATTTTTATACCTAGTTTAAAAAAAAAAGTAGTGCTTGTAACGTTATGGTTTCTGAATAGAATATTTGAAAAGGAATTAATTTTTCTTCACTCAACATCTGAATAGCTCATTTAATTACTCTGGTCCAACATAACCTTAAGTGCATTAGTGTGGTCTGGAATAGAATTACTGGAATTTGAACTATTGTAGAAAATATTACTGAATTGTAGTATTGTAGATTTTCCCTTGTATTTACATAAGCAGTGAATTGATGAAAACTGCAAGAAACGTCGCTTTAAAGCTGAACTTGGTTTTTTTGCCTACCTATTGTAGTTGGTTGAACAACAGAAAGCTTAGATTTAAGCATCTTAACGTATTTAAAGTTGATATATGTTGATTTACTCAACCTTGAATGCTGAACAGAAAACAATCTTGCAGTTAGGTAAAACCAAAATGCAGCCTGACCTGCTGAAGGTTTTCAGCATTTTCAGTTTTTACTTTGGATTTCCAGCATCTACAGTTTTTGATTTACTTGGATTTGAGTAACATTTTTAAGCCCCCAGGACATCCAAAATGCTTATCAGCTAAGCAATTATTTGAGTTTTATTCACTGAAAAGTAACCAAATCATAGTTTTACAGCACCAAAATGGACCATTTTTTAGCCCACCTCGTCCATGCCAACAGTGATGCCGATCTGCACTAATCCCTTTACCTGCATTAGGCCCATTTCCCTCAATACCTTTCCTATCCAAGTACCTGTCTAAGTGCATTTTAAGCATTGTAATTGTGTCTCCCTCCACTGCCACCTCTGACAGTTCATTCCAGATAACTGGCAGCCTGTTCCAGTTAAGGATGTATGAAGAAGAAAACTTGTGAACTGGTTGTTTGGGAAAGGTACAATCAACTCCCAGGAATGTTAGGTTAATAATTTGGGTATTATTTCCTTGTGAAACCTGTAGGTAGCTTCTCGAAGTGCTTTTTTTGGTTATTGCACTCGGGGTAAAGAATGGGAGGGGAGATTCAGATTGAGACTGTATCACAGATGACAAAAGATGCACTTCAATGTTGTATTTTGTGGCCTGTAATCCTGTGGCATGAGTGGCATGTCATGGTGACTTATTGTGGGAAGCTCTTGGATCTTAAAAATCTAAAATTCAAAGTAATATTACTACTTTAAGAACACCGCCCCCCCCCCCAAACTAATTTTGTTTGCTTGTTTTTATTTGTTTAAAACTTTTGTGCTTTGTCATAAATTTCATTATCTTCCTTGTGTAGGATGCAGTCCACCCCACGTAGATACCCACTGGTCCCAGAGGGTTGCTAGTGGACATGGTGTGCTCTTTCTCCAGAGATCCAGTCATGAGTGTAACCCCAGGGACAGATGGTCAGTCGGCTTGGGTGAACTGCTTGACGACCTGCTGCCTGGACCTGTGAATGGCCACTTTGGCTGAGCCCAAGAGCAGAGCGACATGGGAGGTCTCCTGACCAACCTATCCCCCTCCACGGGTTGTGCAAAGATGAGGAGAATGACCCTGAAGTGCAGCCAGAACTTGAGCTGCCCCTTCAGATACTCTGAAGAACTGTAGCCTTGCATATTCTATGTATACATGGAACGTTGACCTGTCCAGGTCACAAAAAAAAATAGGTGGCCTGTGAATTAGCTTAAAATCTGGGTGCATAGGACAGCTCTGTGCATGGCCTTCCACATCAGTTCCCCGATGTAAAGGTATGGGGTGGTGGAGGGAGAGGGAAGAGGGCCTGTATGGTTGCTTTCACATATAGATGGGATCAGCAGGAGCCCCTTTTGTTTCCAAATAGCAGAGTAGATTTCCATGGTGTGCCCACATGGCAAATGAGGGTGAGGATGTGTGTAGGAGCAACCTGTATCGAAAATGCCTCACGCCATGCAAAGGGAACAGGGCAATTCAGTAAGAGGAGGGTTCAAGTTGTGGGACCAGGTCCTCAGGTTTTGAGTTCAGTGAGCAATAATGGCTGAGTGGGGGTCAACCTGGGATTGCCCCACCCTCTTGAACCTCCACAGCACCCCAGTTATGAGGTTACCAGAGGCTTTGGGTACAAGCTTTGGTGTCATGTTGTTCCCTCCTGTGTTTGGTTCTTCCCCACAATTGGCTTCCCTGATAGCCAGAGCACTCTCAGCTGATGGGCAGCATCTGACTGGAGGTGACAGTGTCTCAGA
Organism: Pristis pectinata; assembly: GCF_009764475.1. NCBI lineage: Eukaryota > Metazoa > Chordata > Chondrichthyes > Rhinopristiformes > Pristidae > Pristis > Pristis pectinata. The sequence continues at coordinate 95,324,478 of NC_067410.1, read as the reverse complement.
ATCTTCAAAAACGTCCCGGTAAAACATGGGTAAGTCCCCATACTTACTGATAGAAGCTGTATGTCATCCTGAAGATGGTGCTCCTGGCAAGAGAACTTGTCGTCAGCACACATCCTCTTAGAGGATGTTCTGCATACAAGGATCTGTGTGGTGTCTGAAGGCAGAACCTGAGTATTGACGCACACCTTTGCATGTACTTCAATTTTTGCGCTGAATACGACTCATTGTGGTGATCATTTGCAGGAGTTCGTTCTGTGTACAGGCAGCTCTGTCCACAGTTCACTTGAATGCTGACTTTTAAATATTACTCGCGTGTATACATGTGGGCAGGCACGATAGTGTAGTGGTTAGTGTAACGCTTTACAGCACCAGCGACCTGGGTTCAATTCCGGCCACTGTCTGTAAGGAGTTTGTACGTTCTCCCCGTGTCTGCATGGGTTTCCTTTGGGTGTTCCGGTTTCCTCCCACATTTCAAAGACGTATGGGTTAGGAAGTTGTGGGCATGCTATGTTGGCGCTGGAAGCATGGCGACGCTTGCGGGCTGGCCCCAGAATATTCCATGCAAAAAAGATGCATTTCACGGTTTTTTGATGTACGTGTGACTAATAAAGAAATCTTATACTTCTCAACTCCAGATGATTTTGAATATTATTCATCTTGGCAATCACTTGGCATCAGTTCCCATGTGCATAGGAATCAATCCACTCGGTATGTGTTCCCATGTGCATGGGAATCAATCCACTTGGCAGCTTCCTTGCAAGTTGCTAAGATTTTCCCTGAACTTCTATTTTATGAGAGTCATAACTATGACAGTTTGATTGAAGCAACCCTCTCTCTCCCACTTCTGTTGATTGCACCATTTTTCTATCTTAATCTTGTCTTTTGCTGCAATGGTGCTTTCTCACTTGTGTCAAATATTATGTCCTTTCAAGGGAATGTTGTCTTATTTGGTGCTTTGACCATTATTACCACTAGGTGGATGCATTTGATTCCAGTAATGATTTGGACATTAACATTATCGAAGGCTGAGTTCCACCTAGGTAAACAGCAAGGTCCTTGGAAGCAATGATGTACAGAGGGACCTTGGGGTGCAAGGTCATAATTCCCCAAAAATGGTGACACAGGTGGATAGGGTAGTGAAGTAGGCATTTAGTTTGCATGCCTTCCTAGGCAGGAGTATTGAGTATAAGAGTTGAGACATCATGTTGCAGCAGTACAAGATATTGGCTAGGCCACACTAGGAATATTGTGCATTTCTGGTCACACACTTAAAAGATAGAAAGAGTACAGTAGGGATTCTCCAGGATGTTGCCTGGAATGGAGGGCTTTAGTTACAAGGAGAGATTGGAAACGTTTGGATTGTTCTCACTGGAATGCAGGAGGCTGTGGATTAACCTTGGAGTTATAAAATTGAGAGGTATAGATGGAAAAAGACTATTTAGCCTAAGGGTAGGGGAATCTAAAACTTGAGAACATGGATTTACGGTGAGAGGGGAAACACTTGAAGATCTGAGGAGTTAATAAGTATTTTTACACAGAAGGTGGTGGGGATATGGAACAAGCTGCCAGTGGAGTTGCTAGATGAAGGCACAATCAGTGTTTAAAAATCATTTGGGTAGGAAAAGAATAGAGGGATGTGGGCCAAATGCAGGAAAATGGGATTAGCTTAGAACGGCATCTTGGTCGGCATGGATGAGATGGGCTGAAGGACTCTGACACTGTGGTTATTATATCTCTGGATTTGTAAGCCTGTGGACAATCAGTCCACTGGTTTAGAGAGACTCTTGGTTCATTGCAGTTTGCTGATGAATTTTTTGCCAACATTAGTTATCATGAGTTGTGTTCCTGCTAAATATTTGGTTTGAAGTACTGGAGGAATAAAGGTTCCTACAATGTCTTGAACCACAAACAATTCTTCTATCTATTCCAGTAAATGGTTGAAAGTTCTTGAAATTCTTCTGTATTTCACATTCTTTTTCTGTAAGTATTGTAGTGCTGAGATAACTGGAGAAATATTGTACAAAACAGGCCAAGAAGATAACATGCCTTCTGTTGGCCAAGTGTGCTGACCTTTATAAGAGGGATCATGTGTTTTTAGGGCTTTTCAAGGTCCTATTGAAAATACTTGTTTAGAAATTAGAGTTGTAGTTTTTCTATCCACTTCATGTAATGATGGAATGCTCTTTAAAATAAAAATAAAACATTTTGATATATAGTCATGTCCCTATTTTCTTAACAATACTTGTAAGTAATCATAGTGTGCAAAGCCTATGAAAGGTCCTCTACTTTGAGTGCTTATTTCTGGATTTTTTTTGTATCGTAAGTGCTGTTGTTCATCCCACTATTAGAAAGTTGCTTTCCTGTTTATATTCCAATGCACTTGACAGGAGGAAATCCAGTTCTGAGTAATTTAAGAACACCACAGCATTGATTAGGTTGTTGTTTTTGATGTCTTGAAGTTCCTTTAAACCTCATGCTGATCTAAATTTAATTTGTAATGATTGGAGTAAAAAATCTATTGCAAACATTGAAAGTCTGAAACAAAAACAGAAAATACTGTGAGCACTCGGTTTGTTTCCTCACTTCCAGTTCCAATAAAGGGTCCTTGACTTAAATCATTGATTCTGTTTTGCTCTCCACTGATGCCGCTTCATCAGAGTATTTCTGGTACTTTGTTTTATCCACTGCATTGCCTGTGGACTCTTCATGTTATAGTGATTTAAATTAGTTGGTACATTATCACTCGTGCATTTTGTCACCATTAGGCTTCGTGGAGTACTCGGTCAACCAAAGGACTTGTTCTTGGTGATTTTCTTTTTAAATTAAAGATTAATATGTGCAATTAATCCTTTTTGGTATTGTGGTTTTGGATGTGGAAATGTGTATAATTTGGTGGCAAAGAGTTGATAATTTAGCCATCAGTGTGAAATTTGAACACAGTGCTTTTGCAATCTGCAAGGCTAATGAGGAATAAAATGATTCTTCCAATTTTGTTGTCTGGGTGCAATTGTGGTAACTAACATGTTTGATATTATCCAGGAGGAAAGCATTTGGCATCCTTGCAACTGGACTATATCCACCCCTATGAATACAGAGAATGACATAAGAATTGCAATGCAAGAACTCATTCATGCAGTGAGCTTATTCCACTCATCCTCGCCAAATTAAAGGTGCAGCTTTTGGATCTCTCATGGGGCCCAAATTATGTCTATCTTTTTGGGATATGCAAAGAGTCCTTTTTTTCCTGTCCCGCTCAGGCCCATTCCATCTCGTCTTTTTCCAGTATGTTGATCATTGCATTGGTGCTGCTTCCTGCAGACCTCAAATTTGATTCTTTGCTGCCAATATTCACATGCTCCACTTTTGTCTTGGGTGATAGGTCAGTAATATCAATTATATCCATTGACTCTCACCGCTATCCTGATTATACTTTGCACCCTACTTTCTGTTAGAACTGTTTCATTCTCCAATACTTCCTTCTCCATCATATCTATTCTGATGACAAGGCTTTCTGCATCAGTGCTTCATAGATGTCTGTCTTTTTTCTGAACGTCAGTTTTCCTTCCACAATATTTGACAGGGCTCTTAAACTCATTTCTTCTATTTCCTGCTCTTCTGTTCTCACTGCCTCTCCTAGTTAGAGTAAGCACCTTTCCACTCTACCAGCCTCCACACTCAATGGATCATCCTCTATAATTTCTGCCACCTTTAATGAGTTTTCACTAACAAATACATCTTCCTTGCCTCTTCCTTTTTTAGTCATTTCAACTCCCTACCTACCAACACTTTGGCTTCCAATACTGTTCCAACAAAGCCCACTATAAGCTTGGAACAACACCTCAACTGCATTGTGTGCTGCCGTCCTTGGCAATGAATACTGAATTCAAGGATTTTTAATTACAACCTTTCCTGTTTGTCAGAACTGGCCAGTTCTGATGCAAGACAATCCACCTTAACAATAATATTAATTCCACCTCTACCAACTGCTGTCTCCTGCATCTCAATTCCAGCACTCTCTTCTGTGCCTCAATTGTTTCCTATTTCCATTCCAGTGCAATCACTGTTATTAACAAATGTTCATTTTACTCTCTTGAATGGCACCATCTGGACAACATTAATCTCAAACCCATGCAAGACCTTTTATTCTCTGCACCACTTCCCCTCCATCAATAATCTTCCCTCTGACCTATCTTGACAGGATTGAGCTAGTTTGCTAATTGTGGACAACAAAATGACTGTACCAGGTTGTGGTCAATATTCATGCTTCTGAACATGAGTGGCAGGTATCTTCTAGATGAACTAATTATGAGGGGGCCACAGCAATTCTCCTATTGCCGAAACAGGTCTACAGCGAACGCCATCTCCCTGGCCCTACACTCAGCTCTGGAGCATCTGGACAGTAAAGACACCTACGTTAGACTATTGACTACACTTCTGCCTTCAATACTATAATTCCAAGCAAACTCGTTGTCAAACTCTGAGACTTGGGACTCAACACCTCCATCTGTAAATGGATCCTTGGTTTTCTGACCAACAGACCGCAATCAGTGAGGATAGGCAGCAATACCTCCACCACGATTACTCTCCCCACTGGTGCCCCACAAGGCTGCATCCTTAGCCCTCAACTCCCTATGTACTCATGACTGCGTGGCCAGATTCTGCTCTAACTCCATCTACGAGTTTGCAGATGATACCACTGTAGTAGGCCGTATCTCAAATAACGATGAGTCGGGGTACAGGAAGGAGATAGAGAGCTTAGTGACATGGTGTCATGACAACAACCTTTCCCTCAACGTCAACAAAACAAAAGAACTGGTCATTGGTTTCAGGAAAGGGGGTGGAGTACATGCACCTGTCTAAATCAGTGGTGCTGAGGTCGAGAGGGTTGAGAGCAAGTTCCTAGAAGGAATATCACCAATAGCCTGTCCTGGTCAAATTGCGTAGATGCCATGGCCAAGAGAGCTCACCAGTGCCTCTACTTCCTCAGGAGGCTAAAGAAATTCAGTACGTCCCCTTTGAGACTCACCAACTTTTATCAATGCACCATAGAAAGCATCCGATCTGGATGCATCATGGACGGCTTGGTACGGCAACTGCTCTGCCCACGACTGCAAGAAACTGCAGAGAGTTGTGGACACAGCCCAGCACGTCATGGAAACCAGCTTCTCTTCCATGGATTCTTGTCTTTACCTCTCGCTGCCTTGGTGAAGCAGCCAGCATAAACAAAGACCCCACCCACCCAGGTCATTCTCTCTTCTCTCCCATCAGGCAGAAGATAAGGAGCCTGAGGGCACATACCACCAGGCTCAAGGACAGCTTCTATCCCACTGTGATAAGACAATTGAGCAGTTCCCTTATATGATGAGATGGACTCTTGACCTCACAATCTACCTTGTTGTGACCTTGCACCTTATTGTCTACCTGCACTGCACTTCTTTACTCTGTTCTGTTATTGTTTTTACCTGTACTACCTCAATGCACTCTGTACTAACTCGATGTAACTGCACTGTGTAATGAATTGACCTGTATGATCAGTATGCAAGATAAGCTTTTCACTGTACCTCGGTACAAGTGACAATAATAAACCAATACCAATACAGCAGGAATGTCTGTGAGTCCTGAGAGTTTGAGTAGATCAAAAATTCTGGAAGAATTCAGCCAGTCAAGCAGCATCTGTGGAAGGAGAAACTAGTCAATGTTTCTGTTGGAAAATCCTTCATCAGAACAAAGAAAGCAAGTTGTTTTAAGTCATGGAGAAGGTAGGGGGTGAGAAAAGGGTGGAACGAGGGGAATGTCTGTAATAGGGTGAGATGATGTAGCCATTGAATGGATAGTTAACTCCTATATCTGTGTAATTTGTTGCTAATATTATTAAGTCTGGGTGGTGATGGATTTACGGACAAGAGGACGGGAGCATGAACTGAACACTGCTTTAAGATCAGACGAAGCCACCTTTGCCTGACTTTCAGTAGAATTATTCCCAGAATTCCCCACTGGTATTCTGGAGACCACTGCAGATTGGCAGCTGGTGTGACAATGGTTCTACCAGCTGTGCCCTGACACCATGTCTACAAAAGCAGGAAAGGTACTAATACAGTAATAACTGGCTCCTCAAACTCTTGATCATCTAAAAGGCACAGCCAAACTCTGGAGTACCTGCTACTGTTGTACTAATCAAGGAACAATAACAGTTGCAATGTCTTATCACTTTGTAGTTTGCACCTCTGTCATTTATACACTATCCAGCATATAGCTGCAGCAACTGGCCAGGATTATTTTGACAACACATCTCTTTGAGCTTTGTCATTTTTATTCGCATAAAAGCAAAGTTGAGGAAATTTATCAGGCTGGGAAGATTGGAGATTGTCGCTTGTTTTCACAGTCCTGAAAGCATGGATTTGTTTTTCTTTTTGCTTTGCTGAGATCTTTTGCCTGCTTCCCAATATAGTAGTCTTGTTATGACAATATAGTAGTTATGACAATATAGTACTATATCACAATATAGTAGTCTTGTTATGACATTGATAACTTCCCAGCTTAAAGGCTTTCTGGTTTTCCATTTAAAGCAGTTTATGGTGGTGTCACCTGTCAGGTTTTTAAGTGCAGAGTTTTAGCAGGGAGTATACATCAGGAATCTGGGCCTGGAGCTCCATGCACACTGGAGCATTTTGCATGCGTTCATCTAATGCATAAAAAAGTTTGTGGCATCTAATAGCACCTAATGACCTTCGTGGCTGAATTCCCAATGTGAATTCCTAATACACTAATGTTCCAGCAGCTGTATTCCTAAAATCTATCACATTGTCTTTTGTCTTTCTGAAACTGTACCTATTGGCCTGTGAGTATAATTTCTACCTAGCCATTTGACATGAATCTCTGACAGCAAATAGGGCCACATCTTTGTCTATGCTTGAGATAAAGGGTACACCATAATTGAAACAGGACAGGATCTTGTATCATCGTGCACTTCCTACAAGGTGAGTCTGGATATTAGCAAGGAAACCAGAAATATTTCTCTTCTTAGAATTTACCTCCACACCCAAGACTAATGCCCACTGCTATGGTGAACTGAGGATATTGTATTTTTTGTGATTGTGCTAGTTAGCAAGACTCTGAAACACATTTTCAGGTATGAGCTGATAAGTTGCAAGTAACATTTGTGACAAAAGTACCAGACAATGACCATTTCTAATGAAAGGCTAACAACCTACCCTTCACGTTCAATGGCATTGCTGAGTACCATACCAAGGCCATTCACAGGGGTAGCAGAATACCTTTGACTGGAGAATCACTGGAACAGCCACTATAAATATGGTGCCAATAGGCATGAGTCAGTGGTTGGGTATCTAGCAGTGACTGACTTGGTTCCTGATCCCTCTGGCCCTTTCCGTTGTCTACAAGGTACAAGTCAGGAATATTATGAAACACTTGCCTGGATGAATAGAGTAACAACACTTGAGCTTGATGCCAGCTAAGGTGAAATAGCCTGCTTGATCAACACTATACCCTAAATATTAGTTCCCTTTACAACTGATGTATAGTGGCTCTAGTGTTTAACATGTGCAGCATTTACTTGGTCTTTTCTGTCCATGAAGGACCAGGATTGTTGGTCCATGAGAATACAACCTCCCCTAAGCTTTCCCACCATTCTGACTCGGAAATGCATCTCCATTGGGGTGAGATTTGCACCATGTAGACGCAACAGTAACTTCATCAAAATGACTGTAGCAGTTAAAGAAGGGGCTCACCACTACCTTAAGGATCTTTAGGAATGCCCTCGTCAGTGAATAATGCCAAACCATGAATAAAGCTTTTCTTTAAAAAAAACTCTCAATTGAGTGGGTTTACAGCAGTAAGTGTTTTTCTGAAACGGTGGTTTGCTTTGTGATTTCAGTTTGCGTAATCTAGGATATCAGTCTAATGCTAAATTTGGGTTATGTTAATATTGTGTCTGATAATACTGGACTGGACCTGTGCTCATTTCGTGCCGAGCTGGGGTGGATGCTGACAGCCTAACTTGCTAGCCTGCACCCTTAAATCCAGTGGCAAGGTCAGAAAGCTGTCTAGATTGCAGGCAGTTTAGTGCTGGTGCATGCCCAAGCTTTGTTTTGCTTAGAATGATCCAGCACAGAAATGAGTCCTTTGGCCCACCAAGTCTGCACTGACCATCAACCACCCATTTATACTAAACCTATATTCTATCAACTTCCCCCAGGTTCTACTGTAAACCTACACCAGGGGCAATTTGCAGTAGCCAGTTAACCTACTGATCTGCAAATCTTTGGGATATGGTAGAGAACACACACGTTCACAGGGAGAGCATGCGAACTCTGCATAGATAATCGGTCGGCGCTGTGAGGCAGTGACTCGACTAGTTGTGCCATTGTGCTCACATGATGGTCTTTGGCAGAAGGCAAAACTGACACTGATTTTTGTCAACTTCATTTTTGTGTTCAAGAATTGAACAGAAATAATTAGGACTATAAGTAAAACAATTAAAAAAATAAAATAACTTCCCTCTGCTTTTATCCCCTAACCTACAAGTGTGGAATATTGATTGTGTTCAGATCTCACCCAGTTGCTGTAAGCTCTCACAAAACTGGCCCCTGCTGTTGAACTCCACTGGAGTCCTCCCACCCTTGCCAAATCTTGCCTATCCAATGTGTATGCCAATCTTGGACTAACTTCAGTTTGAATGGCTGAATGCCAACAGTTCAGTTAGGCACCATTGGACACCACCAGTATCATTCTGCTTAAGAGTTCAAGCTTTGTTAAGAGTTTGAGTTCAAACCATTCAAAGAATTATCTTTTTGATTTGAATCACTTCAGTTCACTTTGTGTATTGGTATTTGGACTAGTGCAGTAGAATGAGGTTTTCATTAATTAGAGAATGTAACAATTAACAAGAATGACCACTTGCATTAAACATAAACAGCTAGGGAAAGAGGTTGCTGTTGGCTTGAGACAGTGGCACCTTTGCTTTAGGATTGTAGATCAAAGCAATCCCAGATCTTGAACATTAAAGCTAGATTGCAGTACCGAGATCAAAGATTCATAGATATCTGTATTAGTCACGTACGTCGAAACACACAGTGAAATACATCTTTTGCGGGCTGCCCCCAGAACACTATGCAAGTGTCGCCACGCTTCCAGCGCCAACGTAGCATGCTCACAACTTCCTAACCTGTATGTCTTTGGAATGTGGGAGGAAACCAGAGCACCTGGAGGAAACCCACGCAGACATGGGGAGACCGTACAAACTACTTACAAACAGTGGCCGGATTTGAACCCTGGTTGCTGACACTGTAAAGCATTATGCTAACCACTACACTACTGTGCCTGCCCCAAGGGAGAGAAGGAAAGGGACAGCACATGAATATGCCTTTTGGCCCACCAAATCTGTGCCGAACATCAACCACCCATTTACATTAATTCCATTTTTTATGCTTCTCAGTCTCATCAACTCCTCCTAGATTCTACCACTCACCTACACACTAGGGATAGGCACGGCAGTGTAGTGGTTAGCGTAACGTTATTACAGCGCCAGCAACCCGGGTTCAATTCCGGCCGCTGTCTGTAAGGAATTTGTATGTTCGCCCCATGTCTGCGTGGGTTTCCTCCCACATTCCAAAAACGTACGGGTTAGGAAGTTGTGGGCATGCTACGTTGGCACTGGAAACGTGGTGACACATGTAGGCTGCCCCCAGAACACTACGCAAAAGATGCATTTCACTGTGCGTTTCGATGTACGGGTGACTAATAAAGATATCTCATCTAATTTACAGTGGTCAGTTAACCTACAAGTTATTGTAATATTATCCTTTTCAGATGTTAAACTTCTGACCAGCTGTAAAGCAATCTCTTTAAAGTAATTGCTTAATTTATGAATGACTGCGGTGAGGCCATTGATTCATTGGGATATGTTTTCAGTTGATTAAACTAATTTTTGCTTGAACATTATCATGCAAAAAATGGGGATATGGGATTGCTGTAAGAGCCAGCATAGACTCAGTGGGTCAAATGGTCATCTCCTGTGTCATGAGAAAATATGGAAATATGAAGAAGTGCATAATCTTTGAAGTTTGCAAAAACTTTGCTTGATCACAGTTAACAATGGCTTTTTAGGCTATTATTTCTGTCGCCGTCTGCACATCCTTTGATTCCGATTGGATTGTGGTGGTGTGTTGAGATTGGCTGGTTGATTCACTTGTTGCACTACTGGGGGCTGAATAGTTTAGTATTTGAATCAGTGGTAGCCTCCTGTTTCATCATTTAAGATGCAGCCCCTAAGTTTTTCTGTGTTCCTGGACAGCTGAATGGGAAGTCCTCTGAGTGAAAAGTAATAGAAGAGGATTGAGGAATGGTGGTGGGGTGCTGAAATCAAAGCAGAAAATGTCAGGAATATTTAGCATATTGGATGGTATCTATGGAAAGAAATGGTTGAAGTTTAAGGTCAGAGACCTTTACCAAAACAGTTTCATTTTCTGAGGAAAACCAGTAAATAACTTAAGAATCCTTCAACCTGAGGAAAAACAAGTTGGCTGTTCTAGAAAAATCCATACTAATTTATAGCTGAACTTCGCTGTTTCCCTTCTCGTCCCATTATTGTTTTTTCAAATGTGGGAAATAATTTATAATTTAAAAAAACTAATAAAGTAGCAGAATTCAATAAACATATTTTGGCACTGCATTTTAGCAATTTGCTCAAAAACATTAAAGGATGTGCAGGATGCATTTATTGGCCATTTGTGGTTTTAAAATAATTGTATGTAGTGCATTTCATGACCTCAGGATATCCCAAAGTGCTTTCCTGGAATGCTAGCTGGAGCATGCATGGTGCAGTACTTTGGCAACCTTCTTATTTCGGAAGATAAACCTGCTGAAGATAACTTTTTTCTTCCAAATATTGCTATTTCTTTTCTGAATGTGGTATCTTGTTAAACTTTCTGAAAATTTCTTTTAAAAGATTTTATTTTTAATATTTCATTTTCCAGCCAGTGCTGTGCTCTGTACATCACAGTTCTAGCATTTTCTTTCCCCTACCAACCATCCCCATTAATCCCTTTTTATCTGCACTCTTCCAAACAGATCCATTTTGATTTTAAAAAAAAGCATTCATCACTAACAGCATTTGTCACCTGGATAGTCTTGGTTTCCACCCAGTGAAAGGTTCTTCCCTTTGTCCTCTTTACCCTTGTCCTGCTCCCACTGCAATTTTAAAACATGCTTATTTTCTTTGGCATGAAACATCAACTGTTTCTCACTGTAGGTGGTGCCTGAACATCTGAGTATCTCCAGCAATTGGAATTGGTTTATTATTGTCACATGTACAGAGATACAGAGGAAAACTGTTTTGAATGCCATTCATATGGATCATTTCATTACAAAAGTGCTTTGAGGTAGTCCAAGGGAAAACAATAACAGTGCAGAAGTGCTTTACAGTTAGAGAAAGTGAAGGCAAATAATAATGTGCAGGGCCATAAGGAGTTAGATTGAGGTCAAGAGTCCATCTTTCTGTACTAGAGGACTGTTCAATAGTCTTATAACAAAGTGATAGAAGCTGCCCTTGAGCCTGGTGGAATGTGCTTTCTAGCTTTTGTACCTTCTGCCAGATGGAAGGGGAAGAAGAGAGAATGTCTGGGGTGGGTGGGGTCTTTGATTATGTATTATACCGATGGAAGGGAGGCTGATTTCCTTGCTGTGCTGAGCTGAGCTGTGTCCAATACTCTGCAGTTTGTGGTCTCGGGCAGAGCAGTTGCCATACCAAGCCATGATGCATCCAGATAGGACACTTTCTATGGTGCATTGGCCATGTCACCTGCTTGGTTGGACCAGGATAGGCTGTTGATGGTGATCACTCCTGGGGACTTGAAGCCGTCAACCCTCTCGACCTCAGCACTGTTGATGTGTACACCACCCCCTTCCTGAAGTTAATGACCAGCTTTTTTATTTTGTTGACATTGAGGGAAAGGTTGTTGTCATGACACCATGCTACTGAGCTCTCGATCTCCTTCCTGTACTCCAAATCATCATTATTTGAGATATTTCCCACCACAGTGGTGTCGTCTGCAAACTTGTAGATGGAGTTAAAGCAAAATCTGGCCACACAGTCGTGATTGTAGAGGGAGTAAAGTAGGGGGCTGAGGACACAGCCTCATGGGGCACCAGTGTTGAGGCTAATAACGGCAGAGATGTTGCTGCCCATCCTTACTGAATGTGGTCAGTTGGTTAGGAAGTCAAGGATCCACTTGCAAAGGGAGGTGTTCAGTGTCAGGTCTAGGAGTTTGGAGATGAGTTTGCTTGGAATTATAGTATTGAAAGTGGAGCTATAGTCAATAAACAATAGTCTAACATGGGTGTCTTTACTGTCCAGATGCTCCAGAGATGAGTGTAGGGCCAACGAGATGGCATCCGCCATGTCCTGTACCTGTTTTGGCTGTAGGTGAATTTCTATTTCCGATTTCTAGCATCTGTATTTCTTGCTTTTCAATTACTGAAAATACACTTCAAACTAATGGATCATTGCAAGTACTATAGGTTATAAATTACACTCCGTAATTTAATATTTAGAAAGCAACTTGTAGTGAATAAAACCCCTTGATTTCTTTTATTTATGAATAGTTGTAAAATTATTGAATGGGAAGCTTGGCCATGTAAAGTGACGGTTAGAGGATTGTGTAGCTAATGTGCAAGTTGTAAACGTGCTGGTGTTTCTGTTAACCACGATAAGGATTCTTGATTTTGTAATTACGAGAAGACCTGCTGCACACTAAGACGAGGAGTAAATGGCACTTTGTTGAAGTGTTTTTTTTCCATATACTGGCCATTAGTGCATTTCTGTTGCCTTATTATTCAGAAAGATTGTGATCAAAGATGAGCCAGACCAAACCTGTGTGGGTTTCGTCATTAAAACGAAGACCAAGGGAGGTGAATTATTATTCACGATATTGGAGGTCTGGCAAATAAAAGAGCTAAGAATGGGTGTGAAAGATCTTTGAGAGGGGGATAATGGTAAACAATGGCTGACTGCCAAGTTGTCCTGACCCTGGGCAGCTAAAAGGTCACCTGGGCTCTCTAGTGGCTCTGGTATTTTTGACCACTAGAGATGGTGAAATCAATAGTGTACTATTAAAGACCTTGTAAGGGAAGGTCATCACCAGGGTTCTCTTTCACTGCCTCACCCGTGGAGCTATCAGCGAATGTTGGTATAGATTCCTTTCATTTGGACACAATGAACAAGAGTAGTGCAGGTAGCAGCACTGGCTATTTTGTGGCCTTCTTTATAACCTCGCTCATAACCTTTTGACTTTGTCAGATGAAAGGGTCTGTTTAGCACCCTCAAATTTGGCTGCCTGCAGGAATTTGTCATCTCGTGTTTGCTTCATCATGGCATGCAAACTGTGGTATTAATGAACGATTCCACTATAAATCTAATCTCGGTGAAGACTTGTCAAGCAAGGCTATATCATCGCACCAACACAATTTTCAATCTTACTGGCTGCAGTGCTGAACTTCACCTTGTTACGGACTCAGTGAAAGTCCCTTTAAGATAGAGAGTGTATGTGTATGTGTGTGTGGGGCGTGCTTACGTCAATAGAAGATAAAGGACGTAATGACGTTGTTGAAGAAGTCAGAAGAAGAAGGAGAAGGGAGAGAGACACCAGCCTGCTAGTTTTCTCTATCAATGGATGAGAAACAATAACTGTGTCTGCCACTGAAATCCATGTATGGAAGTTGGAAGTAATCTGGTGGAGTTCACTTTATTGCTGACCTGTAGAAGGAAACAGGTATTTGTGTGGATGACCACGATTCGGATGCTTTTCGGGGTGAGGAAGTCACTACCGAGTAAACACTGAAGTATCGTTTGGGTTCCATCGTGGAACATTTGGATCTCGTATTTACTCTCACTATGTTTCTCTACGTCTACGTCTTATCTTCAGACAACGGTGGTTGTTGAAGAAGCCTTTGCTCATGTTTCACCTTGTGGCTTGCGGAACTGAACTTTAAGAACCATTTCAGAACTTGGAGTTTGGGACTTTGTCACACACACACACACACACACACACAAAGAGTTTAGTTTTGGGGTTAACATTCAAGATTTAACATTTTTGAATTCTAACATACTAACATTTTTACTTTTATTTTACGTATTATCATAAGTAGTGATTAATAAAATAGTTTTTAACACTGAATCATGCTCAGTGTGGTTCTTTTGTTGCTGGTTCGTGACAACCTCCAAAAGGGTGAAGCTGATCTACAGGAGTAATGAGAAAAATTTGACCTCCATACCATAATCGCAACACCCCACCCTCTCCCACATTGCTGTAGTTGAGCTCCAGTACGTAGTTGTTCGTGTGTGTGTTTTCAGAGGTTCTGGTCCAAGTCATTGGTCTTAAAAGGTCACTAAAACATGTGAGAGGATGATCCTTAGACTAGATATTCACAAAACAAGTGTTCTCTAACAACCTGTCCCCATTGTACACCACCAGCCTCTGACAATGAAAGTACTCAAGGAGACTGAAAAATGTGTGTCACTTCCCATATCTTGGGAGCCACTGCTTGACAACTGGACACAGATGATGAAATTCACCATTGCCTTCAGTAAGCTAATACAGCCTTTGGCCTTCTAAAGTGTTTGAAGGTTAAGATATGAAATCGGGCACACAGCTCGTCGTCTGCCAGGAGCTGTGATTCCTGCCAATCTCTCCGTTTCTGAGAAACGGGCTGTTTATACCATGTATTTCCATAGAACTGGAGAAATACCACAGGTTACTTTCACAAAGTGCTCCAAATCTGCTGACAAATGAACCCCTGTCACTATTTTCACCCTGTCCAATACGGAGTCCTTTTGGGCAAGTCGAGTCATTCACGTGTCTGATACCAGACTTCTGGCACACTGTCATGGGAAGAGATCACTATATAGAGGAAGAGATTCAAGGATGTTCTTAAAGTTTGCTTGGAAAAAGTGCAAGGTTCCTGGCTGGTTCCTGGCTCATTGATGCTCAAGGCAGAGGAGGCAGCACTGATTATCTCGAATCCTTGTGTCAGGAGCATGTGTCCAGTGTCAATGGTAAAAGGAATGCGCCACCTCCCCAAACTCTTCATCCGTCTGCCCTATCATGAATCACTTGTGACAGTTTATGGGATGTGCATAATTTGAAATAAAAACAAAATGCTGGAGACACTCTGGTCAGACAGCATCTGTGGAAAGAGAAACTTAACAAAGGGTCTTCAACATTAACTTTGTTTCTCTTTCCAGATGCTGCCTGATCTGCTGAATGCTTTCAGTACTTTTTATTTGAGAACACAGTTTAAAAACTGGGAGGACCAAAGGGGCGAGCAGTCTGATGAGCTCATCTGTGTCCAATGGGTACAAGCTATTTGTCATGAATGGAATGTTGTACTTGGATCTTCATCTTTTCTACAGACTTCTGGTTGCTGCTCATTATATCTTCTCCCAAGAACTGCTCCATATTTGCAGTTCATAATATATTGAGTGTGTTCAAACATTGCCGAATATATTCACAAATTGTAATTGCTTAAACACTGTCAGAATTAAGTCATCAGAAAAATCAAGAAAACAATATTTTAAAATTCACTAAACCTTTTTTAACAGAGTATTTTCTGAGGAAATGATTGGAAAATAGCCATCTGGCCTACTGAGTCTATGCCGACTCCAAGCAGAACAGTCCCGTTAGCTCCATTTTCATTTTATCACCCTGTAACCCTGCAATTTGATTTTCCTTGCACGCCTATTAACTCCCTATTGATCTTTTTTTCAGCACTTGCCTACACTAAAGAATAATTTACAGTAGCTAATTAACCTACCAGCACATTTTCAGGATGAGGAGGAACCAGAGCACTTGGAGAGAACCTACATAGTCACAGGAAGAATGTGCAGACTCTACACAGACAGCACACTAGGTCGGGATCAACCTGGATCCCTGGATTTTTGAGGCAGCAGCACTAATTACTGTGTCACCATTGGATAATTCACAGTTAAGCTGGCATGTCATTTCCTCAAAAGTTGATTTTAACCTAAATTCAAGGTGGTTGCTTTTAATTGTTGTAGTGGTAGACATTGGCCATTTGGAAGGTATTGAAGTCTTAAGTGAAACTTGTAGATAAACATTTGCAACTATGGTGCAGCAACAGAGCACTGAGAAAGTTGGATTGGATGCTGCTCAAGTGGTCCATTGTTTCATGGGGTTGGTGAGCTGCTTGAATGTTGTTGGAATTGCACTCTGTGTGCCTGTATGAGTATATTCCATCATGCTCCTGAATTATGGCTTGTAGATAGTGGAACAACTTGAGATCAGGATATGGACATAATGCTAAAGAAGACCCAAATTAACTTGCTGTTATACCATGGTATTTGTCCAGCTAGCCCACATACACCCATTGAAGATGATGGTGGTGGGATCTTGTTTTAACAAGATGAGGAGATGGTTGGACTTATTGTAGGTGGTCATTGTCTGAGACTATTTTGGCATGAATTTTATCTCCAGTCTGAATGTTGTCTTTTTTACTGCATGTAGGCACAGAATGAATCATTACTTAACAGAGCTGTGAATATTTTGCAATTATAAGCAACTTTCCTCAGTTCAGAGCTTATGGTAGATGATGGTCATGAAAGGTGGTTGGGTGAGAACACGAGGATCTCACCCTCTTGGACCCCAAATGATAGTCCTCCAGAAATCACAACCATCCTCCTTTTGTGTGAGGTTTGACTTGAACTGGAGAGTTCTTTCAATTACTATCTTTTTTCTTACACTACCCCCCCCATTGAACCTGTTGTAACTTAGAATGTGACATCAGAGCCATAGATGTAACAGATCTTCGTCCAATAGAAGCAGACACACAGAGGAGACCTAGTGGTAGAACTGCCTGACCTCAGAAGTACATTGTATCTGATCTCGTGTAAAAACTCAATTTAAAGAGTTGCAATGCACAGTTTACTGCAATATTTTCAGTGTGAGCATATGTTCCTTAGAGTTTCCCATTTACAATGGGAGCACATCTTAATGACAAGTCGGTCAAACAAGAATAGAAAATGCGAGGAAAACTCAGCAAGTCGAGCAGCATCTGTGGAAAGAGGAACTGTCAACACGTTGGGAGTTTGACCCTTCATCAGAGCACAAAGGTCGCAGACCTAAAAACGGTCAACGATGAATAACAGGCAATGGGAGTAGAGTGCGACCCTGGAGCTCTGACGAAGGATCACAGACCCAAAACAACATCGATCATTTCTCTGTCTGCAGATGCTACCTGATTTGCTGAGTTTTTCCACATATTCTGTTTTTGTTTCAGACTTCCAGCATTTGCAGTTTTCTTTTGAGACAAGGTAGTTCCCATCAATATTCTCAAAGCTTCTGATGATAAAACCTAGACATCCAAATGTCCTTTTTATCATGATATTGTGAGGGATGGCTCTCTGGATACACAAATACTCTGAGTATCATTAATGGAACACATATGACCATGATCATGTTTCAATGTGCAAGGTGGCAAAATAGACCGTCTGAAACCTTGATCTCATTCTGTGACTTTCAGTGTAGTTCAACTAAGATAGCTTTAGCCTTATCTGCATTTTGGCCAATGCATGGGAGAATGTCTTGTCATGAGTTTTCAAAGCATTTCTCAGTTGGCCTCCTGATATGAACCTGTACTCTTCACACAACTGTTTACACAGCTTGTCTTGTAATTTCAAAACCAGCTACTGCTTGCATGTTACATTTGAAAGCAATTTAAAGGTTGCTTCTTGTCTTAAAGCCAACTATATCTTGCACTTTAAACTTTCTGGCAATGATTTCTATTCTTTACAACCCTTGCCCCTTGTGCGGTGCTACCTTGACAGAGAAAGCTTCAAGTATAATTAGAGACCAGTGAACCTAAGTTGTGGAGGGAAAAAACTCTTGAATAAATCAGCATTGAAAGAGTTCTAATTAATCGAGGGCAGTTTGGAGAAGGCTGCATCTGTGTGAGTTGGTTGAGAATAATGAGGCAACTTGAGTAGGTTGTGCTTGTGGCGACCCACCTTCGACACAAGCGAACCGGCTCTGAAGTCGGCGGACAGGCCAGCGACAAAATGGTGCTGGGCCTTCTTCAACAGCGAGGGGAGAAAGCTTGTGCGTGGGAAGAGGTTCGGTTGGCGCACCTCTGATGTCATCGCCACGTGTTGAGCGCGGGAACTTAACTGCTTAAAAGCCAGCGCGGCAAGATTCGAATAGACTAGTCTCGAGTTCAACCCACCGACTACGCGTTGTTATTCCTAGCTCAGTGCGTAGCCCATCGCTACATGCTTTTAATATGGGACATGTGAATTGCAGTGTGGAGGTCGATAAAATCTACAATAGGAAGGCAATGGGACATGCCCACAAAGTAAAAGAAGCTAAGCCAATGTAATACTCGAGCAGCACATTACACAAAGAAGCATAATTTGATTTTAACTGCTACTTTGATTCATTTTGGCTCATCCTATCAGTGATATCCCCATCCCTCCCCACCTTCTCTGTCACGGAAAACTGACTTGTTTTCTCTCTTTTCCCAGTTCAGGAAAAGTGTTTTTGACTGGAAATGTTACTTGTTTCTCTTTCCGCAGATGCTATCTGATTTGCAGAGTTTTTTTGAGCATCTTTTGTTTTTAATTTCAGTTTTCCAGCATATGCATTTTTTTATTTTCATCAGTTAGGGGATGTTTGAAATTAATTGTTAGAGTGATTAGATGGGAGTTGGGAAGCTCATCTGAAGAGAATTGGGGATACTTCATAAAAGGATGGTGGAGGCAGAAAGTTTCGTCACATTTTAACAATTATCTGAATCAGCCCTTAAAGATTTGCAAGAGTATAGAAGGAAACCTGGGAAATGGGAATAATCTAAGTAGCACCTTTTATAAGCCAGTATGGATATACAGTGGCATGCAAGAGTTTGGGCACCCCTGGTCAAAATTTCTGTTACTGTGAATAGTTAAGTGAGTAGAAGATGAACTGATCTCCAAAAGTCATAAAGTTAAAGATGAAACATTTTTTTTCAACATTTTAGGCAAGATTAGTGTATTATTTTTATTTTGTACAATTTTAGAGTGGAAAAAAGGAAAGGAGCGCCATGCAAAAGTTTGGGCACCCCAAGACATTTGAACTCTCAGATAACTTTTACCGAGGTCTCAGACCTTCATTAGCTTGTTAGGGCCATGGCTTGTTCACAGTCATCGTTAGGAAAGGCCAGGTGATGTAAATTTCAAAGCTTTATAAATACCCTGACTCCTTAAACCTTGTCCCAACAATCAACAGCCATGGGCTCCTCTAAGCAGCTGCCTAGCGCTCTGAAGATTAAAATAAATGATGCCCACAAAGCAGGAGAAGGCTATAAGAAGATAGCAAAGCGTTTTCAGGTAGCCGTTTCCTCAGTTCATAATGTAATTAAGAAATGGCAGTTAACAGGAATGATGGAGGTCTAGGTCTGGAAGACCAAGAAAACTTTCCGAGAGAACTGCTCGTAGGATTGCTAGAAAGGCAAATCAAAACCCCCGTTTGACTGCAAAAGACCTTCAGGAAGATTTAGCAGACTCTGGAATGGTGGTGCACTGTTCTGCTGTGCAGTGACACCTGCACAAATATGACCTTCATGGAAGAGTCATCAGAAGAAAACCTTTCCTGCGTCCTCACCACAAAATTCAGCGTCAGAAGTTTGCAAACAATCCTGATGCATTTTGGAAACAAGTCCTATGGACTGATGAAGTTAAAATAGAACTTTTTGGCCGCAGTGAGCAAAGGTATGTTTGGAGGAAAAAAAGGTGCAGAATTTCATGAAAAGAACACCTCTCCAACTGTTAAGCACGGGGGTGGATCGATCATGCTTTGGGCTTGTGTTGCAGCCAGTGGCACAGGGAACATTTCACTGGTAGAGGGAAGAATGAATTCAATTAAATACCAGCGAATTCTGGAAAGCAAACATCACACAGTCTGTAAAAAAAAAACTGAAGCTGAAAAGAGGATGGCTTCTACAACAGGATAACGATCCTAAATACACCTCAAGAGGCACAAGCTGAAGGTTTTGCCATGGCCCTCAGTCCCCTGGCCTAAGCATCATTGAAAATCTGTGGATAGACCTCAAAAGAACAGTGCATGCAAGATGGCCCAAGAATCTCTCAGAACTAGAAGCCTTTTGCAAGGACAAATGGGCAAAAATCCCCCAAACAAGAACTGAAAGACTCTTAGCTGGCAACAGAAAGCATTTACAAGCTGTGATTCTTGCCAAAGGGGGTGTTACTAAGTACTGACCACGCAGGGTGCCCAAACTTTTGTTTTGGGCCCTTTTCCTTTTTTGTTATTTTGAAACTGTAAAAGATGGAAATAAAAAAGTAATCTTGCTTAAAATATTAAAGAAATGTGTCATCTTTAACTTTATGCCTTTTGGAAATCAGGTCACCTTTTACTCGCTTAGCTATTCACAATAACATAAATTTTGACCAGGGGTGCCCAAACTTTTGCATGCCACTGTATAAGTCTGAATGGTATCCCCGTGTAATAAATTTCTTTGACTCGGTTTGAGCTAAGGTTGTAATGAGGCTGAGAACTTTAATTCTAGCTGGATCTATATTGGGTGTCAGTGATAGGTTATTGGAGAGCAAGTACTGTTTAATAGCATCAATAACATCACTTTGAGACTAGACTGTGTGCAGAAATTGACCAGATTGCATTTGTCCTTTTTGCCGGAAAGACCCAGCTTGGTCATTTTCTACATTGTTGGGTAGATGCTAATTTTATAACGGCAGTGAGAAAGCTTGGCTGGAGGTGCAGTTGGGTCTGTTGCACGAGTTTTTAATATTTCAGCTAGGACTGTTGTTGACTTCACCTGGAGTGTGCTTTAGATTGTGTGTGCTTTAGATTGTGTGTGCTTGATATTAAATAAAGGCTTTCTTGTGTTATATTATGGGTAACTTGGGAGATGACTCTGTATTCACTTGGCTGTCCTTCAAAATGGATCCAAACACTGTACTAGTGTTGGGCTGGGAGGTTGATCTTTTACTACTCAACTATCTACTTTTATTCAGGACTAGATATGTGGCAGGACAGCAGACTTTGATAAGATCTCTACATAGTGGGATTGCTTAGCTCTACCCACATACTGTTTCCATTATTTGTCATGTTTTATCAGGTTGTTACCTTGGGTGTGCCTGGTTATGCTCTACCACACATGTCATTGAACTAGGTTGATCTCCCATATTGTTCATAATGACAGTGAGGAAAATATATATCCAAGCCTACAGGTCAAGGTGGAATACAATTTTATTCCCACAACCCCTGAATACTCTATTTTTGAGTTGCTAAATCTGTCTGGAACCTAATCCATTTAATATAGTAATGGTATCACACTTCTTCAGTGTGAAGACTGAATTTAATCTGATTTATGTGGTAGTCACTCTAATCAATGGCAGATACCAGTCTACCATTCCAATATGTGAGTTCAAGGTCCAGTTCTTGTGTGTTGTGCTCACCATTGCCTCAAATCCAGGTTTGCTGCTGAATCTTTCAGGCTACTTTATACACTGTTGTGATGGAACCACTGTTTTGTGCTGGACTTAATTGTACTCCTGGATGGGGACTGAGAGTGATAGGTGATGACTGTGTTTAATCTGACGGCATGAGACTTTGTAACCTCTGGAGTCAATTTTGAAGATTCCAACAGATGGTTTCTCCTGACTGTATGCAATGTGTAATCACCTCTGGTAACTTAATTGTTAGGCCCAATGATCCTGGGACCACTCAGCATCACAAATGCTTTTGGCACCAGTGTGTCATTAGAAATTAACCAGGTTTTAATTTGTTACACAGTTGGGCTGTGCCAATCATTGATGCCAAAATAAATGTTGCTGTTTAATTAGAACGCTGGAGACCAGTGTTGATGATATGACTGATGGTGGCACTAGGGATGTGAATGAGGTGGGTTGAAGTCTCTGTCACTTCTACTGCCTGTTTATCTACCCTGCCACTGACTCACCTATTTAATCAGTTCTTGATCCAGTGCTCCTCTGACTGGTCTCACATCCTCAACTTTATAATTGTCCATTAGTTTAAACTTTGGTGCCCACATCCAGAGATGTGATCATTCTTCATCAGGTCCTGATGAAGGGTCTTGGCCCGAAACGTCAACTATCTATTCCCCTCCATAGATGCTGCCTGACCTGCTGAGTTCTTCCAGCATTTTGTGTGTATTGCTCCAGATTCCAGCATCTGCAGAATCTCCTTGTCTATGTGATCATTCTTGATTTCTGGCTTTGTTGAAGTATTTTAGTTTCCATTTCTCCAATGCAGAGAAGTAAGTTTCTCATTTTCATACCTAAACACCCCCATGATCTCTCCTCTCCAACCTTTAGTTCTGTTAGTTATTGTTTCTTCATCTGGCTAAGCCCCATGCTATTAAATTGCATGATTATTCCATGACACTATCTCATAAACATTCATGATGAACTCTTTTTGACCATATTTTGATGACAAATTCTTGCATTGGTTCCACATCATTTGGAAGTGTTCTATGATGAGGTTATTTGTGAGAATGTGCATGCATATGACTGGTTCTAAAACTGTTAGAGGTGTGTTCTTTCCATGATGCACGTCTTTATCTTTAATTTCCTCTCTATTTTCCCATTCCCTTTTCAGGAGTTTCCATATTTTTCACATTACAAAAGCTGTCAAGCTAGGAGCACAAAACTGATTCAGTAAGCAAAGAAGGACCATACTGGGGTCATTATCAGACATGTCTGAAGAAATCAAATCGGCAGATCAATTTGTGAATAGTGTTTGGAAATTTAAAAAAAACTTTGGAGGTGGCTCATAAACATCCCCATTCTCAGTGACAGCAGACCCTTGCACATGAGTGCAAAATCAAGACTGAAGTATTTATAATTATTTTCATCCAGAAGATGCAGTGTTTTCTGCTTGTGACCTACATCCTCACCACTGAGGCATGTCAGGAGTGGATGAGCTGTCTTTCTACTCATAACAGAATCTGGTGTTCAGCTAATTTGATTGGGTCTGTGAGATGTCAAGAAACTGCTGACTGTACTGGATACTGTAAAGGCTGAGGGGCTCCAGGACCATCACATTTACAGTGATGAAGACTTGTGTTGAGCCTGTACAACCTGTTCCACTGCAAATGGAGTACTGGGACCTACCTGACAACTTTCCACTTTATTCTGGTTCTTGCTTACAAATTAGATAGATATCTTTATTAGTCACATGTACATGGAAACACACAGTGAAATACACCTTTTGCGTGGCGTGTTCTGGGGGCAGCCCGCAAGGGTCGCCATGCTTCCGGCGCCAATATAGCATGCCCACAACTTCCTAACCTGTACATCTTTGGAATGTGGGAGGAAACCGGAACACCCAGAGGAAACCCACGCAGACACGGGGAGACCTTACTGACGGTGGCCGGAATCGAACCCAGGTCGCTAGCGCTGTAATAGCTTTATGCTAACCTCTACACTACCGTGCCTCCTGATGAAGAACAGTCAGATGTGGGATAAGAAGTGACAAATCATTAGCATTATACAAATGACAGGCAATGACAATCCCACACCCTCTCTGCAACTTAAAATTAACCAGTTTTATCACTTTCCTCATACTTTGGCCTGAAACATTTGACTCCATTTTTCTTTCCACAGTTGCTGCCTTTGGTTATCTGGCATTTTCTGTTGTTAAGAGTTGGACTACCTTGCCCCAACATTAAACAGTAAATACCGTCATTGAATGCATACTCATGCAAAGTTGATCATGCAGTACCTAACTCGCTCTACCTATCTGCCCGAGTCCCAAACACTATTACGCTTGGGGCCATTCATAAGCATCTTCGCTGCTTTTGCTCCTATTCGTTTTGTGCACTTTGACCAATATCCCTTTTAACTGTGTTTTACCAGGTGCTTTATACTTTTGAGGCAAACAAAGGGACACAACTCTCATCCCAGTGCAAACACAGCTTTATTCACACACACACACACACACACACACACACACACACACACACACACACACACACACACACACACACACACACACACACACACACACACACACACACACACACACACACACACACACACACACACACACAGAGTTTACCATGCAATGCTTGTGCTAACTATCCCAATCACCATGCATTATGTTTGGGCAGTCACAGGTGACTTCCCTGAGTTCCTGGACTCCAGGGTTCTCTCCACTTCACGAAGGTTGGTTTCCTGCCTTGGGTAGTGCTGGTGCTATCTTCGCTCCCTTAGTTGGGGCCCTCAGAGTTGGCCTCCTTTGGCTGCTGTCGAGGTTCTTCACTGCTGGCTGCCAGGACAGAATTATTGTTACCCTGGCTTGCTGATGGGGGTTAGTTATACTGCTGCTGTAGCCTCCCAGAAATTTCTCTCTGCTTGGTCAATTGGTTGGCAAGCTGGGAGGGCCATTTCTAGTCACTTCCAAGGATAATTGGTTTGGGGGAAGGTTTGAATGCAACTCTCCAATTAAGGTGGAGGCAGGAAACTGAGGCTCCATTCCTTCCGCTTCTCTGTTGTTTCTCTTCTCCTGGACTGATACTTGGGTACCATTTTTCAATGGGCCAGGATTGTGGTCATTAACATCTATTCTTGCCATACTATCACTGCCTGTGAGTTCAGACTGAATATCTGACCCAGCTAGCTTTGTGGATTGGAGCTTGGCTGACCTTCCCATGATTCCCAGCTCCCTGCTTGGCCGTACTGTGGTCTGGGGTCACCCTTGACTAGAGCCTTAATTGGACCAGCCACCCAATTAGTATGGCTATCAGAGCAGTTTGACACTCTGTTTTCTGCTAGTGACCTACATCCTAAGGTAAGACGCACAGTGAAATGCATCTTTTGCATAGAGTGTTCTGGGGGCAGCCCGCAAGTGTCGCCACACTTCTGGCGCCAACATAGCATGCGCACAGCTCCTAACCCAAGACATTAACAAGGCATGTCAGGAGTGTAATGGAATGTATTCTATTTTCCTGGATGAATGCAGCTCCCAAAACCACACTTTCTCCCCCTTTTTATTTCCCAAACATGCCTCACAACTGGCTTTAAGACCATTCGTTGTTTTGGGAATTTGGGTGTATTTCTTTACAAAACAGTTGTGTATATTTGTGCAAGTATGCATTTCAGGTTTGTGATCAGGTGGTTTGTCATCTGAAAGCGGTTCAAAGTGACTTGACATTATTCAAAAATCAAATCTTTCTGTGGTGAAATTGTCTTTCCTATACTGACTGTTTGGCATTAAAATCTTAAATGGTCTTTCTCTGAGGAAACTGTGTCCTGTCCCTTTGGACTTTGTGATTGCCTCGGTAACTGTTCATGTGAGCCCTTAACCTATCATTTTGTGTAGTCCCGTGGTGTCCCAATTCACCCTACCAATTTGTGTCAAACTGGTTGCTTTGCATATAAACACATTAATTTCTTGTGGCATTGCTTTGAGTTGATGCCAAGTTGCTACTATTTAACATTTAGTTTAAGAATGTGAGAGTCTATTTTAACGTATAGCTCCAGCATAGTGCATCAAACTCTAGCTTTTGCAGAGAATATTATGTACTTTTTTTATTTTGTGAGTAATAAATTACTATTTGGGTTTTATAAACAGAATATAAATGTTCAATTTCCTTTGGAACAGTTTATTTTGATTCTGTTTGAAGCTTAAGGAAATTTTAAAGGTTACTGGAAGTTTTCTATATGCATGCACTTGCAATTACCTAGCTTTTGGTTCACCCTTCTAACACCTTCAGTCTCAAAGTTAATTAATAATTTCAAAGCTCTGCGAAATAAAACTACAGAATTACAATACCACTTCTAGTTGAGTTTAAATGACCCTCCTTGCATTATGAATAACCATAGTACTAAGCTAAAATGTAGTGTTTAAAATCATGAGGGTCATAAGGTGAATGCACTTGGTCTTTTTCCCAGGGTTGGGGAATCAAGAACAAGAGGGCATAGGTCTAAGGTGAGAGGGGAAAGATTTAGTAGGAACTTGCGGGGCAACTTTTAATAACATGAGGGTGGTATTTATGTAGAGTGAGTTGCCAGAGGAAGTGGTTGAGTCAGGTACAATGACAACTTTTGAAAGGCAGTTGGACAGGTACATGGATAGGAATTGTTTAGAAGGTTATGGGCCAAATACTGGCAAATGGGACCAACTTGGATGGGCATCTTGGTCGACGTGGACCAGTTCTGCCGAAGGGCCTGTTTCCATGTTGTATGACTCTGACTTGAATGCAGTACTCCAATTCCATTTGTTGTAGCTGCTGCCTTCTGTAGGAATCATTTATGAAGCAATTCATGTGCAATTAAAACTGATGTTACACTGGAAAACTGCTAGATGAATATTCCCAATTTTGCCACCTCTGGTTTCCATCAATTAAAATTCCCTGCAACTCTCATGTAGCCGCTCTTTTTATAAACAAAAGTAACTATCTTTTCCAGAACCTGTCACAAACAGATTCTGCTAAGCACCTATTCCATTCCTGTCTCAGAAATGCACTAGGCTTTTAAGTTTTGTTTTTGACTCTTCAGTGAGCTTTGGTCAAACATCTGCATCGTCGTTGTGACTAACCATTCCATTGTTAATGTAACCCATCTCAGCTCATCTGCTCAAACTCTCATCCATGCCTTTGTTATCTCTAGTCTTGACTATTCCAAAGCACTCTTGGCTGATCTTCCTTGTCCTCTATTGCACATAAGAGATCATCCAAAGCTGCCCGGCTCCTGTTAAAATTAACCTTAACCCTTTATTTTTTTACTTTTGCTAGTTCTCTGTTGACCAGTGCTTCCGTTTTAAAAGTTGTCCTCAAATTCTTTCCTGGTATCTCCCTGCCTTGTCTCTTTGGTCCTTGTTTGCCCATAAACCTAAGATATCTACCTTCAGATGCCAAGGCGTTGAGTGGAATTTGTAATAAATCTCTTGCTTGTCTACCTCTTTCCTCCTCTAAGGTAACTCTTAAAAACCTTGCCCTTTGCTTAAGCTTTTGGTCATCCACCCCAAAGTTCTTGAGGGATTGTTTTTTTTTTATAGAGTCCCTTTTAAGAGCTTTAGGATGTTTTGCTATATTGAAGGTTATTGGAATGGTCAAGTTATAATGGCTATCAAGGTGATATGCAGATATTCATTAGAAAGGTGCGATAGAGACAAGATGAGTGAATTACCATGCTTTTTATAGTGTTTCATATTTTCACATGAAAAGAGGCTATTCAGCCTATCGTCAGTGCTGCCTCTCAGAGCAATGCCTTCAACCTCCATATTTCCGTGACACTGATTCTCTCTCTCTCATTCTTATTAGCTCTCTGTACTAGGGTCAATTTACAGTAGCCAGTTAACCAAGCAGCACAGCTTTGGGATTGGGAAGAAACTGCAGCACCTGTTGCCTCACAGAGGAACCCACTGCTTATCCAGGTAGAATTCTGTTATGACTCAAAACCATAATCTGTTTCCTAAAGGGTGTAATTTAATCTGTTATAATGAAGGTCACAATGTATCTTGAGTTCTTAAAAAAATTGTTTTGGATCATTCCAATCGATAACAGTTAAACTGTGCAACATCAAGGGAGCCAAAAGTGCCAATCACTTCTACAGAGCAGCACAACATGTTTGTAGCACATTTGGATCGGAGTAACCCAAGGGCCATTAGCATCTACACAGTTATTGCTTCACCAGGCAACGGTCCAACAAACACACTTACTGAGAGTGTAAATTCTGAGCCCTCTGATATGCATGAACAACAAGGCCATTCACATTGATGTGCAGCCTGTGTTAATGAGTTCGGTGCAAATTACTGAAAGGGCAAAATTTCAGTGTCATTTCTGGGGAAGTGTAAGGCTGGTCATTCTCTTTCCATTCTGGCTGTACATGGCTTCACTAAGTACATAACTCCAGAGTGTATGTGCTGTTTGGTGGAGAAAGGGGCATCTGGTGGTAGTTAAGTAGAAGTGGAATGGATTGAATTAATTCAGATGAATCAGTTCATTTAGTTGATCAGCATCTTTTGAACCCACCTGTTATAAGATTTGTGTGCAATGAATTACTTAAATATGACTGCTTTATTCAAAAGGCAGTATTTCACTTTCTTACCTTCACCTCTCCCCTTATCCAATAATATGTTGCTGTATTAGCAATAGCCACAGAAAAATTGACCTGAACTGCTTTATTTGTCAAAACATCAGTTGATTCAGTGATGCATATCACAAAAAAGGATTTTGTTAATATGGGGCACTTTTAAAGAATATATTAAAGTTTAAAAATAACCATGCTAGACTAAATGTAATAACCACCCTCTGCTTGCTTGTCAGGTCACTGCTTGTGTAATCTGTTCAGCCATGGGAAAATGATGTGGGCGACAGGTCACGTGTGCTAGCTTGCGTTGTCCGACACAAGGCAGTGTGATTTGATTGGCCGGTTCTGGGATGGTAGTGATGAGACAGGTTTGAGGATTGCATAAAGACGACTGGAAAAATTACCCAAGGGTTTGATCAGGCTTGCACTGTCACAGCAGAGTGCTTATAATAATAGGACCCCTTAGGTTTAAAAGCTGTGCAGTACAACCCCCA
The DNA here is from genome assembly GCF_009764475.1 of Pristis pectinata. Taxonomy (NCBI): domain Eukaryota; kingdom Metazoa; phylum Chordata; class Chondrichthyes; order Rhinopristiformes; family Pristidae; genus Pristis; species Pristis pectinata. Next base: position 95,295,891 of record NC_067410.1, on the reverse strand, counting down.
CTGTTAATCACATTGCTGCACATTTTCTGGTATCATTCTTTTAAGTCAGATGAATATAAACAGCTCTTATTTGTGGGGTTAGGCAGTGACAATTAGCAACCTAAAATATGATTTTTTTTAAGAAAATAGCAAAAATCTTACAGTATTGTCAGTATTTTCACTTAATCTGTGCTGTGGGTTTTCAATGATCAATAAAATTGCTCTGCTTTCTTAGTTCTGATTATGTTGTTTCACCAGATTCTTGCAGCTTCAGTGATCCTAACATGAAAGTACCTTGCAGGGATGCTGTCGGGTTCATGTCTGTCAGGGCATGTAATGAGTTTCTCACTGCAACAAGCTACCCCTCCCCCTGACAGCACCCCCCCCCCCCCTTGCAAACCAGCATACCATGCTTTTGTGTCTTTGCTGTATTTGCTGCTTATCCTATGGAGGAGATGGCATTAGTTGCACTGCAGCAGGTGGAGCTGCTGCAGTGTGTTCAGCTCATCTGACTCTGGCATTCAGACCCCCTCAGAGACCCTTGGCCTTGGAGAAATTGCTCCTTGGCAGGAATGTGCTCCTTGGAAATGAGGACGGCCAAATGATGGCAGGTTTACTGTGGAAATTTTAAATAGTGTAAATCTGTGTCGGAAGGTGAACAGGAGTTGTGTTGGGGGGGTGGGGATGAGAGGAGGGGGTAGAGAGAATAAAAGTACTGTAAGGAATGCAATGCAAGTCCATCAAGGAGCTTTCAAAAGTGAAGATGCCATAGAAGTGGAGTAGAAACTGAGAGGCTCCAAGCCGTTGCTTGCTGAGCCGTTCAGTCTCTCTGTAATTTATCATTGATTAGCCTGGAATTAACATGTCTCCTAGCATCAAAAACTTGGATTGTTTCTCACCAATGCTGTGTCACTGTAAAGTGGCGTGTACCAACAATACTATATCATTGATGTTTGGATGTAAGGTGGGTTGAAATGACGTTCCTGCATGTATATTTTGAAAATACAGTGAGAATCACTGGTGCATTCGTAAGCCTTTTTAAGTGTGCGCAAACTGATGTCAATATTAGGACTGTAGATTAAAAAGCCTTCTCTTAAATGATGCTGAGATTACATACTGCATTTCAATCAATGGGAGATAAGTGAACTCGGCTGTTTAGCTCTAGCACCTAACAAACTATTGTATGTAAAGTGAGATGCACGGAAACTGCTGCTCTTCGTTATGAGAATCCTATTAAAACGTGCCATGATATTGATGCTTAATGCTGTTAGAATTTGGTACTTGTGAAAGTCTGTCTGAGCAGCAGTGTTTTTCATTTTCGATACAGGATTTTATTTGTACAGCATTTACAGCAGTGAAGAGGGCATGGTCTTTTGACATTTTTATGTCTTGTTTGGCTGTTGATCTGATTTTTAAAAGAAATTGTGGCATTTTTAGTTTGGTATTGTAAAATGGTTGGATTCTTTGAAATTCATTCATAGAATTTAGAGCAAAACTGGAGCAAATGCTGATATTGAATATTTTTCATCTAGTTATGCTTTTGGGTTCGAATTGAAGTTCAGCTAAAAATGCTGTAGCTACAAGATGTTCTGTTCGGATGTTAGCTAAATAAGAGAAATTTTTTTTAAGAGTGAGGTTAAATTTATTTTCAGCTGTAAGCGTAAAATTTGCGCGACTAATGTTGTAGCCACCCATTGATTACACCTTACCACTGAAAATAATCCATTTTGAAATGCAGCTCATTTGAAATGTATTTGTTCCAGTGCATATTGGTTAAAAAAAAGAATCATTTTGGCATGAAAATTCTGTGTATTTTAAACATTCATGGGCTTTCCCTGGGTACTCCCATCAACTGTCTTGCTATGGGAATGTTTTTCTGGGGATTTGTAGTGTGTATTTAAGATCTTTGTCCAAATGAGCCAAAACTTCTTTTGATCCTATGGTCTGCCATCCCTTCATTTTGCTACAGAACTCAGTTTATGGGTAGCTGTAGCACCTGTGGGTGTTTTTCAGATCTGGAGGGTAATTTTGTAAAAGGACTTATAGACATTCTGGAGCCGAGAAAAGGTGAAATAATGCTTTAAAGTAACATCACTGTTATGTCATGGTGGGCTGATGGATATGATCAATCAAGCTAAGCAAAATGTGCCCAGTTCTGGAGCCAAGCTAATATTTTGGAATTGATTGAAATAACCATATGTGACTAGTAGAGTATCTTGGATTGGTCGAACTCCCATTCATTAGGCATAAATATCTTGTATGACCTTTGACTCCTTTGTTCTTCACAATTTGGCTGTATGAAAACATTTAGCTTTTAAGATTTGTGGATCCAATTTATATTTTGCAGTTAACAAAACTTCTGCCTGCCTGGAATAATTGGAACAACCTTTTAAATGGCCTTTGGTTAACTTGATGTCCCTAATCCAGCTCCTCAGATCTTCCTCATTTTGTTCGGATATGTTTTCATGCTTGTTTGTGGCTCTTTAATAAACCAGCAAAGCACTTAATTTGTGAGCTGAGTGTAAATTGACAGTAAAAGATAACACAGCTGAGCCCGTGACTGCTTTTGACTGAAATTGTATTTGTGTAGCACACTTCACAACTTTAATGACAGTTTAGGTATTGTACAAATTAGTCAGTGTCGTGTTATAGGGAAACACAGTAACAACTTTCCACATAGCTATTTCCTACAAGTGGCAGTTGTTTTTGGAGGTGCCCATCAAGAATAATATATTGACCAAGACATCTCAGTGCATCTGAAAGTAGGCACCTGTGACAGTGTGGCTCTCTGTTCTGCATTGTGTCAACTTCGATGATTTTTTTTCAAGCCTGCAGATGTCTTTTCTAACAGACCACTGGATTGCAGTCTTGAGTTTTATCCTTCCAGCCCAAGTTTGGTTTGGCTGATTGCAGGGCTTATTCTCTCTGCAGGCCCTGTTGAAAGTTAATAACGTGAGAGCAAATAAAATGACACATTTTGATTTGTGTGGCTTTGTGTGGTGCAGATCTCCATTGAGCTGGGTTAAGTTCTTGATTGAGGGTGAAAATGTAAATAAAATTAGCCATTTAAGGAGACGAGCAAAAATATTATTTTCTGGTGGAAACAAGTGATGAAGAGAGAATTAAAAGCTAGTGGACTAACACATGAGATTCTTGAAAATGTACTCACAATAGTATGAGCATTTAGTATATCCGCTAAAGTTTGCTACTTTAATTGAAACTGAGGATTGAATGTATCTGCCAAGAAAAGAAATCTATAACCAATTTGGCAATATTATATTTGTTTTCAGATGTAGTTTAAAGATAAAAACTGAAAATGCCAGAAATATTCAGCAGGTTAGGCAGCATTTGTAGAGAAACGGTTAACATCTCAGGTTGCTAACTTTTCGCCTGACCTGAAAGGTTGTGAAGTGTCACCAATCTGACATGTTAACTCTTCTTTCTACTGATGTTATCTGACGTTATTGAATATACCCAGCATTTTCGGTTGTTTCAGATTTTCAGCACCTGCAGTTGTTTGCCTTAAAAGCTGCTTGCCTTTGTGTTGCTTATTCCATAATTCCTGAAAGTGTGGTTTGTTTCATGAACGTAACATTTTATAATTAGTCCCATTAGTTTTTGTTGATTTCAAGCATATCTAGCCTTCCAAGATTTTTTCCCTTGTGAAAACTGGGAGAACTAAATCTGTGGTTTTGAACATCAGCAACCACTGCAGAGGTTGGTAGGTTAGTATTTGATCTACCAAGAAATAATTCTAATGTCTATTGGTTATATCAATCAATTATTTATATAAATTTTGTCTCTCATTGGGAAGTTTTAATGTTTAATGCAGTTTTGCTATTGGTTGCGTGTGATGCCATTAATTTCAAAATTTGTGTGGCTGCAGTTTGTGCATGTAAGTAATCGTGAACATAATGTATTATCCTGGCATTTTGTCAAAGACCCGTCCAGGAACTTTTGTAAGTAAAGCTTAGAAGCAGGTTGAAGATGCACTGTATGTGAACTCAAACCTGTGAGAACTGCCTGTTAGTCAGGACATTATGAAATATTTGAAACTTCCAAGTACTCACCTGTAAGTAGTAGGATTTGAACACTAAGCTGTGCTGCAACTAGAAAATTTGCAGTGACTTTATCTTGCAAGCAGAATGTTTTGGGGGGGGTGGGGAGCGGTGGAAGGATGGAATAAACTTTGCCTATCATGTTGCGTGTTTGTCTGTGCTTTTCTCCTCCAGAATTGTCATGGCATATAGTCTTTAGCTTTGGTCTGTTGTAAAGACAAAAGTACCTTCAACTTGCTTTTGAAATTAATCAGACATGGATATATCTCTTCTATCCCCACCCTCCTACCTTTTCATTTTACTAAGCCCCTTACTGCTAGGCCTTTCACTTGATGACCACTGGTAATGCAGTTTGCTATAAGTAACTATTATGTTGTTGTTGGGAAACCTTCAGAAGGTCTGCAGTCGTTCAAGAAGGCAGCTCGCCACCACCTTCGCAGACAAATGAAGACTGGCAATAAATGTTGGCCTTGTCTGTGACATCCACGTCCCGTATATAAACCTCCCTTTACGCTTTTCCCATTTGTATGCTGTATGCACATTACTGTTAGTCAAGTGAAAGCCAATAATATTTCAGAAACCAGTTGGTTGTGAAATCTATCTCTGAGCATCCTGTGATAGTTCTAAGGCATTCCATGAATGCATGTTTCTTTCAGTGCTATTAACTTTGGTACCTTATAATTCAGCATTATAGCTTAGAATCTCAAATGTTCTGATTAGAAATTGGAAGGTTTAGATTCCCTCGCATTTATTAAGTGTTGTTCAAATCCGCAGAATGAAATTACCTCAAATATCGCCATTCTTCAGTATGCATTCAACAGGGTACTTGAAATGGCAGAGATAAATGACCTGTGTTTTGATGATGTTTGTGGAGGAATGACTGTTGGCCAGGATTTTGGAAAAACATTTCTTCAAAGATTCTAAGGGGCTTTTGTTCGCCCTAATCAGTAGATGGGGTTTTCGTTGGCCGTAATGCACAGTATCAGAGCTTTAAGGTGTGCATTGCTGGAAGAGCGGTGGGATTAGGTTGAGCAATCTAAAAAATAGAATCCTGCAGATAGTGGAAATCTGACATAAAACACAAATAGAAAATACTCAAGTCACACAGTATCACTGGGGAGAGAATTAATGCTTTAGGTTGATGACCTTGTGTCAGAACACTTCAGTTCAGTGAGAATATCACTGAATATCCTTTGTGCTGATGACCTTGATGGTTCATAATGTGCCTCTTGCCACAGTGGTTCAAAATGCCACTTTGCTGGGATAACGTAAAACAAATGAAACTGCCCAATTACTCATTTGTCCTACTATTAAGAAGGTTGATATTTGCAATGGGAATTATCCAAATGGAATAACCAGAGTTGCTGTGAAAAGGGCTATGTGTGGTGCTCTTTCAATGTACTTAATGTTGCAGAACCAATAACCCTGATGCCTTTTCTAATAATCTGGAGAATTTAGTTCAGATCCCCTTTTTGCCACAGGAAATTCCAGTTAATGAATTTGGAATGTATATCCAACATCAGTGATCGTGACCACGACATTACAAGACTATACTAAAATAATTACAAAACAGTGTCTGTGGAAAGAGAAACAGTTATCATTTTAACATTTTTATTTCAGATTTTCAAGTGTTTGTAGTTTTTTTGGATTTTTACAAGGCTGTCTGGTTCAGCAATTTCTTTTTGGGGAAGGGATCTGCCACACTTGTGTGGTCTGAGCTGTGTATCAATACACGACAATGTGGTTGACTATTAAGTGACTTCTGCAATGACATAGCAAGCCACTCTGTTCAAGGGCAGTTGAAGGATGGACAACTAATGCTGCTAATATTGCCAGTGATGCTCATATTGAAGGGAATAAATATCTATAAAAGATGTCATAGTTTTGACATTCAGCACTGAGATGAGATGCCTTTCCTTAAAAGTTCCTGAATCTTTACAATGCTGTGTCCAGAATGAAGGTTTGTTCAGTATATGTAAGACTTTAAATAATAAGGGAATACAAAGATTTGAGTTTGGGGCAGAAAAGTGAATTGAAGTACAAATTTATAATCCTTTGAATGCTGGAAGTGGAGGGCTTTCTGGCCTGCTCCTGCTGTTTTGTAAATCATAAAAGAAATGTAAAAAAAAAAGGGAACTTAGTGAAAATTAATGTGAGTAGGATCTGTTGTCCAAGTTGTGTATACCAGTTATAAATGGGAATGAGTTTTTTTTTGTTTAAGAGCATCTATTTGCATTGAGAAAATGTCAGTATTCGTTTTAGAGGGATTGCTAAATGCTATAAGCACCATTGTTTTGAGCAATTTTCATCTTTCCGCTCCCCTTGTCTGGTGTATTTCTGTCCTTTGAATTCTATCAAGTCTGTCCTTTATGTTAGGTAATCTCACTATTCAATAAGAATTTTGTGAAGAGTGTGGACAAAAGCATTTTAACGTGACATGGAAATCAATACAGATGAAAATTTATGCCTTGGTGGAATGCTTGACACTGTTGATGGTTGTGGATAAGAAAACCATGACTAGCATGCTGATGCTTTTGTACACCACTTGTTAGATTGCTGTATCAATGTTAATGCACATGAATTGCATGTAAATTGATTTTTACTGTCTTGTAACTTTCAATATTGTGACCAGTTAGGTTTTATTTTGCTTTAATATTTAAATCTCTTCCATGCTGCAGGTTGGAGGATTTGGGTTTAAATGCCAACCTTGTTTGGTATCTCCTCAAGCTTTTTCTGAGTATAGATTTCATCTTTATACTACTTTGGTGCTGCAGAATTTTGACTAGCTTGTTTTGATTGATTACTACTTTATCCTAATGATTTGAAGACTTAAGACAACTACCAAGTAACGCAAAAATAAAAATGCTGGAGGAACTACGCGGGTCAAGCAGCATCTGTAGAGGGAAATGGACAGTCGATGTTTTGGGTCAAGACCCTTCATCTGTTCAGTGGGTAGCGAGAGGGGAAGAAAACACTGATTGGAAGACTATTTCTGGTTGTTGTAGATCCATCAGCCACAGGATATAGCAGCAAGATTTTCTCTACACGTTTGTCCTAGGTTGAATCATCTTTCCTGGTTTTAGTTGATGACCATGCTTCTATTGTAAGGTCAGAAGTGTGGATGTTTGCGAATTGCGCAATGTATGCCTTGAGAAAACTAAATAGTCCATTCCAACAAGCAGCAAGGACTAGGCAACATTTAGGCATTGACTGATAAGTGGCAAGTAACAGTCAATGCCAGGCAATGACCAACTCAATCATGAATATCTGACCATTTTGTGTTCATGGCATTACCATTGCTAAATCAACCACCATTAGTATCCTGGAGGTCACCATTGGCCAGAAATCCAGCTGAACCTGCCAAGTATATATAGTGGTTATGAAAGCCTGTCAGAGGCAGCGCATCCTTGCAATGCTCAAAGTATTTGCAACCACCAGCACATCTTTGGGATCTGGGAGAAAACTGGAGCCTCAGGGAGTGGGGTGGGGGGGGGGGGGTGGTGGTAATCCACACGGTCACAGAGAATAAGCAAATCCCATGCAGGCAGCACCTAAGAGAATGGAATCTGGGTTGCTTCGAGCAGTGAGACAGCACCAATACCTGCTGCATCACACTGCTGCCTCGACGATGCACAAGTTGGAGTGCTTAATTAGCACTAAGCATTAACTCCTCAGACCACAGTGGATCTGTTGTGTACTTGCAAGCGAATGCATTAATATTACTTGCCTCTCCTGACCTGTGGCCCCTGGACCTCTATCATTCAGGACAAAATCTGCTTGCATCACCTCCAGGTTCCTCTAAAGTCACACATGATGCTTATTTGGAAACGTATTGCCATCTAAATTCTGAAGCTTTCCCTCCAACAGCAGGATAGGAGTTTCTTCAGAAGGACTGCAGTGGTTTAAGAAAGTGGCTTCTGATCACCACCTTGAAGACAGGGCTGGTACAATGAATGGCATAGCAAGTACATGCTGTTGTCTCACATCTCCAGCAGCCCAAGCTTGATCCTGACCTTCGGTGCTATGTGGAGTTTGCACATCTTTCCTATGGCAATGTGGTTTCCCTCTGGTGTTCCAACTACCTCATACATTCTAAGGTCGTGCTTGTTGGCAGGTTGATTGACTGCTGTAAATTTCCCCTAGTATAGGTGGATGGTAGGAGAATTAGGGGTAATTAATTGGCATGTGAGAGAATAAGTAGGGGGATGCTGTTGATAGGATTGCTCTGCGAGTCGACATACACTTGATGGTATCCTGTTGTAAAACATACTGGTCTTGCCAGTGAATCCTCTACCTGTTCATGAATAAAAAAAATATTCAGTGATCACTTGTGATATTTTCAGGTCATCAGTGGTTAGTGCTGCAGCAATGATTTCCCACACTTCAGATTTGAAGCATAAAACTAGAGTCTAAAACTGGAGATGGAGATTGAAAGTGAGAGGGGAAAAATTTAAAAGGGACCTGACGAGCAACCTTTTCACACAGAGGGTGGTGGGTATATGGAACAATGTGCTAGAGGAAGCTGTACGGGTGGGTATATTTACAATGTTTAAATGACATTTGGACAGGTGCCTGGATAGAAAAGATTTAGAGGGATATGGGCCAAATGCAGGCAAATGGGATTAGATCACAAGATCACAAGATAAGGGAGCAGAAGCAGGCCATTCGGCCCATCGAGTCTGCTCCAAGGAAAAGGGAAAAAGAAATGGGGTGGGAAAAAAAGAGAGAGAAAAAAAAAACTATTCTAATCCCATTTGCCAGCCTTATCCCCATATCCCTTGATACCCTGACTATTTAGATATCTGTCTATCTCCTCCTTGAATACCCCCACTGATCTGGCCTCCACTGCTGTGCGTGGCAAGGAGTTCCACAATTTCACCACCCTCTGGGTAAAGAAACTTCTCCTCATCTCTGTCTTGAAACTGTACCCTCTAATTCTAAGATTGTGCCCTCTGGTCCTGGACACGCCCACCAAGGGAAACAGCCTAGCCACATCTACTCTATCCTTACCTGTCAACATTTTAAATGTCGCTACGAGGTCCCCTCTCATCCTTCTGTACTCCAGCGAGTACAGTCCAAGAGCCGACAAACGCTCATCATACTTAAGCCCTTTCATTCCCGGAATCATTCTCGTAAATCTCCTCTGAACCCTCTCCAACGTCAGCACATCCTTCCTAAGATGCGGGGCCCAAAACTGCGCACAGTATTCCAAATGAGGCCTCACTAGCGCCCCGTAGAGGCATGGATGAGTTGGGCATCTTGGTCGGCATGGATGAGTTGGGCCGAAGGGTCTGTTTCCGTGCTATGTGACTCTATACCTCTATGACTCTATAATCTAATTACAAATTGAATTACTAGTTAGATTTTTAAATCTGACATCAAAGAACTGATTTGGGGAGCATGAGGCCAAGTGTTCTATTTGCCACCTTGCATCAAAATTTTTGAGCTAATTTCCCTTATTGTGTCAAACTAACTAAATCGAAGCTAGTTTCTCCATATGAGTGCTGTACAGGTTAAATTAAAAAGTTGAAGGGATATTTAGTGAATTAAATTCCTTAATTATGTTTGATTTTGAAAAATGATCCAAACAGTAAAGCACCTTGGTGAACTGTAATTCATTGATTACCTCTCAATGTGTTTCAGAATGTAAAATGCTGTGAAGTGAGATGAGCAGTGTTGCCTGTCGAGATGATGATGTGACCTCATTTTGTGTTGTTGGTGTTTAACCTCAAGCATATGGCAGGAAGGAAATGAATGCATTTGACGTCAAAGAGTAAAAAATACAAATTTTGTCTGCGAGTTGATTCAGCATTGTTTCAATTTCGGCTGATGGAATATGATGCTATTTTTGGTTTAAACATTGCAGCATTCTGTTCGCTTGACCTGATCTTTTGCGTGAGCTTCTGTACTTAACTGGAATGGGAGAAAACTAAATGGATTGGAGGCATGTTCTGTGTGCAGGTTAGCTTTAATCCACAGGGATCAAACCTGTTGGTGAGAAGTAAGCAAACTGTTGTGAATGCTCAAGGAAGATGCAGTCACTTAAAATGTTAAGAATATAGAGGATGAAAGGGAGTTTTTTTCAATTGGCTGGAAATGGTTAATTGAAGTCATGACAAAGGAGCTGATACCTGAGAATGTAAAATTGAGGTGCTGACTGAATACATAGTTCATTTTTAGCACATTGCCCTCTGAATGCAGTGTCCACAGAGTGAGGACTTTAAAGGGGTGAGTTTAGGTAAGAGTGACAGAAATGCATAAGTAAATTAAATGAAAACTGGCAGGGCAGACATTTTGCAGCTGAAGTACTTAGAAGCTAATAAAAATATTGCAACTCAAGGAACTTTTGGCTCTTAATTGATGAGCAGGAATCAGATGTTTGGACACTGTAGTGCATCAGTAAGGAGGGAGGAAAGCTAACTGGGAGGCAGTCATACCCTTTTAGATTCAGTGCTGTAAAATTGGTCGGCCAAGAATCATGGGGATGTGACTGAGTGAGACAGGGACAGGGATATGGAAGGTAGTAGTGCAGAACCTTGTCCAACAGTTCTGAGGTTCTTGCAGCCCATGTGGGTGAGAGGAGAGACTGCCAGGTGGATGAGCAATATGACCTTGGGACTGTGATCTAGGGGCCATTTCAAGTAATGGAGTGAAAAGCAAGGGAGAAAATAGTTAAGGATGCTATATTCTGTAACCTGAAACACAAGCCCCAAAGGTTGTGTTGTCTGCCTAGATCCAGGGTTAAAGGCATCACCTTGGTGCTGAAGAGGAACTTGCATTGGAAACAGAAGGATCCATTTGTGGTCAATGCAGGAACCAATGACGTAGGAGCATCTGCTGAATTAATTTTTGGATTACTACACGAGATGTGTGCATCTCAGCGTTGGATCAATAAGATCAGAAAATTGAAAGTGTGGCTCAGATTGTTTTGAGAAATGAGTTTTGATTCATGAAGAGGAAGCTGTTCAGTCGGGATGAGCTTTGAATGAATTAGGCTGCGATTGGTGTCCTAGCAAATTGGATGACTAGGGCTTTAATACTTGGGGTTGGGCGGTGAGGGAGTTGGATTCTGATGAGAAATTTACAAGTTAAAAAGATAAAATGATAGTGCAGGATAACAATATTGGATAGAGGCAGTGCATATGAGCATTCCTCCAGTTAGTCGAAGTAGCAAAATATTGGTACAAAGACAAAACTGAAAGTTTTGTTTGTCTGAATGCATGGAGCATTTGTAATGAATTAATAGCACAAGTAGAAATAAATCAATATGATTTAACAGTCAGTCTTATGGGGTGTTGCTCAAGGATGAGAACTAAATATTATGGAATACTTTTAGAGACACAAAATGGAAAAGGTTGGTTGGTTCTCATCTTAAATAATGGGATAAAGGGAAGGATTCTAGCTCATAAAACCAAGTAGAATCTTTTTTGGGTGGAGTTTAGAAGCAGCAAGTGGTAGATAGGTTTGGAAATTGGTGGTGTTCTGTTGGCCCCGAACTGGAATGGGAATTTAATGTATTGTATAAATGAGGAAATAAGAGTTGCATAGAAGCAAGGGTAAACAACAATTACGGGGTCTGGGCAAACTAAATTGGCAGTAATAGTGTGGAGGGTGAATTTATGGAGTACATAAACGATTGTTCTCTGGATGGTGTGTTTTGGAACCAAGGAGGGATTAGCCTATTTTAAATCCAGTTCAGTGATGGAAGAGTTAATTGTGGATCTGGTAGTGAAGGGGCTTTTGGAGAACAGCAATCATGCTTTTTATATAAAGATTAAAAATGTTTATAGTTCAGTCTGAAATGAGAATGATAAATCTGAATAAAGCAGACTTTGAATTTATCAGTTGGCTATAGTAGATTGGGAAATGGGTATGACGGTAAACCAGCAATGGTTTGCTTTAAATAATTAATGCCAAGTTTGCAAGTTATATCCTGTTTCCTAGACGATAAAGGAAAAATAGTTATAGAGTACTACAGCACAGAAACAGGCCCTTTGGCTCACCTAGTCCATGCCGACCTGATCTCCGGCCTAGTCCCATCTACTTGCACCCGGACCATATCCCTCCAAACCCCTCCCATGCATGCACCTATTCAAACTTCTCATGTTACAATTGAACCCGCATCTACCACCTCTGCTGGCAGCTCGTTCCACACTTGTAGTCTAGCCATGGCTGTTGAGAGATTAGGGAAGGCATCGGCACAAAGGAAAAGTCTTAAAACGTTGCTGTAATAGAAAAAGCAGCATGCCTGGGGATTGGAAAAGATTTGGAATTAATTAGAGGAGGACCACGGTCTTGATAGGGAAAGTAGCAAATAACATTAAAACAGACTGAACTTCTCTAGACTTGTAAACATAAGAACTAGCTTACTGACTCTTGGAGTTTGCTGCCATTCATCAAGACTATGTCAGATCATGAACTTTAATGTC